>NC_059102.1:25850027-26163777 GCF_020740685.1 Jaculus jaculus | reverse complement strand
TTTGCTCACTTCTTATCAGGTATGCCTTCATGGCTGACTCTCTAGCAAACCTCCTATAATCCAGTCTCCTTCCCAGAGGCCATGTCCTGCTCAGCTCAAGCCATGGTACTTCACATGATTTTTAATTTTCAAATACGTATGTTTGTTTGAGACAGAGAATGGACACACTACGGCCTCCGGCCATTGCAAACGACCTCAAGAAGCGTGTACCACTCACTTTGTGCATCTAACTTTATGTGGATACTGGGGTTTCAAACCTGGGCTGTCTGGCTTTGCAAACAAATGCCTTTAACTACTCAGTCATTTCTCTAACCCCATGTCTATATATATATGTTCATTCATCTTTTTCTGGAATGTTCATGATCAGGACACGAGAAGAGTGTTTACCTAATATTATATTTTGGAACTTCAAGACCTGTCAATCATATTTAAAAATTCTTTAACCTCAGTTTTTATTCTTTTGTTTTGTTTTGTTTGTTTTTAAGGTAGGGTCTCACTCTCACTCTAGTCCAATCTGAAGTTAGAATTCACTATGTAGTCTCAGGTGGCCTCAGACTCATGGCAACCCTCCCACCTCTGCCTCCCAAATGCTGGAATTAAAGGTATGTAGCTCCAAGTCCAGCTTCAACTGACATCTTAATCATCATTATGCAACCCATAAGTGAACTCAGGGGCTCATTAAAAAAAGAAAAGAAAAGAAAACCTTTCTCAATGCAATCTATATTCAGGTGACTTCTAATTCTCTAGTTTGAATGATAATTGTGTCTTTAGTGACGGGATTTAGCTCATCCATTTTCATTCACTCTCCATATTATACTGAGGATAGTCTATGCAAAAGGATGAAGAAGTAAACAGTAACCATGTGTCTTTTCCTAGAGCCTTGCATGTGGCAGTCTTGTCGATAGCACAGGCCTCCAAAAGACCTTCCTTCACTCCCCCAGACTTGCTCAATTCCTTGGACTTTTGCATATTCATGCAAGTCACCTCTTCGTCATTAAGCCCAGTCCTCACTTCTGTGGAAAAGTAATGATTTGTGGCAATTGTTTGCACTCAAAAACATAGAAATTACAGGTTTTATTAACATATATTCATTTTGTTTGAAATAAGGAGAAGCACAGTAGTGTTACCATCTTGAGGATAAACAACCCCTTAGCCTGGAAATCTAGAACAAGTCCTTGTCCTCATGGGAATTTGTTCCTCCTGCCATGTGATTGATTCCAGATTAATAGTATTTCTAACAATTTTACAGGCTGCATACACTGTAACAAACCAAGTGAATATTTGAACTATTTTCAAGGTTATCCAAATTTTGCTATATCAAATCCCTAAGAATGTCTTCAGGGAACAAATGTGCAAAAAAGCTAATTTTATATATTTATTTATGATCCTAATAAACACTATAATTATTTTCTTTAAAAAGGTGCTGAATTTTTGCCATCAAAATGGGGTACTGAAAGAGGAAAAGCAATAGAATAAGCATGTACCTGACACATGCTGGTTATTAATGTCCCCAAACATTTTAAGTTTAGCTATTTAAACTTTCTTCATGCTGTTTTGGATGTACAATATTAAAAGTAATCTTTAAAGGACTAATTTGTATGAGAAGAACAACTAAAGTATATGCCACCAATCATTGTTCTAAATTATAATTATTTCTGAGCTGAGCATGGTGGTGCATACTCAAGAGGCAGAGGTAGGAGGATCACCATGAGCTCAAGGCCAGCCTGAGACTATAGAATGTATTCCAGGTCAGTCTGAGCTAGAGTGAGACCCTACTTTGAAAAATAACAACAACAAAATCCCCAAACAAATAAATGATAATTATTACTAGTTTAAGTCTTTCCCTGATAATTTTGTGTACTTTTTTTTTTTTTTTTTTGAAATGTAGTTATTGGTCTGCATTCCTTCTCAAATCTTTGTTTGGAAATCTGTTTACAAAGTCAAATTTACTTATTGTCAGGGACCTGAATATGTGGAAGATGATTTCAAATAAGAAAGCAAGTAAATCAACATCACTTGGTGCTCAATTAACAATAGCAGAGTAAGTTTTAAAAATAATAAGTTTTAAAAATAATTTTATAAACATATAAGGTAGAAGCATTCATAGCCAATTCTCCTTGATATAAACTTAATGTTGCCCTACAATAAAACTCAATAAGTACATAAGTAAATAACCTGTTTTGTCAGAGAATAAAATTTTATTTTATAAGGAATACCATTACCTGGATAAAACCAACTTGCTAAAGCAACTAGCACTTTTAAAGGATTGTCCTTTCATGCAAAATGTAGATCTGCAGCATAATTATAGAGATAAAAATAAACAAATGTTTTAATCGGCAATAATGGTGGTAATTAAATTAAGTCTAACACATTAGAAAATAACATTAAGATATTATCAGTGTTTTAAAAAAAATCGAACGAAACCTCCACACGTATTTGCATGGTGACTGCTCCAGTTTCACTCTACCCCTAAGCTCCCTTCTGAAGCTGAAGTAAGCCATCCTGGTAGGAGGGCAGAGGATAGGTGGAAGTCAGGGTAAGGCGAGGGGAAGGGGAACAAAAATCAAAATTTGCTTGAAGTGCACAATAATGAAACATATTTATTTATAGGCCAATAAAATCAAATAAATTAATAGAGCAAAAGAAATAACCAATTTTATAAGTTAGAAATTCTAAGCATGTGAAATTTTAATCAAAATTAAAATGAAAAGAATATATCATGAAATGGGGCAAACATTTAAACTTAGCATGAAAAAAAGCAAATTTCCCTTGAAAAAGCCTTTATATTTTTCAACTGTGCATAATGTATATTGCCCTAGAAAGCAAACTTCTATTTTCTCTGGAAAGAGGCGTGAACAGAGATGACAATGAGGGAGGCTCAGCCTGCAGGTGTGATTGCTGCCTTTCTCTCTTCCAGCAAGTGGGAGGAGGATGCAATCTGGAAGACCTTCATCACATCCCTCCACCCACCCCTTGCTGGCTGTTTATTACAGGATGATTTCTTGGAATTTCTGTGATCTAATTTTCAGTTTCCTATAGTTTTAAAAAAATTACATATGCTCATAAGGTTATTGTGACATTGCAATAATTGTGTAAAATAGACAAACATACTCAAATCCAATCATTGTGATCACAGAGAACCAGCATTCTTGAAGCTTACTCTAGACTTAGATAGTCATGGTGTTCAGTTGGGAAAATTATAATTATTAAAATGATGGTTGGAGATAAGTGGTAATATTTTAAAACTATTTTACTTCACATAAATCACATACAGATAGTAAGCATTTTGACTAAACTTTCATCATACTCAGAGTCTGCTATCAGCCCACTGGAGCATCACCAGGTCCTAGGAATGAGGGAATGGAAAAATTCAGTAAAAGAAAGCTTGACTGAATTATCCATTTCTTGGAGATGCTTATAAACTCAATGTGTTCAAATAAGACTACATTTTTAACTTGTAATAATCATTCAAGAAAATTCAAAAATCATAAGAAAACATTTTAATGTTTTAAAATCAGCTTTCCACACCCAGTTCATAGACCACTGTGGTATCGTTACAAGTGTGCAAAGTTGGATATATGAGGCAGACCACACAGGGATGAATGGATCCCTTTAAGGAGTCAGTCCTTGTGGGAGACCGTCAGAGAACAGTTTTTGAAACAGGGCATGACATAATTGATTTTCATATCTTGTGGCAAGATATGGAACGATATGGTCCATAGTTTGGTGCAATAGTGGAAGAAAAAAAAACAAGGTGAGTTGTTCAAACATCCTTGAGACTCAGTTTGTATTTGTAAATTAAGGGTAATAACAGACTTACAATTTATAGAGTTAGACCATTTATAGAGTTGGTGAATGAAATGAGGTGAGAAATGTGGTAAGAAAGGACATGGCACATGAAGTAAGAAGTGATTTAAGAAAAGATGTTGTAGAAGTACAGTTATATGGAGAATAAGGGTCAGCATATCTGGTGTGTGATGATGCCAGGAATCATATCAGGTTTGATTCAAAAGAGTATCCTGTGCTAGCATCTCCAGTCTAGAATAAATCCATTTCTTCAGTATCAGTTGCTGATTATGAAAACTGATGGATAAGAATAATTATATGTAATCAGCTTGTTATGAATAAACTGATATTGCATGTACATAAAAAAGATAAAAAAAAAAAAGAAAATGGAAACATTTAGCCCACATGGTTACTGGTAGCCCAAGTTCAGGGCTGCTCCTTACTTTGCAGAGCTGCATCAAGAGATGGCTACATGATTTCCAGAGACCAGTGAAACGGGAACTGAATCTATTGGACCTTGACTTGATTCAGCTGGCTGCCATTTCGTCTCTACAAAATTTAGCTCTGAATACTTTCATATTTCAGAGAAGTGAAGGCTCCTATAGTGATAGTCTGAACTTACTCAAGAGATGAGTAATTGTAACCTCCATATTTATTTAATTAAACAAGTGAAAGGCTGTCCTCTTGCCAAATTTATCACCCCTTGCCAGTTAATTAATTAACAGAGGTCCCATAACTGAATTCTCCATTAAGAAAGACAATTTTCTGATCATTCACCATTAGATTTAGTGCTTATTAGCTTTTCACTTAAATTTAGTGATAGTGAGAAATTCTGAAAGAATCTTAAAAGAGAATATTGGGCAGAGATATGTGTAGTCATACACAATAACCCCTGGCCATATACGCACTGACATATGACTGCTGTATACTGAGATGTCCTCTGAATGCACAATGTAAATATATGAAATGATAAAAATATATCAGTATGAAATATTTCATGGATCATTTCCATATTGTTTATGGGTTACACACACACACACACACACACACACACTCAAATTTTGCTTTTGTGAGGTAGGGTCTCACTTTAACCTAGGCTGACCTGGAATTCACTATGTAGTCTTAGGGGGGGCCTCAGACTCATGGCAATCCTCTTTACCTCTGCCTCCCTAGTGCTGGGATTAAAGGCATGTGCCACCACACCTGACACATATAATTTTAATATATAGGGACTTCCATACCATGTTATCCAAATTACATCTACTTTTTTATTAGTTTACCTTAATGTAGCTACATGCCTTAACGTAGATGCTAGAATATGAAAATTCTCCCGTATAGTTTAGTGGCAATATACAAAGTTCATAAGAAATGAAAATGTACACATGATATATATCAGACTGACATAGAATGAGATACCACAAACCATAAGAAAAGATCTTGCTAAGTTAAGGGCTCCTAGAAGGAAGAATCTCACAGGTTATGTAAGTCTTACTTATGTATTGAATACACGGGTATCAGCTGTGAATACAGGGATATCAGCTGATATCATCGCCATATGTGTGGGATAGCAATAGAGAATAGCTCACCGCCCCAGGACACACTACACATGAGCATTCCTTCTGAAGCAGGGGTGCCTGCTTTTGCTTAGTTTCATTCTCAAGCTGAGACTTTTCTTAAAATAAAAGTTAAACATCATACATGGATTTTTTTAATTTACTTATTCTTATATCCTGAACATTTCCATGTGGCATTATTTTCAAAACTCTCATCTTTAGGTCATGCATTGGTCCATCTCACTTTCATACTGCAATCTGTATACCTAATCTTTTTAATCAGTAGTTTTTATACACGTACATGAGTTTTGGTCATAATTCCTTCTCATTAGCCTCTCTTGACCCCCCTCCCCCACCCCCACTCCCCACTTTGTTTCAGTTACCTTCTTACTCCTGGAACAAAACATCTGACCAAAAGCGGCTGATGGGAGGAAAGGGTTGATTTTGGCTTTCAGTTTCAACAGGGAATTTTTATCATGGAAGGGAAAGGATGACAGAGCCTGGATATCAGATCTTGACATAACACCTGGTAGAAAGAACCTTAAGTTGAGCTATCCCTGGAAAGCTAGAGGCTAATAAACATCAGGGTCTGCCCCCAGTAACACATTTCATCCAGCAAGGCTCTGCCTCCCAAACTGCTTCCAGCTGGGCATCAAGTATTCAAACTAAATGGAGTTATGAGGGACATTTCACATTCAAACTACCACATTCGACCCCTGACCCCCATGGACTCATGACTATTGCATGATGCAAAACATATTAAGTCCAACTTTAAAAGTCCCCAATGTCTTTAGCAACCCCAACACTGTTCAATAGTCTAGTCTCATCTGAAACTAATGATAGTCCCTTAACTGTGAGTCTACAAAATCAATCACAAGTTAAACATACATAATGGCACAGAGTAAACCTTCCTGCTGCAGGAAGAAGCATAAAAAGAAAAGATTATCCCAATGCAAGTTAGAGAATGTGCAGGGCAAACATCAAATCCTGCAGCTCCAGGTCTGGAATGTGGGACCCTGATCTCCTAATTTCCTCCATCCCTCCCTCCGGCACTAATTTCCTCCCTCTGGCCCTAAGTGCATATTTTCTAGCAGATGCACCCAACCCATAGTGCAGAGCTCCCCTTGGCTGCAGTCATGTGAAAAATTTAAATCACTGAGTCTGCAAAAGAAATTTCACATTCAAACTATGGTACCCTTCTGCTGAAACCCTTCTCAACTTCTAGTTTGATATTTTCTTTTGTTTGTTTGTGGGTATGATTCTCTGAGTGTAATTAGCATCTTCCTTCAGGGACATACATAAAGGATTATTTACCAGACTATGTGAATCCTACTAGTGGCTACATAAAGTGTTTCTTACTTCCCCAGCCTCCAGTAGCTATCTATATCTTCTTAGTGAGGGATTGTTTACTCAGGATTATATAATCATTATTTCCTAACATCTGCTTCTTTAGAATACTGCCATGGCCTATGATATTAGATTTCTATTGCTTTTTATTAAAAGCAACCAAGTAATACTCTCCTTGAACATTAAACTGAGATGGCACAACATATAATAAGAATATGATGAAGTTCTTCTCACCATCTTTATATAGAAATTCCAATCCATTATGAGCTAGACATCCCATAACTGCTTCTGTAAGCAATAGCTTTCTCAAAGTGATGTGTGGAGAGAAACTTGATACTTTAATGTCTCAAGATTTTTTTCCTTCCTGTGCCATCCTTAATTTCCCTACCTCTTGAGGCTATATGTAATCTGTACCTAAGTTCTGTTGATTTTTTGCTTTCTAATATATTGTACAACTGTCCCATTTTGACAGGCCTGCTCCACTTGGTTTTGCTTATAAACTGAACATCTTTAGCATGGATTATTGTAATAGTTACTTCATAGGTGTAGGCTAACTATGATAAATAAATGAATTAGACATTTAGAAATATTTTAAAAATATTTATTTATTTATTTCTGAGAGAGAAAAAGAGAGGGAGTGAGAGAGGGAGATTGGGTACTCCATTGTCTTATGCCCCTACAAAAAACAAAACAAAACAAAACAAAAACTCCAGATACAAGCACCACATTGTGGTGGCTTTATATGGGTACTAAGGAATTGAACCCTGGGCAGGTAGACATTGAAAGCAAGCAACTTTGACTGCTGAGCCATCTCTCCAACCTCCAGCCTTTATAAATATTAGTGTAGGATCTGATATATACTTAGTGCTTATTATTAATGAATGGATAATAATAATGATATAACAAAAGTAATAAGATAAAAATGCAATCATTTATTATAACGCAGGCTAGGATGAACAAACATACTGTGGGAAGCATTGGATCTTTGCTCCTCAGACGTACTCATGGTACTTGTTGGAGAGATTAAAAAAAATACAAGTGCAATTTCAAATAAGTAAATGAGTCAGGTCAAACTAAGCGAATGTTATTTATTTATTTTTTTTTTTCTTCCTCCATTTCTGACACTGAATCAAGTTTTAAGAAACTTAGATTGTGGGATGCTCCATTGTGGACAGTTAGGTTAACTAGACAGGACAAGGACAGCCCTTAAAGGGAGGGACCTTAGGAGTCAAGCCTTCTGCACTTATCCCAGTGGGCCACCCCATCTCAGCTTGCTCAGCCAGCGTCAGTCCCTGCAATTTAGCCCATCTCACCCAGTTGGATCTCTCTTGAGCCTGCATCCTGCCAAGATGTGGGAGGATTTCTCCTCTAAGCTCAGGTGATTGGCTGTGATACATGGGGTATGTGTGTCCAGGTGGGCTGACATGAATTCTCAAGTATATCTTCCCAGGCCCATGGTGAGAAGGCTCTCATTCATTGACTCAAGAACTGAGGCAGCAGTTCTTGAGTCCTTGGGCTGGTAAGATTCCCACTGAGACAGCCATGTGGTGGTGACAAGAGACACTTTATCCTTTATGATTGTCTTCACTTTTCTTTGTTGTTGTTGTTGTTCTTTTTGTTTTGTTTTGTTTTGTTTCTCAAGGTAGGGTTTCCCTCTAGCCCAGGCTGACCTGGAATTGACTATGTAGCCTTAGGCTCAAACTCTCTGCTATCCTCCTACTTCTGCCTCCCAAGTGCTGGGATTAAAGGCGTGTGCCACCACACCTGGCTTTGTCTTCAAAAAATCCGTTTGGAAGTACACATTTTAAAATCCCTTTTCATGCTTTTTCCCCTAAGACCCTTGTTTGTACCAGGTCCATGGGCTTCACAAACTTCCTTCTCCCCACCTTCACTTCCCATCTTCAACCCTTTTCTCTGTGGCATGGGCCCCCAGGGATGCATGCTGTTCACTCTCCCCACCTTTTCTTCCATTTTCAGCCATTTTCCTGTGATAGCTGAATAAAGTGCGGTGTTTTAAAAACCTTTTTTTTAAATCTGGAATTGCCAATTCTTTGGTTAGTTTTCAGATATGAACTCAAGGCTTGGGGTTCCAGGAAGCACAGTAGAACCCCAAATTTATGAGTTACATGATAATCAAAAATGATAACATTACCTTGTACTGTTGACTATCTCCTCATAAATAGTAGCCAGTTCACATCAAAGCTCCTCAAAACTTCTTCAGTTTAGTTTTCTAAGTCTTTCATACTTCTTGAATTACCCTACCAATAATTGTAGCATATGCTCCATAAATCTCCCATGTGCTTCTTTTTGTTTTATTACCCTTTTTTTCTTTTGTGGTAGGATCTCTCTGTAGCCCAGGCTGACCTGGAATTCACTATGAATCTCAGGGTAGACTTGAAGTCATGATCTTCCTACCTCAGCCTCCAGATGGGATTCCTTGCTATGAAAGAAGATCCAGGAACTGACAAAAGAATCCATAATTGCTCAAAGAAGGATGAAGGAAGTGTGTGTGTGTGTGTGTGTGTGTGTGTGTGTGTGTGTGTTGAGATTTCAAACACCTAAAGTAATATGTGAACAATATAAAAATGGTAGTACGTGATGTATTTCCAGACTGTCATTAAAAAAAAAAAAATTGTGTACTAAATTTTACCAGGGCAGTTGGATTCCATTGCCTGTGGAATGGGGTGGAGGATGCAAGAAAATGAGGTTAATCCAGTGTGTTACTCAAGTGAAAAAGAGGGCCTGGCTGCAATGCCCCTCGGGGAGCCCAAGCTTTCTATTTACAAGCAAATGACATTTGAACTGATAAAAAAAAGCAGCCAGGGGAAAAGCTGAAGATAACAGAAATGGCCCACAAATTAGCATAAACCTTTGAGGGAGGCCAGGCACTAAGGGCTGCAAACAGACTTCTCTAGAGAGGCCATACTACTCCTGTGTGCTTCTGAGACAAGTTTGCCACAGACATATGGTAGTAGAACTGAATCTTTGTGAAATGAATGGGTGTGAGAAAATGTAATTATGGAATAGTGCTGCAACCACTGTAAGCACGCGGACGTGCTGTGCCGAGCACCCCGTCCAGGGTCTGAGTTGTGCCACCAGCACTTTTTGACCACAGAGCCCTGAGCATCCTGTCATCCATCTAGATGCCTCTATCTAGGTAGGGAGCTTAACTATACAGGAGTGTAACTATGCAAGAATGCATGCAAGAGACAGAAAAAAAAAAAATCCTTTATCTTACTTTAGTCCATGTTAACTCATTCTTCTTTCTCCCTATGGCCAGGCAAACGGTTGCTATGGGGATGCCGCTCACTTCATATAGATGTGCAGGTGGCTTTCTCCCTTCTCTATTCCCAGGTGTATTGAAGTCAACTTATAGAAAGCCAAAGCAAAGATTTTTTTCCTGATATTTTTTCACTTAAACTAGCATCAAAAACTTGTCTTTAGGTTCACAAAGACTAAAGGAATATGAGAAAACAACCTTAAAACATATATATATATATATATACCCATGCTTGTAGGGAAGAGCATTGTGACAGAGAAAATGGCATACACAGAGGATGGTAGGAAAGAGATAATGGGAGGGAGAAAGGAAGTAGAGGTAAAAAGTTGACCCAGTAGTAATTTGCTGTTGAAGGCTCTGGGTACAGTTCTCTCAGTGATGGCAGCCTTAAAGCTGCCTATTCTGTTTTGTCTATAAGACAACAATTCTTTTTAGAAATTTATTATTATCATTATTATTGTTAACAACATATTTCATATGGATACATCATATGTTGGTACCCTCCTTTCCTTCGTCCCTGGCCCCATTCCACTGGGGACCGTCCTCTGTGGGGTTGCAGGTGTTTCCCATGGGGTTGTGGTTCATGCATTGTGAGAGCAGCAGTCATTTACTTTCAGCAGGGAGAGAATACCTCTGGGTATGAGGTATTATTCTGTGGCTTTTACAATATTTCTTCCCCCTCTTCTGCAAAATTTCCTGAGCTGTCGTGGGTGAGTTTTAACTGTATTTCAGTGATGAGCTCTTAAGAGCCTCTGGATCTCTGCTTTTGTAGGTGTTGAGGATCCTCAGTGTCTGTCTTGTTCACCCTGGTGCTGATTGTTCGCCATGGAAGCAGCACTTTTGCTCATCTCCCAATTCTTCTGTGGTTTCAGCTTTAGCTCGGCTGAAATGTAAGGGGTAGTTTATCTTCTCGGATCTTAGTACCTTCTGAAAAGGATCAGATTCTCTATTGCAGAGTGAATTCAGCATTATTTAAATGGGTTAAATATTATTAACTTACGGAGAATTTGATGTATGTAGCCCCTCTAGTAGCCAACGACCAGTGAGATCTTGACACCGAAGAGCATAATTGTTGTCTCCATAGCATTCTGACTTGGTTCCCAGTTATAGATATGGGTTCCTTGATAGCTTTCTGATCGTCTAAGACAATAATTTGAATTGCCATTTTTGTTTACCATCATTCCAGCAAGATTTCTGTTGCTTTTAGTCAAGGTTTTTCTTAACAAGAAAGGAAACTTGCCCTACGAAGAGCACTGCCTTCCCCAGGCAGGAGAGGAATGAGTTGAGGAGATCTGGTCAGGGTCTTTCCCATTCCTGCTCAAAGGCCACGTTCTCAAAGGAGCCTTCATTCGTGTTTCCAGTCAATCATCATGAGTTTATTTATTTTTTTTAATTTGTAACTCATATGCCAGGTCCAATGATCTACATCACTGAGTTATTAATTGATTTTCATATTCCTCCTTGGCTTATGGGGCCTGAAAAGGCCCAGACCTTCTTTGGTTTACTCAACCAGACAGTGCCCATAGAGAAGGTTCTCTATAAACATCCACTGGAATAGTGTGGGGTTGAGAATTAAAAGAGAAGATGGAGAAGGGTACTGGGTGCTGAGGAATCCAAAATCTATAATTAACATTGGGAGAACAGTTGCCAGAGCCAGGCTCTAAAAGCTGACCCATTTGTTTCCAGCAGGCAGAGGGAGGGCAAGGGATCAAAGAGCCACACAGGTAGGAGGACATGGAAAATAAACAGATAAAAGCTGGTATGGGTGGCTTGGGTGCATTATCTGAGTTTTCTTATCACAACAAAGAAAATGCATAAATGCATCCTGATCTTTTTCTTCAGTTTTTCCTTCCATCTCACATCTAGTTCTTGTGAATTTTCCAGCTTCCATGGTAATATTATTTCAACCAGCATCTTTCATATACATCTACAATGTCAATCCTACTTAAACAAAAAAAAAAAAAAAAAAAAAAAAAGGAAATTAATGACTTTACAAACAAGAGAGTATTGGCGATTGATCAGATCAAGCCAAACTTATTATCATCCACATGAAAATGTTCTGATCTACTGGGCCATACAATCTGTACTAACCTCCTAGAACATGCTTGTCCAATTTTTATGTTTGTCTTCAATACTGGCTATAAATATTTCAAATTATGCACTCTACATCAGCATGTTTTGTATCTTTAAGTATCTAGTTTGTGTAATTAGCTGCTTTAGAATTTCCTTAAAGTACAAACAACACTTATTTTAACTAGTATACCATGGAAGAACATTTTGTCTATTTTATGTTATACTTTTACACATTATATGACAGTGAAGATGCCATACACTCAATGGCACATAATGTGTTCTCTTATATTTCTTTTTTTTTTTTCTAAACCTGGGAATTATTGGCCAGAGTCTGTGGTTTTAAAATGTTTAAGCTTTTCCACCTTTGTCCCAACTGTCCACCCCCCAACCTTATTGGTGGTTCTGTCTTGTAAGATGTTAGTCAGAACTAGGATTTATATATGGGACTGATTCATGTTTTCTTAGCTTTTGTGTACTCCCTCCCTACTCCTTATATATCCAAGACCTCTATCCCCAATAGTCTGCCCTCCCATAATTTGTAGGTAACTCGTGGTCACTCTTACGTTAATTAATTTTAATTTTAATTTATTTGTTTGAGAGAGAAAGAGACAGAGAAAGAAAAGAAGAGAGAGAGAAGAGAGGAGTTTGCCAGGACCTCCAACCACTACAAATGAACACCAGACACTGCACACAAACTACAGACAAATGCACCAATTTGCGCATTTGGCTTACATGGGTCCTGGGGAAATAAAACTGGGGGTCTTCCGGGCGTGGTGGCGCATGCCTTTAATCCCAGCCCTCGGGAGGCAGAGGTAGGAGGATCACTGTGAGTTCAAGGCCACCCTGAGACTACAGAGTTAATTCCAGGTCAGCCTGGACCAGAATGAGACCCTACCTCGAAAAACCAAAAAAAAAAAAAAAAAAAAAAACAAACCTGGGGGTCTTTTGGCTTTGCAGGCAAGTGCCTTAATTGCTAAGTCATCTCTCCACTCCACTCCTCCTCTCTTATATTCTTAATTAAGGAAATACCCAAGATATTCTGAAAATGAAACTGCTGTGTTCAACATATATACTGTTTTGTGTTTGTTGTTTTTGAGGTAGGATCTCACTCTAGCCCAGGCATACCTGAAATTCACTTTGTGGCCCCAAGCTGGCTGGGCACTTACAGTGATTCTCTACCTCTACCTCCCAAATTGTGGAATTTAAGGCGTGTGTCACTATGCCAACCCTATACATTTATATTCAAATTTATTAATAACTACATATCTACAAAGACTTCTCAGCCAACCTTCAGTGGCATGCGAGACCTATTTTTATTGTATCATTGCCAATCACTTAGAATGAAAAGATTACTTTTTAATGTTTAAGTATTTTGACATATGCACATTTTTGCAACTTTTATTTTTTGTGAATTCAAAATATATTCTCATACGTTTTACTCATTTGTTGTGTTTCCTTTGCTGTGAATACATGCTACTACTTTTTGCCTCCTAGTCTATGTACTTGTCATTTTTAGATTTATCTTTATAAACATTGCAATCAATTACCAACCTTTTTATAAGCATGCTATCCTTTGATTTTTTTTTCCTTTAGTCTTTAATAGAGCCAGAATTTAATTCTGCATTTACCTTTTGCTTCCTTGCTTGTTTTACAGTTACTAAAGTTCCTCCTGCCATTTCCTTAATTAAGGGAATTCCTGGCTCTTTATGGGACACCTCAATTTCCATTCCATTCTGGAAACTTGACTGGAGGCTGTACCTTTCTTTCATTATCTACTCTCTGGAATCCCAAATTACTTGATAATGTACTCATGGATACTTTTTCCTAACAAATGCTACAAAGTCAGACATTGGCAAAGACAACATAGTTAATTAAATAGATACAGCAAGTCAGAATTAGTACAATAGAGGCATTTTCAGGTTAAGATTGTACATATATGATGTCACTACTAAAAGGAACATGGTTCCTGCTTGGATAGATCTTTGAAGCTGTTGTTTTGTTTGCCCAATTTTTCTATAGGGAATATATATTTTTATGTTCAAGTGATGTAACCATAAGCTAAAATATGTAAGTGGGTTATATGTTAATTTTAATCTTTTGACCAGATCCTAAAGTCAAGTCAGTTTTTTCTTTTCTGAGGTCTCAAGGTCACATGAGACAAATGACTTGTTGGAACTTCCTTTCCTTGTAAGATGATGCATAGTTCCATTTGTAGAGATGGCATTTCGTATCTCACCATCTCTAACAAACATTGGGATGAGAAGAACATGCACATGACACTAAGCTGAATTAAAATCATAACTGCAGAAGAACAGAAGATGAGGAACACCTGTGTGATGAACCCAACTGTAGCTTCAAATAACACAATTTGGAGAGGAAACCTTCATAGTTAATCTGCTTCTGTATGTATGTGCAGATCTCTGTGGTCTTTCAGAATTTCTGTTCTGTGTATCACTGTTGTAAAAATGTAAAGAGATACATGGGGGGAGAGGCTGGTGAGATGGGTTAGTGGTTAAGGTATTTGCCTGTGAGGCCTAAAAATCCAGGTTCAACTCCCCAGAACCCACATAAGCCAGATGCACAAGGTGATGCATGTGCAGAAGATCACACATGTGCACAAGGTGGTTCGAGCATCTGAAGTTTGATTGCAGTGGGTAGAAGCTCTGGTGCATGAACTCTTTCTCTCTCTCATTCTCTTTCCCTCTCTCTCTTGCTCTCTCATAAAAAAAAAAAAAATGAAGAGATACATGTGCATGCTAGGGTTTACATTTGTGGGTGGAGTCAGGTGTCTTGGTATGACTGTGACTCTGGGCTCTATACAAATGTATGATAGTTTATTTGACAAAGAGAGGTAAATTTCAACTAGACTAGCAATGGTTACTGATCACTTTAATCATTGTCAAGTTCCTTGGAAAACTCAAATCAGTGTATTTGATCCTACTTATAAGCAAACAGTGATGCTTTCAGAAAGTCAATGTAGACCAGGGCCTGCCACAGAAATATTCAACTTTATAGGTCATAAAACATACAACTTAGAAACTTTATAAAGACTATGTGCCAAATGTCACTGTAAACTATTATAAATAACATGAACATATGATGTTCTGTAGTGGAATGAGCTTCAAGAAACTTCCTAGGTAATTATAATGTTCATCTGAAACTAAGAACCACCATGCTGGCTAAATAGCAAGGCAACTACGATCTTACCTAGAAATGTGTAGCCTACTTCACTTGTCTGCAACTTTAATTTTATCACACTTCAATAGAGAGGGAATTATAGTTAATTTAACTGGTATACAAAAGGGTTGCCCTTTCCTGCCTAGGGGAAAGATAATCCAGTAGAGGACTATGTAAGTCAATAGCCTCCAGGGTAAACATTGGAAACAACAGAGAAAAAGTCCTTCCTAGAAGATCCCCTCTTTTATTTTATTAAATAGAGCTTTCCTTTCCTATGTAATCTGTATATTAACAAACTATAGCCTTGCAATAAAGTTCATGTAAAATCTTCATTTCCACCAAATGTGTTTGACAGACAGAAAGAGGATATATAGGTATAATAAAGTAAGCACTGTATAAAAATTTAAATGTGTTTTTTGAAGTATTCTCCTAGGAGAATAAAATAGTGGATGAATGGAAATAAGCAAAATTTGCTAATATTAATGTAATAAAGGAAGAAATCTCAGATATTTAGAACATGTGAAGCAAGACTATTATAGTTAGCTTTGCATTGCTGGCAGAAAACACACAGTCAAGAGCAGCTTGTTGGGGGAAAGGGCTTATTTTGGCTTACAGATTTGAGAAGAAACTCCATCATGGCAGGGGAAATGATGACAATAGTAGAGGCTGACCAGCATCGGGTGGACCACAGGAACAGGAGAGTGTGCCAAACACTGGCAAGGGGAAGCTGGCTAGAACACCCATAAGCCTACCTCCCCAAAATACATCACCTCCAGGAGGCTTCTATTCCCAAATTGCCACCAGCTATGAACCTAGCATTCAGAACACCTAAGTTTAGGTGGGACACCTGAGTCAAACCACCACAAATAGTGTAGTCAGAAAGTAATGCTGGAGAAATTTGAAAATGGTATAGGGTCCTGCACAACTCAGTCCCTGACTGCCTTGTTAGCCTAGTACTCTGTACAGTAGCTTTCTTAACTGTCTAACTTAAGTGGATACCAGGTGCTTTGAGTCTTCTGAGTGTTTCAGTGGAATTTCTGAACTCTTGGTTCTCAGATCATACTCTTGCAAAAAATGTCCAGATGTTGGAGGATTTGGACTCTTTAGCTTTATTAGGAAATAAGAAAGAGTAGACTTGAAAATACATATATATATATATATATATATATACATATATATACATATACATACATATAGATAGATAGATAGATAGATAGATAGATAGATAGATAGATAGATAGATAGATAGAGAGAGATAGATAGATACAAACTGTATTGTGTAAGTATTTATCAGATGAATGAACATATTGCTGTTTATTGACAAGCTGTATCTGAATGGGAAACTAAACTTTCTTCAAAAATAAAAGAAGATAAAGAATATTCACTCCGGTTTTTTCAGCAAAACAATATTCCTTGAGAAAAGTACTATTGAAACATCATTGAAATGATGGAGACTGGGAAGTCAGAGTCTGTGCATCTACATTATTTGCTAGCCCTAATATAGTCTGGAGAGAAATAACTATAAATTATGTGAAAACTTGTTATTTTCCAATACTTCCACTGACTAGATGAAACACCATTATCAGAGTTTCCACATCATGGTTGTAGAGTTTTTGGAATGGTGCAATTAGAATGGTGTAGTGGCTTTGCACCATGTCAGGTCACTCATTTGAACTATGTGTTCCATGGTACCTATGCTTGTATATTACTGGTTAACTTATTACATGCACATACATGCACAAACATATAAGCATACACTGCCTGTGGAAGTTGGAGTGAAGTACTATTTATGTGCTTTCAGAAAATGAGTATAGATGAAGTCCTACTGAAATAATATAAGACCTTTCAAGTCACCTATCTCATCTCAATGTTGTGAGATTCAGTGATGCCAATTTCACTGCATCATATCTTCTTATCATCTCTAAGAACCAGGCCAAAAGCTGTTACAGACAAGTTTCCAGACTCTTTTTCAAGTCATCTCCAGCAGAGATTTTGGAAACTTAAATACAGAAAGAGGTCACTAAAGACAAAACAACCCAGCCTCCAAAGACATTTACAGGAATCAGCTCTTTCCTTGAAAAATATCATTGTGACTTGTCTTATAATTTTCAACTATGTCTGTCAACTTTAACCATTTGTCTTCTGTCTCTAGATTCATAACTAGTTGCAGAAGGAACAAAGACCATCTTACCAGCTCCTGAAATTACATATGATGAAGCTGTTATAATGGATGCATTATATTACCTCATTTCCAGTGGTCCTATTTCTGATAGAGTTTTGACTAATATAGAAGGCAGTACTGGAAGTGGTTTCTGAGGTAAAGAATTTAAGGATAAATTCTCAGAATTGTTTATGGGATATCTGGAAATGGTTCTTTGATGTGATTGGACTTAAAGGCTTCAATTTAATCTGTTGCCATTGGGAAATAAAATACCATTAGTTTATGGCAGATAGGGGCCAAAAAGCTAATTAAATGATCATCTGTTGACACTGATAATCAAATATCTATAGAAATGCTTACTACCAGTGAGTCTTTCAGTGAAAACAAAGTATAAAGCATAGTTCAGTTTGTTGCTTTTAAATTCATTGGAGATCTTGAAATGAAATTATGAGGCTAGGGCTATAAATTCCCAGTTCGAGTACTTCTAAAAGGACTCAAAAGCTTTATGATTTCACCATGAGAAAATCTTGTTACCTTTATTATAGGATTAAGAATTCTGAAAATAAAATTTAAAGGCTAATCTTGCAGATGGATGAATAACAAAACCAACTACACATCTAACCTTTCAACCTTATGCCAAAGTTAGAATATTTGTTGGAAGGAATGAGACTCTGGAATTTAGAGTAGAGGTATAAGAACAATGTTAATGAAATGGCAATGTGCATAGCTTCTGGAGAATAGAAGTAGATCTTCCCCTTTTGTTTAAATGTGATTGCTTGGAAATACTGTAATGGCTGTTATGAAGTAGAGGTATTGTAAGGAAATGGTTACTGTTTCCATTATTTATATACAAGTTGTCTCTCACTGCTTTAAAACCTATGAGAGACTATGGTACAATGTGGCTGTGATGTACCTTGGGAAGGTACCAAACACACTATATGTTTTGCACTCTTCCTAAAATTTACAAATATTTCTAAGAGCTTTGAATCAAAGTTAAAAAGAAAAAAAAATTCAAGACACCAAAACAGGTAAACTAATTCAAAATACAGGTGACTCCCATGTAATCATTGTATTTATTTTCTCTCAACTTTGTGGGGATGAAGAACTTTGCCCATATAACAGAATCAGTACAGCTATCCAGGAGATCCAGGAGCCTCTTATCTGGCCAGTATTTTCAGTTATCTTTTACACACCACACTTTATTTTTTCTTTCTGCCAAACCTATCTCTGCAGATTGCTGACATCTTCCAAAAGGCTGCTTATTGATAGAAATTCTACTTTCTGAAACAACAATATAAGATTCTCAGGCCCTGGAGAAGAAGGAAAGTAAATGTCAGATTATAACTTTACTTCACTTAACAGAGCTAATCAGAAAGTGACCATTAGAGAAATGGTATCAAGATCACTTTCTGAAGGATATAGAATGACAGGAAAAGGAAAGAACACGTGGACAAGATGTAACAGGAGAAGAGTCACCTGGAAGATATTCTACTCAGAAGCTTGTACTTTTAGACAGCATATTTCTAAGCAGACTTTCCAAGGTCAGAGATACGAAAATCATGCTTGACCATTACTCAAATTTTGCTTATTTTACTTCAGCTCTTGCTCATGAATCTAACTCTCTTACCACATTCTTTCAAGGTGTTGTCCACTCCTAAGTGTTTAAAAATTTAGGATGCTATCATTGTCACATATGTCTCAGCAGCTCATCTAATCCTGTACAACTGGCATAAAAGTTTCCATTTTTATTTTTTATTTATTTGAGAGCAACAGACAGAGAGTCAAAGAGAAAGATAGATAGATAGATAGATAGATAGATAGATAGATAGATAGATAGATAGATAGAGAGAGAGAGATTGGGCGCATCAGGATCTCCAGCCACTGAAAACAAACTCTGGACGCATGTGCCAACTTTGCATCTGGGGCTACGTGAGCCCTGAGGAAATCAAGCCTCAAATTGCTGTCCTTAGGCTTCACAGGCAAGCACTTAGTTGCTAAACCCTCTCTCCAGCCCAAGGCATGAACGTTTTTATTTTCAAGCTGGGGATATGGCTCAGCACTTCAGTAGTTACTTTAATTACTTACAAAGTTTACCAGTCTGGGTTCAATTCCCCAGCACTCATGTAAAGCCAGATATAATTTGACACATGCATCTTTGATAGCAGTACGCCTAAAAAAATGGAAAGTGAATCCAGGATAATCGAAGGCATGTGGGTCAGTTAAGTGAATGCTCCGTCTACAGTCTGGCACTTCCTTTGCCTTGGAAAGAGACCCTGTCTCAAAGAAGGTAGAGCATAGAAACCTCAAATTTGTCCTCTGACCTCCAAACTTAAGCTATGGCAGGTGTACACACACACACACACACACACACACACAAACACACACACACATTAAAAAGTTTTATGAACAAAAAAATCACTAGAATTCTTAGCTAGCAATAAAACATATAAAACTGACATCCGTCCATACTCAGAACATGATTACCACTATAATAGACTTTAATTATACCTACATGTATAATTAATGATTACACATTATATAATACATATGCCTAACATGGGGTAGGGGTGGAGGGTACAGCCCAAGAATTACAGAAACTAACTCTAAGAGTAATATATCCAGGAGTGGGCAAGTGGCATATAGGAGCAGAGCCTGAGGGACAAGAAACTAACCCTTGGGTTCATTCACCAAAGAGTGTGCCAGCTGCTTGTAATAGCAGAGCCTAGGGGAAAGGAGAACAATCCTTTAGAGTTACAGAAGAGTGCACTACTTATAGAAGAGCCTGAAGAAAGGAAAACTAACCTTCAGAGTTACCCAAGAGTGGACTAGCCGAGTTTGTAGCAGAGCCCGAGGAAAGGAAAGAAAACTGACCCTTGAGTCAATCTTCTGCCGTTGCTGCTGCTCCGATGTGCTGCAGCTTTAGCTTCGTCTCACAGGTATTACTTGGAACCATTATTGAAGAGCCATGAATCAGTAACACATGAACAAGTTGAACATTGCAGGAGCAAAGGATAATGTACTTTTGCTTTTAAGTAATCCTTAAATATTGGTTAAAGGAACATATGTAGGTGTATGATATATTACAGTAAGCTGATCAGCTGATTCAGAAAACACACACACACACACACTTTGTTCACAACTATATTCACACTAAGACCATTGGTGGTCTTCAACATGTCAATAGTAGATTTTTTAGGCAATATGCTACTGTGTTGTCTTTCAACACCATGGTCAACATTTCTCATGTGTGCATGCTTATTTTGGGTCAAGAATCAAATCACGCTACTGAGGAAATTGAGTAAACAGTATAGTGTAAGATCAGTCAGTATGTCTAAACATTCCTTGTCAATGTTGGTCATCTGTGCTGTTCAGGACGAAGGTATACCAAGACAGGGTTAAACTAGTCACTTTGCTTAAGTTGGTTGTAATATTAATTTCAGAGCAAGCTATAAGTTAGGAGTTTATTTTTTAAAAAAAGCAGGGCTGGAGAGATGGCTTAGCAGTTAAGTGCTTGCCTGTGAAGCCTAAGGACCCCGGTTCGAGGCTCGGTTCCCCAGGTCCCACGTTAGCCAGATGCACAAGGGGGCGCACGCGTCTGGAGTTCGTTTGCAGAGGCTGGAAGCCCTGGCGCGCCCATTCTCTCTCCCTCTACCTGTCTTTCTCTCTGTCTGTCGCTCTCAAATAAATAAATAAAAAAATTTTAAAAAAAAAAAAAAGCATCTCACAACATTCTCATTTAATTGTAAGGTCCATAATAAATAATCCTATACACGTTTCCATAGTTCATTCCCATATTTTATCCCTGACATTTTCAAAATTTTATTTGCAAGCAGAGAAACAGAAAGAAGAGAGGCAGACACATGCACACACAGAATGGGTATTTCAGGGCCTCTAGCCACTGCAAATGAACTCGAGACACATGCATCACTTTGTGAGTTTGGCTTTATGTGGGTACCAGAGAGGCAAACTCAGATCTTTAGAATTTGTAGGCAACTGCTTTAACTGCTGAGTCATCCCTCTAAGCCCTATATTTCATTCCTACTACTCATTCCTACATTTTGTTCTAATAGTTCGTTCCCACATACATACATTATGTATGTATGTACATATGCATTATATATCATGAACACAAATCATCCCCCCATTTATACTTTACTCAGGACTTCGATCATGAATGAATTTTAAATGTTTGTAGAGAATTTTTCTTCCGAACTGTAGGATAATAAATTTGTATAAGACCACTATGTTTATGGAAATTTTTTGTAAGACTCATAGAAAAATAAAAAAGTATGTAGTTCTCTACTGCTTCAAACAACTTTTTTATTCTACAACTTGCTACGCAATGTACATTGTAGAGGAAAGGACTACACATTGACTGGCAGCATAAAACTGAAAGATAATAAATGTGTGTGTGTATATATATATATATATATATATATATATATATATATATATATATATGTATGTATTTGTATATATGATGCATGATTTTAAATTTTAATTAAAAAATTCCCAATCAACTTTATTATTTAACTGTAAAAATATAGTGGCTTCATTGTGATATTTTCATAACCACAAGTAATATGCTTTTATTGTATTCACTGTCTTTATTACTCTTTCTTCTTCTCATTAGACTTCTAAATCCCTAGGAATTTTTTTTCACTTTTACTTTTATATCCTTGTTTTCCCCTTCTATCTTTCACATATGAGTGAAAACATGTAATAATTGTTCTCATTGTAGCTTATTTCCCTTAACATGATGATCTTTAGTTCATCTCATTTCCTGCAAATGTCCTAATAATTAATCCTTCCATAGGGTTGAGTAAAAATCCATTGCATAAATCCTACATCTTCTTTATGAACTCATCAGTTGATGTGTATTTAAGGTGGTTTCATAATTTGGTTGTTGTGAATAATGTTGAAGTAAACATTGGTAATTAGGTACATATACAGAAAGCTGACTGATCTTTTTGGGGTGTGCTCCCAGACACTATAGGGCTAGATCATATTGAAGCTGTATATTTATAGTTCTAGAAGCTGGGAATTCCAACATCAAGTCACAGGTGTCAGATGGATGCCTTCATTATGTTTATCACATGGCAGAAGTCTTGAAGAGCTACAAGGCCAGTGGGCTGACTTTGCTCTTCATAAGATATTCACCTTCTGTTAGAGGAGAGTCTTCATGAGCTAAGGATTCCCCATTAGGTGCCATCTTTCAAGAGTATTGGGTTGGGGTTTATGCTCCAACATGAGTTTCATAGGAGATAAAAGCATTAAAAATATAACAGGACATAACAAACACAAAACATTAGAGAAGACAAAGGAAGGGTAGGACTGCTTACAGTACAGTCTTCCAGACACAGAATGGCCTGAATATCCATGGCCTCACAATGTACTGTGTACACAGGACCCTCATAATAGGAGAAGATGATGATCACATCAAAATAAAAGAGAGACTTATTGGGGGGGATATGAAGGAGAGTGGATTTGTGAATTGGAGAGGGATGGACTTATCATGGTTTACTGGCTCTACTTATAGAAGTTGTCAATAAAAATGTTTTAGAAAAAGTTAGAGAAATAAGAAGTTAATATCCAGACTTCAGAATGTGAACCCAGTCCTGATTATTATTTTATTCCAATCGTGTATTCATTCAGATTGTCTCTAGTGAAGACATGCCATTATTCTGTTTAAGTTTAAATGTAGTTTAAAATCTTCTGTTGGCTTTAGATAAGACTTTTTGAAAGACCCACTTCTGTACACAAGATGGAAATGCAGGTCACTCTACTGTACTTTCTCCAGGCCAGGGTGTGACCTATGGAATCAGATGCAGACACCTGAAGTTTGAATCACAGGATGGTGAATGAAGAGATGGGATATTCCCTGTATCAATCCTGTTGGATGTAGCAGTGGGGTGGTGGTGAAAGATTCATCAAGGTTTCTGAGGTTGCTGATGTAATAATCCCAGGGAAGTAACCAAGTTCTAGCATCTGTGACCAGCAGTGCACGTTGTAATGTCTTTCATAGAAATTTCCCAATGAAAATTCCAGTACTGTGGTGTGCTTGAGAATATTTTTATGTTTGACTTTACTGTAATTATAGTTCCAAAGATTTCCATTTCCCCATCATTCCTTCCACTGACCAGCTTATTCCATCACAAAAACATATGAGAATATTTCATATTTGTAAATAATTAGTTTCCAAATCTTTACCTTTTTAAAAAATATTTTATTTGTATTTATTTGTTTATTTGAGAGAGAGAATGGGCATGCCAGGGCCTCCAGCCACTGCAAACAAACTCCAGACATGTGTACCCACTTGTGCATCTGGCTAACATGGGTCCTGGGGAATTGAACCTGGGTCCTTTGGCTTTGTAGGCAAATGCCTTAACTGCTAAGTCATCCCTCCATCCCCAAATCTTTACCTTTTGATGAGATCAAATTTCAGCTTCTAGTGTTAGATACGGAAACTTCTTTCTCCCAGAATACTTTTCCATAGACTTCTTTCTCCCAGAATACTTTTCCATAAAGTATATAGAACAGGGCACATGAAATTATTGGTACTCAGAAAAGTTCTGAAAAAGTGATGGAGAAATAGACAGTTGATGGAAAGAAGAAACATATAAGTTTTTGTCAAACAAATAAAAAAATGTATGAATTATTTTATTTACAACTGTACAACATCTAGTCCAAGATCATATTTATATCTGTCTTCCTCTTAGGAATGTATTTATCTATTATCTATCTATCTGTCTATCTATCTATGTACCCATCTGTCTACACATGAATGTATACATTAAATAAAGTATAAAATATGGTCATTTCTTTGCCCTAAGAGGACATGTCAGTTATTATATTTTCTTAACTATTAAAATATGTGTATATACATAAGATCAAGAATACTGACAACATGGCTTTTGTCCTTTAAAACAAAGTAGCATTAAGCAAGGCTCATCTTTTAAGAAAATGTCTTACTAATTTAGTAAGTTTGTTCTCTTTCTGAAAAGTTAAGAAAATGAATTAGTTCTGATAATAAGGTATACTAAGGAGCACAGGCAAAACAAGGAATTAAATCGATGCAATTTCTCCACCAGCCACTACTTGTTCTTCTTGCCTCTCAAACACTAGACTACAGACATGCTCTTATATCTGAGCCTTAGAAAATATCAAGAGTAAGAAAAAGTGACAATGTAGAAATCTAGAAGTTGAGATCTCAAGTGTAATATGAAGATGCTGGACATTAGGAGGACAGCTTCAGGCACAACCTGTATGTAAGAGAGCACTTCAGATAAGTCCACATCCTACAGCATATCATGATGATGCATCTCCAGGAGACATAATTGTGCATCCTTGATTCCATTTAATAGCCTGAGCTCCAGGGAGTAAGTACCCCAAATCCTAGACCCTTCCTATCAACCAAACTGATACAAATTTGGAATGACAGAATAGTAGGAACACCTGTATTTTGTTTGTTTGCTTGTTTGTTGCTATTGTTTCATCAAAGGCTCTGGTAAAGCTTAACTTTTGTGTCATAAATCCCACTTGAAAGATGCCTGGGATTGTAGCTTATTCCAGCAATGATTACATTTATATATTTTCTCTCATATCCTGTTTATTTTGTTCATATCATATTCATAGATCCACTTAAAATATGAACAGACATTTTCTTAGACATACTTATTTCTTGACAAACTAAAGAAAAAGAACTATAGTAATGCAAAAGCAAAAGTTATCAGTTTTATGATCATGAAAACATTCACATGCACAGGAACTATTCACAGTATTGAATGAGGGGTGCTTGTGTTAAGGCTTTCATTTTAACTCAAGGAACAGGGGAGAAGAAAACTAACATAAACTTTGTGTACATCAAGGCATGTGTGTGTGTATGTATATGTATATATATATATATATATATATATATATATATATATATATATATATATATATATTACCTTTTCTCAGGCTGGCCTTGAATTCACAGTGATCCTCCTACCTCAGGCTCCTGAGTGCTGTGATTAAATATATTTTGATTTGTGTGTTTTCAGCTACAAGTAATAGAAATACAAAATGTTTTGATTTGAACAATGCAGGCCCTTTGAATCTTACCTAAAATTATGTCTAGATGATGATTTCAGTTGTACTACATACAGCAGGCCAACCATGCCGTCTGAGAGCAAACTCCCTTTGTCCTTTTGCTCTGGTCATCGCGGGGTGTTGGATGTCTTTATTAGGCTTGCAGCCTTTCATGACAGCTCTAATCTCATTTAAGAAAGGAACAAATACTTGTTTTAAATGGGAATAAATTTTAAAATATTATTGTAATTATTATTTTGGTGATGCTTTTGCTAGAAAATATGACCAGAGCAAATGGCTCTGGCATTAAGTTCAAAGTAATATTCTTTTAATTAAATTTGTTTTTGACATTTCAAAGCACATGCATTTCATTTTGATCATATGTACCTCATATTACCCACTCATGTCATCATCAGTTCTACTGTACTCTTTCTTGTCCAAAAGTGATATTCTTCTTATAAGGGATTACTTGTGGTGATGTGTGTGTATGGGAGTATAGTGCATGGGATGTCAGAATACAACCTCAATGTGTCCCTTCCCTCCTTCCACCCTTTGTGAGACAGGATATCACTTGTTGTTTTATAGCTGCATACCCCAGACTAGCTGGCCCATGAACTTTAGGATTCTCCCGGCTCCACCTCCAATTGCCATAGACGCATTGGGATCACAGACACTTGTGCCACTTTACATTCAGGTTTCATGTGGGCGCTAGGGAGCATAGAACTTGGCTGGCAGGTTGTGGCATTTGATTCAGGTATTCCCATAAACAAGTGTTCTGGATGCTAGATTCCCAGCTGATAGTAATTGGAAATTAAAGCCTCCTGGAGGCAGTGTATTGTTGGGGGTGGGCTTATGGGTGTTATAGCCAGTTTCTCCATGCCAGAGTTTGGCCACTCTCCTGTTGCTGTTTTCTACTTATCTTGGCCAGGGGGTCATGCCCACTCTTTGCTCATGCCATCATTTCCCCTGCCATAGTGGAGTTTCACCTCAAGCCTATAAGCCAAGATAAACATTTTTCCCCCATAAGCTGCTCTTGGTTGGGTGATTTCTGCCAGCAATGCAAACCAGACTGCAACACAGGCTTTAAGCAAGTGCCTATAAACATGGATTCATATATGCATCTCACCAAGTGACATTATTAAATAATGATGCCTTTCTAATTTTCTCCTGAGAAGCCATAACTTATGGAGACCTGCATTCTTGGCCGATTTCCCCCTATCTCTGCTGTCTTAGCCCAAATTGTTACCCTGTCCTGCCTCCAGATGCAAAGGAAGGTGGAAAAGTTCATGAATTGGAAGAGAATAATAGAATTATTATTATTATTAGAATTATATAATTGTCTTCCATCATATCTCACTCAAAGTGCAATGAGATTCTCTCCTCTTTACCCTCCCATCTGATAATAACCACATGAGTAAAACTATAAAGGGTAACTTTTTTCTCCAAAGGGTTTCTACATAAGACTTTTGTTGCTAGATGTTCCAGGAGAAGGGTTTCCTTGTCAAATAATAGTGAAGAAATTTAGTGTACATTTGTATAACAATGTTGCCAAGGTCTTATGGTTTAAAATTGTCATGTTTATCATAATGTCAAAAAAGTATTTTCATTTTAACAAGTTATATGGAAATGCTGCTAAATCTTGTCTCTGTAAGGAAAGCACACTAGATCCTGGTCAGACATGTTTCTAGGAAGAGATCTCATGAGGTGAAAAAGTCTCACCATATTGCTGTCAGGTCTGCTTGTGAAAGACATGCTTGCCAAAGACTTGGTCTTCTCCAGACTAAACAAGGGACAAGACAGCAATGAGTGACAGTCTCACATTGGTCCACCTCTGGGGCTCTGACAAACAGATGGGTATACCTCGGTAGAGGCCAGATGAAAATCAAGTTGTTGCCATATTCAATTGCCATGTGAATACAATGTAACGCTTAGTGAGATTTTGAAGGATTGTAAAAAGTAAAGATGACAACCCAGCTCATGTTTGTTTCAACTGCAATTTTCATTGAATTGACTTTACACAGGAATATTACACAAATCCTTGCTCAGTGAGTGGGTTTCAAGTGGACTTGAAAACTATGTATTTATAAACTGCAATGTTATACCTTTTATGCCTCACCTCTTCTTTCTTACCTTACTTTCACCAAACATTGTCCTCAAGCATGCAAACTTTGTGAAAACAGGAGTATAAAACTTGTAGATGGGCATCAGCTGTCCTCACAATGAGTAATACAGATTCTAATTCCCGCGTTACAATGGCTCCCTTTTCCAGTGTTTTTAGCCCAGCTTTTTGAAAGTTTATGTCTCACTATATTCTTTTAATTATGGTGAAACACATATAAAATTAACCACCTTCACTATTTCAGGTGTCTGTCTCTTAAGATGTTTTCATCTTGCAAAAGTGAATATCTCAACCCATGAAATACCAATGCCCCTTTCTCTTTTACCACAGGTTCTAGTGGCCACTCTTCAACATTTGATCACCATAAATATGGCTGTTCTAGGTTCATTGTATAAATGGAGTTACACATAATGTGCATCTTTGTGATTGAATTTTTGTACTTAGCATTTATTGTTTAATTTCATCAGTGTTGCACGAATCAGAATGTCCTTAACACTTTCATTTTCAATGGGGGTGATCATACCTAGGACCTTCCACACAACAGACAGGCACTTTAATACTGAGGCCCATCCCAAAACACTTCACTTCACTCATAAAGAGAGTTTTTCCTACTACTGCTTTCATTTGAAGGAAAATGGCAAAAGTCCACACACCTGACAATCCCACTTATAAAGTAAAAGGCTGACTCTGACAGCAATTACAAAGACTCATATTCCAGAAGTGCTCTAAACAACAACAACCACAAAACTATTAAATTAAATTAAATGCCTAAATGTCAAAGTTTTTATCAAGTATTTTTTTTTCCTTTCCCTAGCTTTCTTCTGAATATTTTCTTGAAAAAAAGTGATAAAAAACTATGGACAAGTAAAGGAAATGGTCAAATATGGATGGCTTGAGATGACATAAATCTGAGGGGGGAAACCAGTATTAAGACAGGATTTGGAGCAAAGCAAAAAGGCATGAGGATTACAAAGCACATTCTACCAGGATTTGGGGTCAGCATGGCAAGTGTATGTGTAAGTTATACTCCTGGGAATTCAGTATGCACAGAGCTCACCAAAGTGAGCTGGCCACTCTAGTGAGGATCTGATTAGTGAACCGAGAATGTGTGAGAAGAATGAGCACAGGAGAACACAACCTTACTGAGGAAACAGGATCCATGTTCCAATTAGGAAAGAAATCTATGATTATAGAAGCACAGAATTTAGAATGAATCTTAAGTTGCTGTATTTGAATCGGCTATACTTTATTGTATTTTTATTAAAATAAAAAAGCTTTATTAAAAATTATAATCTGGAGCTGGAGGGATGTCTCATCAGTTCATCTATTTCTATTTCCCTGGAAAACCTAATGACCTGGGTTCAATTCCTCAGTACCTACATAAGCCAGATGCACAAAGTGGGGCAGGCACTGGTATGCCCACTCTCATTATCTCTCTCTCTTTCTCTTTCTCTCTCTCCCTCCTCCACCAAACCTCATTTTCTTTTCTACTATTTCCTCTTCAATATTGATCTCTATTTTTTTAATCTATCTGCCTGTTTTTTCTCTCTCCCAGATAAATAAATAAAAATTTTAACACTTAAAAAGTATATAGACAATTGGAACGATTTTAGCTGTATAAGATTTTCTTTAAAAATTTTATATCAGTGGCTGGAGAGGTTGTATAGTGGTTAAGGCATTTGTCAGCAAGGCCAAAGGACCCAGATTCAATTTCTCACTACCCAGTTAATTCCAAATACACAGGGCGGCACATGTATCTGAAGTTTGTTTGCAGTGGCTAGAGGCCTTAGTGCACCCATTCTCCCTCTTACTCTATCTCTCTTCTCTTTCTCACAGAAAGAAAGAAAGAAAGAAAGAAAGAAAGAGAGAGAGAGAGAGAGAGAAAGAGAGAGGGAGGGAGGGAGGGAGGGAGGGAGGGAGGGAGAGAGAGAGAGAGAGAGAGAGAGAGAGAGAGAGAGAGAGAGAGAAAGAAAGAAAGAAAGAAAGAAAGAAAGAAAGAAAGAAAGAAAGAAAGAAAGAAAGAAAGAAAGAGAAAAAGAGGAAAAAGAAGGAAGGAAAAAAATATATATACACAGTAGGCTTGGAGAAATGGCCCAGCAGATAAAGGCTCTTGCTTAGAAGGCCTGACAACCTGGGTTCAGTTCCCCAGTGCACATAAGCCAGATGCACAAAATGGCACATGTGTCTGGAGTTCATTTACAATGGCAAGAGGCCCTGGCGCACTCTTTCATTACCTTCTCTCTTTGCTTGCAAATTAATTAACTACTTTAAAAATATATATAAAAGTTAGACTGGGGTTTTAGATTAATTTGTAGAGTATTAGCCAGCAAAGAAATGGCAGTAGTGCTGGCAACCTTGATAATCAGACAAACCCATACATTTCAAAGCTATAGGTTTTACAATGAACATAGCTTTGTTTCTCTGATTATTTGGGGCAGAATCATATAGCATGTATCCAATCATTAGAATATAAAAACTTAATACTTGATATCAACTATTTGTTTTCCTGGAGAAATAATCTTGGGGGGGGGGAGGAGGCACTTCTGGGAAAAAATGTCATTTTTGGTTTGTTTTCCTTCTTGCATATATATATATATATATATATATATTTTTATTTCTAGAAACAAAATCTTTCTAAATTTTCAGAAGGCTTTTCATGATAACGCCTCATTACAGGAAGACTAAACTTCTTTCTTTGCTGATGGTAGCTTCTGCTTTGAGGCTAACCCAGGCTCAGTGCCCATAGCAAATCTGTGTGGGACAGGCCATGTTCATGTCTGTTGACTTTCAAAGGATGGTAAATTCTGTGTCTGAGGATTGTAAACAACTAGGATACAGATTCAAGAAACTTACTTAGAAATTTCATAAGGGATTTTATACTGTCTACTGACAAAATTCAACGCTCTCCCAGGATGCTAGTCTAATAGAAAACTTGTCACAAAGCTTTGACTTCTTCTTCAGCTCTTTGGCATCTTCCCCTTTCAGCCTTATACCACTGTCATTTTTATCAATGCACATATTAACTATCAGAAAAACTTCTCCAACCTTTAAAATGCCAGTATCTAGTGGGACACCAAGTTTCTAAGAGATGGACTGATTTTTTTGAATAATTTTCACAATTGTATTACCCTCTGCTTATTGAATCACAATCCATCTATTCTGTAAGCCTAATGAAAAATTCTTTTATCCACCAGAGGAAATACACCTTTAGTTGTAATAACCATTGCTGTTTCTTGGTTTGTATCCTCTGGGTCTGATTCTAGAGGTGCTTATATACATCTTGGCTTTTCTATTAGACTGTGATGTCAAACTTCTCAAACACATCAGGGTTTACTCATCTCTTGTCAATTCTAATATGTCAAGAAAAGATTCACAATGTATGTAACTAATTCAATACATTCTAATAAATTCAAGGTAAGATTCCAAAATGCAGTAATTTGGTAACTGTCATGGATAGAATATAAAGTGACTTGTGACCTTTATTTCTGAAGATCTACACTCTTGTATAAGTTTATCCCCTTGAGTAATGCCAAGACCTGTTAATTCGATTCAGTCTAATGGAATGTTTCAAAGGTTGAAGGGTATGAATAACTGTATGTGTGCATGTGTGTGTGTTTATATGACATAAAATTATGACACTCATGATAAGAACAGTTTCTGTCACTGGCTAACTTAAGGAAGAGTACAGCCAATTTTTTGGTGGTTTGTCAGTGTCTCCAAACTGAAAAATCTCCTGGAGGAAGGAAGATATTTCATAAGTCTTAGGAGTTTCAGGAACCTTGCAAAATTTGTAAGGCTGCTCTTCAATATAATATAAGCAGTAAACAATTACCGAGGAGATGAGACTCTTTACTAGACCTGCCAACTAACTGGGCAGAGAGACCCAGGAACGAAGCTTTAAAGAGCCCTCACCTGTGTTGTAGTGGGTGGACCTCTTAGTGATACAGCTGCCTCTGAGGCACCCATGCTCCTAGTTTACCACAGAGAGTTGGATGGAGGTATTTCCGTGCTCTATCCTGGCTACCTCATCTGGAATGAAGAAACATTCATTTATATCTCCCCAGAAGAACTTAGCTTTGTGTGATCAGTGAGTTTGGTTTCTGCTCGACATTCTGAAAGAAATTGAAATTCACAGTGTAACGACTTGAAAGAACTAAATGCATATAACCATCACTTAAGTTTAGAATAGAAACTTTTCAACAATAAGCCTCAGATAAGACCATAGGCCCCCATGAATCCAGGATTGAGATAAATGGCTGTGATATTTGATACTTCATTTTCCACTTGCTTGCTTCTTGGCTCATGATATCCCCTTTCTTAGGGTAAAATTGGAGGTGGGAGATGCAAGAAATGAAATACCATTCTTCTCTGAGATATTTTGTTGTGTCTTTTAGGGTCAATCAACACCCCCAAATCTCTTTGTATACTCATTTCCAATTCTTTTGGAGATAAGGAGATCTCTACTTCTTGAAAAACTGAAAAAGAAAGTATTGATAATTCAAATACCAGTTATTCTATGGAACTTCTTCCAAAGAGAGTAGCATATGTCTCACAATGGTAAGTCAAAAATGATATATCAGTATATCTGGTAAACTGTAAAAGACACCTTTGGAAATTTTTGATATTGTTGTCACTAATGAACACTGACTAGGCATTAGTACCAAGTGTAAAACTAAGTTGTTAGGCCACCATATCATCTCTAAAACATGATTAGGTAAGAATTAGAATCAGTGTGTTATAGATGAGAAAATCATGGTTGTGAGAGACTGGTGTATCAGGCTTTCTTAGATCACTAAACATTAGTCTTGATTCATATTCATCTCTGTTTGACTCTCAAATGCACATTCCTTAAATAGTTTATTTCTTTTAACCTCATATTGTGTGCTTTGGGATTTATACTTACTGATTAAGAAAAACCACTAAAAGAGTTCAGTTTAGCTTACAGTGAAACTTCAGTGATGAAGTCTGTGTCTTTCTACCTTGACCTTCACTTCAATTCATAAAAATGTGTCCATGGCAAAATCATCAGGATACAACTGGGAATGAGGCCTATCACTGGCAAGATTAGTGAGTCAAGACAAAGGAGAAAATAGTGGTGCTGGTGAAGATGATGCTAATTTTTGGTCCCTCTTAGTGTATCTCAATGGCTTAGAGATGAAATTAATATTAAACTTTTTTCTTGCCTCACAAAAGTTGATGCTTTAAAACTATAAACTGAATTCCTATATGAAGATAAAATGAGAGACCCAGGGTCCCCCGAGATATACTTGCCTTGATTAAGTTATTTGAGAGATATTTAACCATTCCAAGGAAACATCTTCTCTTAGCCAAATTCAACATGGTCTGAGAATATGGGTATAAAGGAATAAGGCATAAAAAAACATGTGTAAGGGAAGTGTCTCTATCCAATGAATGGTATTCAGACTATGTTGTTGTCTTGTGTGTGTGTGTGTGTGTGTGTGTGTGTGTGTGTGTGTGTGTGTTGGCATGCATGTCCTACAGCATGCAAGTGAAGGTTAGAGGACAGCTTCATGCTATTAGTTCTTTCCTGCCACCCACACTGAGACAGGGTCACTCTTGCTGTTTTGCCATAGGAAAGGCTAGGCTAGCTGACCCTTGAGCTTTGGTACTCTCCTACTCTCCTGATTTTACCTCCTAATGCTCTGCCCTGTTGGAATTGCAGATGTCTGTGCTATTCTGTATGGAAGCTTGGAACCCCAAATCTTTACAGACTTGCAATGCTAGTGCCTCTAACCGTTAGGCAATCTCCCCATTTCCCACTCCAACTTTGTTCTGGGTGTTTAGTCTTCAATGTCACTTTGTCTGGACATAGGATGGCTTAGGAAATGCACCACTAAGCATGGCTGTGAGGGTGTTCCCAGAGAGGTTTATCTACCAAGGGAAGAACAACCCAGAATCTAAGTGTCACCATACTATCTATGCACTGGAATTCCACACTGAATACAGAGGGGAAAGGGGGAAGCCAGTGGCACCTCGGCATCCTTCTATTTGAGTTTTATGGCAGTGCAGCTGTGGAACCCTGTGGTTCTTGGTCCAACCACCATGGCTTCCTGGTATCAATAAACTTCTCATACAAGGAACCAAAGTTAACCATTCCTTGCTTAAGTTCATCTTCAATGTCAACATAACTAAATGCAAAATCACCTCCAAGATACACCACTGGGTGAGTTGGTAAGGGGGTTTCAAGAGAGATTTAAGTGAGGTAGGAAGGCTTACTCTGCACGTGTGTGTCACTCTCATGGGCTGAGATCCTAGACTGACTGAAAGGAAAAAGAGAGAAAGCAAGCTGAGCACCAGTCTTTATATCTCTGATTCCTGACTCTGGACAAATGAGACGACTTGCCTCATGCTCCAATGGTCATGATTTCCCCAACACAACAGACTATATCTCTTCAAACAATAAGCCAAAATTGAATTATTTCCTTCAATTATTTTTTCCAGCTTTTTATCTCAGTATCAAGTAATATAATGTATTAATGATAAAAATCTTAGAAAATAATTTTTCTTCCTCTTTGACCCTTAATTTCCTACCCAGCAAAGTAAGAATTACAAATACGATGGTAACACTTCTTGTTAATGCCAGTATTGGGAAGGTTAAGGTAGAGATTATTTGAGGACATCCCAAGTTACATAGAAAGGTATGGCATGCATATTAAATGATGAATTGCATATTAATAGGGGAAAGCATAAGTTAGTAAAGATTCTGGCATGGCATGAGATCTTAACCAATGCTATTCTTAAAATAAATATGTCACTATATTCCAAATGAATAGCCTTCCCTAACTGTGAAAGGGGAGGTGGGAAAAAGCTGATTCAAGGCAGTAATTCAAAAGAGTAAAATGGCTACATGTATCATAAGTATATCCGACAGATGTAACATGATACCTGGAAATTGTTTGAGCTACAAATGAAGGAGGAAAAATGGTCTCTGTTGTTACTGAACCAAAGGAGCCTTCTTTTCACACTCCTGAGACTACAAAGGGAAAAATCCAAAGACTCAATAAAACATGAGGCAAGTAAAAAAGCATATGTCTAGAATATTACTTACTCTAGAACTGATTGCCCAGGACACTGTGTAGACTGACATTCCATTTAGAAACCAAAGATATCAACAAAACAGGCCATGACTGAAAGCAATGCAAACCTCTAAAATCTATGTATCTGCCTATGCTCTGACATGGGGACATTCTGACACGCCAACCATGTCAGCCTGGATACAAGAAAAAAGAATGAGGCAGAAAATGAAATAAACCTTGTCTTCTAAGCAAAACATGATTTAAAAAACTCCAAAATCTTAATAACATAAGTGCATCTTTTCAAAGTTTGAAAGTGAAGACATATCCAAATATTTATGTGATGAAAATGAAACACGTAAGGAGTTTGTAGGACAAACATGTTTCCAAAATGAGCAAGTATCTTTGCAACATGAAAATTTACAGTTCAGAATTGATATTCAGAGACTTAACCTGAAAATTAAAATCCTATCAAATGTACATCAAGAACATGCCATACAACCCCACAGAAAATCAACTGAGCAAGAAATGTACTTGTTAGATATTGAGGGAACTCCCAACTGTCTATATGAGTGCATGAGCTACATGTCAAAAACAGATTTAGAAAATGTACCTCTAGTTAAAGTGAAACAATTTTTTTTTAATGAAAGCTATTCTTCTTCTGTTAGAAAATAGCTGTAAAACCCTCAGGTGGTAGCTCTGTGCATGAACAGACAACACAATAAAAGAGATAAGGACCACAGATAGAGCCCAGGAAGCTGAACACAGACCTGGGGCAGAGAGAAGTGGTAAGAACTTAACAGCAGTGCACAATAGATATTTAAGTAGGAAAGAATACATGGGCAGGAAGGTCTAAATGGGGAAAGGAGAAAGGGATGGCAAAGGGGAAAGGAGCAGGGCTAACCAAGCCAAGACTAAAGACAATATGAATAAACCGCATGGGAAGCCTACTTCTGTGGTAGTTCATTAAAAGTACAATTTAGTGCCAGGTGTGGTGGCACATGTACATGCCTTTAATCCCAGCACTTGGGAGGCAAAGGTAGGAGAATCACCATGAGTTCAAGACTACCCTGAGACTACATAGTGAATTCCAGGTGAGCCTGGACTAGCATGAGATACTACCTCAAAAAAAAAAACAAAAAAAAAAAACAACTATATATATAAGTTAAAGGGAAAGAGTGAGACTTTGGGCATACATATATGGGTGGAAAATGCTATACCCAGAAGTCATTGGTTGTTTGGAGAAAATCTCAGTGCCAGGGGTAGCATAACTCCAAGTAAGTTGTTGATTAGGAAAGTCTTTGAGGCTACCACAATAATTCAGGATTGGAAATGCTCTCAATTTCCCACTAGAACTAGAAGAGAAAACCCTACTGCTGATAACACCACATGCTTTGGCTGCCAGACACTGAGAAATTAAGCTGGAACTGAGCAGGAAGCATTCTCCCTACTGACTGTCATAGAGCTTGTGAAAATTTGAATGTGAAACTGCAAAAAAAAATATGGCCCCATATATTCAGGTGTTTTTATTAAAATTAAACTTGTAACTTGGGACTCTAGCCACAAAGCTGAAAAGGAAGTGTCACTGGAGGCCAATCACAGGGTCCAGGCCTAAAGTGGGCTTGGGGGACAATCTTTATTCCAGTCCAAAGGTGTATAGGGAGAAGTCTGAGCTCTGGTGGTTAGTGTTTTCTTGTGGTGGGGAGCCAGCCTCTTCTGCCATTGCTTGTGATCCCCTAGACTTTAAGCCTGAAATAAATCCCTTCCTTTCAAAAACTGTGTCTGGTTGGATATTTGTTCCAGCAACCAAAAGCTGACTACAACAGAGCTGGAAAGTGTTATGCAAGCTGCTGAGGAAGAAAAGTCATCCACAGCTGTAACTAGCAATGTCCATTGTGAGCTGTATGTCTGGTCAGTCAGCAAAGGTGTGTCTGCTGGTGCATCATGGCATGACTGTGATGGGCGTAATCAACTGCTCTCTGGATCTAAGACCTGCTTTGCAGAAAGGAATTTATGCCTGATATTGAAAACCTTGTCAAAGGCTGTAGTTGGAATATCTTACACCCTAAGAGGGAAATTGCCATTGTTGTTTGATCATATGGACATATTTTGCCTATCAAAGTATACTCTTTTTGCCATATTTTTACACTTAGCATTTAACCCATATATTAGTGCAGGTTTTGCTTTTGGGCAGAGAACCTTCTTTGTGTAGATGGTAATTGTTGCAGTTGGTTTTGCATTGCTGGCAGAAACACAACTAAGAGCAGGTTGTGGGAGTAAAGGGTTCATTTTGTCTTAGACTTAAGGAGAAGCTCCATGATGGCAGAGGAAAATGATGGCATGAGCAGAGGCTAGACATTACCTCCTGGTCAATATCAGGTGGACAATATCAGCAGGAGAGTGTGCCAAGCACTAACAAGGAGAAGCTGGCTATAAAACATATCACCCACAGGCCCCAACAATACACTGCCACTAGGAGGTTTCAATTCCCAGTTTGCCACCAGCTGGGTACTTATGCATTCAGCAAACTTAAGTTGATGGAGGGCATCTGTATCAAACATCCACATTCCACTCCTGGTCCCCATAAGCTGAGAGCCATACATGATGTAAAATGCAATGCATTCAGTCCAGCATTAAAAGTCCCTATATTTTATTTTTATTTTTAATTGACAACTTCCATAAATTATAAACAATTTCTCATGGTAATTCCCTCTCTCCCCCCACTTTCCCAAGTATGTGGAGTCTTCAGAAATAGGGTCTTACCATCTATTCCTGGTGTGAAACCAAGGGCCTCAGTAATGGCCTGTAATGCTTGGGGGGCATCGGGGACCTCCCTGGCCAACAACTCACTGGATGGTATTCTATCCTTGGCACTGAAAGTTTTTTCTTAACAATCTATGGCTCCTGTGATGAGGTCGTGGGAGCCTCTGTGTGTCTGGATATCTGGTTTGGGATGTATTTCTTTAATTTTATTATTTCTTCTGTCCTTGTATCTCTATTATTGACCTTCTGGCATAATATATACTGAGATGATAACAACACTGAACAGAGCGGTCAAACTCCTTTAGCAACCATTTTTTTTTAAGATTTACTTCTCATTGCATGCAATAAATTATGATATTCCCTGATACAGTGGAGAGTTAACTTTTGAATTCCATTAGAAATAATAAAAATCTATAAAATGCTCCACTAGATAAGTAAGCACTGTGCTAAGAGGAAGGGTGCCGGTGATGAGTGGCACCTAGGTTTGTAAGGACAGTCCTGTTACTCAAGCAAAAGTCAGCAGTGCTGGTGAGCACTGAGGCTGTAATGTCTGAAAGCAAGTTCTGAGATGGAATTGTGTGTGAGTAATATAGTCTTTTAGCTACAAACATCTATGAAATGGAGGTCTAGAAAACCGGACAGGGCAGAAAGGGAAAATTGCACAGTGAATCTAGCTAGAAAAACACTCCATCATCCACTGGATAGTTGAAAGGATATGATATCTACTTCAGTGTTCTGATAGTGATAGGAAAGTCCAGGCCCTTTCTTACTCCTATCATGGCTAGCCAACAGACACAGGCTATTGTGCCCAGGGAAAGAACAACTCCTTGCAGCTAACCAGATAAACCATGGACAAGCTGTTTACAGGCACTGACAACATTTCTAATTATGGGGCTACATGTTACACCAAGGATTTGGCAGTCAACCCCCCACAAGAGTTTTAAGAGAGGCATAAATTCACATACAGAAATGATATTAGAATACCAGCTGAGGGAAGAAGTGGAAGAAAGAGAATGAATCAGTGTGTGGTAGAAAAAGAAATACTTTTCTTTCAATGGACAGAATGTGTCAATTTTGCAAAAGATATTTTTATACATAAAAAGTCAACTTTTTACTTGATTTTTTTTTTCAAGGTGAGGTCTCACTCTAGCTCAGGCTGGCCTGGAATTCACTATGTCGTCTCAGGGTGGCCTCAAACTCATGGTGATCCTTCTACCTCTGCCTCCAGAGTGCTGCGATTAAAGGCATGTACTACCACAGCCAGATTTTACTTGCTTTTTGATAGTAGAAGATTAAGACATCTGCCCTTAGAGGTCATATTGAGATGTTAGTATGTTTTCCGGTAAATATTTCTAAACCTCTGACTTTCTCAACATGATCCATGGGGGGTGAGATAAGTTTTAATGATTTTCCTTAGAGAAGGAACATAATATAAGCAGAGATAGTGTGACTTACCAATCACAGAGTGATTTGGTTTAATCCCAGGGCTGCTTACCCCGTATCCTGTACTTTCTCTTGAGCACAGTAAATGACAAAGGACTTTACTTCCTTGGCTGCTTCAGTATGGTTGTTTTTCCCTGATAAAACTATCAAGGCATGGCTTAAAAGAGAACTATCACCAAGTGATGCCTGTGACACCCACTTTAAACCTGTCATATTTAAAGAATGTACGAAGTATCTGACTGTGAAACTTCTCTCAATTTCTGAATCAGGTGTGCTTCAGAGAAAACTTGTGCAGAAACTTGCTTACACCAGTAATTATTCACACCTATCGTACTTCTCTTTCCACCCCTCTTTTCTCTGCACAGAACCTTTTGGCTAGTTTTAAGGAGATGTGTCATTTTGACTCCTACTTAGGGCTTCCATGGACCTTCCCAATACACATGCACAAGTAAGACACCTTTCCTTGGATGACAGAAAGGTATGAGGACTGGGGGGGCTGGAGTTATGGCTTTGAAGTAAAAGCACTTGCCTGCAAAGCCTAAGGACATAGGTTTGATTCCCCAGTACCCACAAAAGCCATGTGCACAAGGCGGTACATGTATCTGGAGTTTGCTTGTAGTAGCTAGAGGCCTGTCATGCCCATTCTCTCTCTCTGTATCTCTCTCTCCTTCCTTTTTTTCTATAAAATGGATAAATCTGGAAGAAAAAAATTAGTAAATAAAAGAGGAAAGAAGATTAAAGGGTGAGGAGTAGGTCAGAAATGCTCAGAAACACCCTTTATCAATTACCTTAAAGGCAGCAACCACATCTGTTATGGTCATCCTGTCTCCTTGGTTCCTAGAATAGTATTGAATGGATGTCTATTGCATGAATTAATAAAGAGGGTATTGTCAGAGGTTATATAAAGCTATTTCAGAAAACTGATCTATTTTCAATAATTATAAGCATAATATATAGCTATTTCATCTTCCTTGAAAAGGATTCAGATTTGAAATTGGAGATGTGGTAGGGTATGCCAAGGCTCTAGCTATGGACATTTAAGACTGTGCATATAAAGGCGCTTGCCTGCAAAGCCTAATGACCCAGGTTCAATTCCCCGGGATCCACGTCAGCCAAATGTACTAGGGGGCCCATGTGTCTGGAGTACTTTTGCGGTGGCTGAATGCCCTGGCATGCCCATTCTCTCTAGATTTGCCCCTTTCCCTCTATTTAACAAATACTATTTTTTTTTAAAGTTTCTGGGGTGCTATTGCACAGTACATTGAATACAGAGATCAACTCATGTTATTTTTACTTAAAAAAGCTAGCATAATATTTTGAATACTTGAATCACAAAGCATTGATAAATACCTAAGGAGAAAGATATATTCAGCATGACTTAAACATTGTGGAATATACACATGATACAAGTCATTGCATGTTTACCCTACTAACACATACAATTTTTATGTATTTATGCATCCATCATAAGTAAATTAAAATTAAATAAATTAATAGTGAAATATTTAATTAAAATAAATATAAGTTAAATGAAACTGAGAAGACATGATTCTGATTATGTTTGTGCCCAGTGGGTATGCCTTTTCCTATAAATCCTCATTTCCGTGGAAAAGCTTCTCCCAGGGGCCAAATGCTTAGACAAAATTAGCATTAATTTATGGTTCATCTATAAAAATAAGTATGAGGCTGTCTCCTGACTCTACTTTAGCATTTTCATTTGTGTGTTTTGTTTCTAAAACACAGGTGAGATTTTTGAACATTAGAAAATCAGGAATCCAGGCATAAGTACAACATGAAGGCTCATGAAGTTATTATGTCCAAAAGTGAATCATTTAATTCTATTTAGCCAATCTATGGTGTTTACTAAAACAAAGCAGAATGTATGCTACCAAGTGGCCCGTGTTATTCATCACATGTTTTCTTCCCATTTGACATTTCAGCATGAAAGCATAGAAACACACTAGCTCCCCGCCCGCAGAGGAAGCCTGAATTGGCTTGGCCCTTTCCTGTGTCAAAGGGCCAGTTACCATATTATGGCCATTAAATTATCCCTAGGTGAAATTCTTAGTACAAAATCTAAGGGTTCATCTTTCACCATGAGTCATAATCACCAGTATAGATGCCATCTAGTATGAGGTATCTCAAGAGACCAGATCTCAGGATGGAACACCTCTTATACCAGTCTACGACTCTGTGACAAATTTCTGGACTGCGACCCTGGACATGTACAGAAAAGCTTTAATCTTAAAAAAAGTGATAATCGGCCATGTTTTTAATGGGGAACATTTTACTAGCCACAAAATCTATGATTTCCTGTCCACAATTTGCACTAAACTTCATCTTCTACTTCTCATGTTTTCTACTTCTCAACTAATCCAGCTGATAGTGATTGGGTATTTATCATGTGCCTAAAATTGTTCCAAGTGCTATGACAGTGTAGGAAGAAAGCTACAATCCTTAGCCTTCTGGAGTTTGTATTTTATGAGGAAGAGAAAGAAGGAAGAGATATTAAAATAGAAAGGAGGATGAAATAAGGAGGAATGCTAATAATTATCTAAGGGGTGACAATAATTTTTAATCAGCTCCAGATATATCATTCCTTCAGGCTCTCAATCTGTGATTTACCTAGTGACTATTATGCACTCAGCATTTACAAATGGTCATTCAATAAATCCACACAACCCAGAAGTGGTTTCTATTCCTATATATTTTAGGGAAGGACTGGACTTCAGAATATGATGTGATAATAACAACAATGGGATTACAATAGAATGCAGTTAATTCAGGACACATAATGCATGCCAAGCATTCACTCACACTATCTCACTGAACTTTATCTCAATATTGTGAGGCACAGTTGCTATCCCTAATTTATTATTGAGGACTGGGTTTTTAGCAAAACTCCTGAGGTCACAAAACTATCAATTAGGAGAATCAGAATATAAGCTCCAGTCAAACTATCTCCAAAGTCATTTTGTCTATGTATAGATGAGAAAACTGAGGCTCAATACGATTAGTTCTTGCCCTATGAGCTGCAAGTTAAAGAAAGTTTGGTCTCAAGCCCATCTACCATAAAGTCCACAGGCTTTCTCACCCATGAAAGATGAAACTCCACATTCTAAGCTATAACCTGAAGTTGTTCCAATTCTGTGGTTCATGTTCCATATCTGTCATGGCAAATAAGAAATGGACGTGACTGTCACCTTCCTCATTCCTCTCATCAAGGGCACAGCTTTCCATTTAGACTTATCTAATCTCAGTATCAACGTTCCTCAGATTCGCACCTGACTTTAACAGCCTTTTGCACATTGGCATGGCCTGAGTCTCCCCAATTCACATCCTTTTAGCTTTCACCAGCTCCTGGGATACAGCACCCATCTGTGCTCACATATGCTCTCTGGCAAAGCCCCTCAATCCTGCTCATGTGTGCAGCCATGCAAAGCAACCCACACAAGCTGCCGTAGTCAAGGACAGCAGAGGACAGGGAGATAAGTGACAAAGAGAAAGTGGCAGCTGACAAAATAGGAGACAAAGATGCATCACAGTGACTGAAAACAATGGGAAGTCATTGTAGCCAAGGGACATGGCCTTCTAGAAGCATGAGGAGCAATTTCCTCATATTGTATTAGTCAAGGAATCAATGGCATTAGAACCTTTGCTTTTGAACCCCTTCATCCACACGATAAGATATACACTTTTCTGTCTTACATACGAAAAATTAATTACATTGAGTGTTAAATAAATGTTGATTGACAAATAGGGATGAAAGAGAGCAGTACAAACTCACATTGATCTATTATCAAAACATACTTTATATACTACTAATATTTTCTAGTCAGAAAGATTACAAAAGAGTCATGAGATTAAAAACTCGGCACTGGTTTGTTAGACAACTTTTAGAACAAAGGAGATAAATAGCAAGACAATAGGAGTGAACAAGATTCTGTATTCATCCTGCTAGGAGAGCACAGGTGACCTTCTGAAAAGGTCATGATGGAGCACTGAGGTGAAAAGCAAATATCAGTGGACTAAAAGGAAAAGAGAACAGAAAAACCCATGGAAAAGAGGGTACATTATTCTGCTTGCTTAAATATTTGCAAAAGAGGAACATTATTGAAAGTGATTTAAGAGGGAATGGGTTATTTATTAGATTGTATTACTTGTGAGCTGAAGTAATCCTCCTGTCTCCATCACCCTCTGTTGCCAGGGTTACTGGAGAATCAAACCCAAGCCATCAGGCTTTCCAAGCAAGTGACATTTAATCACTGAACAATCTCTCCAGACTCTATAGTATGTCTACTTATGTGAATGTTGGAGACAATACTCAGGTCCACATGCTCATCTAGCAAGCATCTTACATCAGACCATATGAGATCTTCTACATAGTCTGTAAGGATCAATCTAGAAATTTAGGTGAGAATAAGACAGGTAACTATGTATGTGTGTAAGGGGCCAGGAGATAGGCAGAATTAATTAGTCATACCTTCAGGCATGATATACAATGGAATTCTGGAACAAAATAGTGGGGCATCAATGATTAGAAAAATGCCAGTGGAGGAGAGGGCAAAGGGACAGAGGAAGAAGAGGGAAGGAATGAATGAGAGAGAATATGAGCAAATATGACCCCTCAATGAATTCCCTTACAGAGACAGAAAGAAGGAGAGAGAGAGAGAGAGAGAGAGAGAGAGAGAGAGAGAGAGAGAGAGAATGGGAGCACCAGGGCCTCCAGCCACTGCGAATGAACTCGGGGTGCATGTGCCCCCTTGTGCATCTGCCTAACGTGGGTCCTGGGGAATTGAGCCTTGAACTGGGGTCCTTAGACTTCACAGGCAAGTGCTTTACTGCTAAGCCATATCTTCAACCCTATATAAATGTAACTTTGGTAACTATGTATTCATTTTACTAACCTTAAAATGCTGTAAGTGAAGCAAAACACAAAAAGAAAGAAATTAAAACCATTTTCAGGGTGTCAATTTCTTAAGGAATGATTATCTTATTATATTACATCCATATCCATTCAAAGAAATTGCCTTATGGATTAAAATCACCCTTCATTCCAAAGGAGAGTTCCACAATACATGCATACAGCAAAGCCTCTTAAGTAAAGCATCATTTTGCAGTTCCGTACTTGAAACAAAAATAACCTGAGACTTATTTTTTAATATTTATTTATTTATTTATTTGAAGGAGAGAAAGAGGCAGAGAGAAAGAGAGAGAGAATGGGTATGCCAGGGCTTCTAGCCATTGAGAATGAATCCCAGACACATGCTCCCCCTTGTGCTTCTGGCTTACATGGGTCTTGGAGAATTGAACCAGGATCCTTTGGCTTTGCAGGTGAAAGCCTTAACTGCAAAGCCATCTCTCCAGCCCCCAAGACTCTTCTTATGTAGAGATCATTTACATGAGTGTATCCCTTGTAAAAGTGACTTATGATCCTGGTCTAATCAGACTGGCACCACCCCAAATCATAGCAGACATCTATTTTTCTCTAAGTTTTATAGTACACAAGTTCCAAATAAAGGTTATAGCAAAGTTTGGTTTCTGCCAAGAGCACACCACCTGGATATGGTACATGGAGAAATTACAGTTATCTACTTTATTGCCAGATAGTTTTGGGACCAGATTCCACTGATAGGAGTGAGCATTGTTAATCCACTCACACTTACTCTTGCTTATTTCAATGGTGCGCCACATACAAGATTCATAAACAGTGTCTCTCATGACTCCTGCATCAAGATAATAACAGACAATGTCAGAAAATAGATTGGTAGGATCTGAAGGACAAAATTAAACACTCCCACTGGAGCAGAAATCAACACAAATGCATGATTACATCAGTTGGACTGAAAAGTGGGCTAAGACTTGATGGCTGGGGTATAGAAGGCCACAAGAGTCCAGAAGAAAATAGTATCTTACTATGAGAATGAACTTGTGTCATATGAAGGTGAGACCAACATGGAGATTTTGACCTCCATATAATATACATGGTAGCCAGTCACTCAAGCTGCATCCATGGATCAAATATTAGTCACATGGAAGACAAGAGAGAGAAACTTAACATTCATTAAACATCCATTTTGTTCTAGGCATCCCATTTTTTTTTTTTTTAATTGAAAATCCGAGCAAAATGTCAACTTTTCTCTGGGGAGTTTGCACACCCCGAAGGAGCATAAAATGTGAAAGTAGAGTAAGTGACTATAATTACAGTATTGAAATTCTCCCTGGATGACCTAGGATGGTTTATGGGCTACTACTGTATTAAGCACTAAGCTGTTCAGTCTCAGAGGCCTCTAGAGGCTCTTTTTCAGCATTTCAAACTGTGTTTGAAGTGGTGAAAGGAAGCCCGGCCATGAGAAATCACCCTTGTGGAGCTTGCAACAAACAGAAATTACTTCTCAGCTATCTCAACCTGTTCAGCCCAAAGGGATACAGCCTGAGGCTGAGCACTGTGATTCATTTACTTCTTGCAGTATCACTGCAAACTAAGTGTGGCTCTTACTTCTTTCTTAATACTAGTTTTGCTTTCTCTTTTGTTGTCTCTATGAAGGGGGAGGGCACGTGTATCCCACAGCATGCATGTGGAAGTCAGAAGACAGATGACTTTTCAGACAGCCCTCCCCTTTTGCTTCATGTAGGGAAGGGTCTCTCATTGTCCACCCCACTACTGCATATGGAAAATTCTGTCTCTGCATCCTTCTTGTTGCCACTGCACTGGGATTAGAGAAGCCTGCCATAGCTAGTGGCTTTAATGTAGATTCTGAGGAGACTGAGTCAGATACTCAGAGTTACACAGCAAGTACTTTGTCTGCTGAGCCAACTTTCCAGCCCACTGTTATTATTTCCCTTTTATAAATGAAGTGGTCAGAGTTCAGGAAAGCTATACATTTTCCTGAGAACATAAAGATAGGAATTATTGTCTTTTATCTAAAATTTCATTGCTACTTAAAAATGTTTTAGATGCTTTGTAAATCAGTTACAACATTAAATGGTTACTTATTAAGCATATTCTATAGACTAGACCACGTGAGATCTCTTGTCTTGGTGCCCAGAAAGGTACTACTTGCCACTAAGGAGACCTGGAAATATTACATAATAATGAATGAGATTATTGGTAAGACTCAATAGGTAAGTAAATGCCTAAGAGATTTATAGGATGAAATTCCAACTGAAGCAGTCAGGACAACTCTGAACTCATATTGGAGACTTGAACAAGACTTAAGATGAAAGACTTGGGAAGATGAACAAAGGATGGCCTTCAGAAGGAGGGTTATAGACAGAAGATGCACTAGCTTGCAAGACAGACTTTGGCAGTAAATCCTGTGTTGTATATGTGTCATTCTATGATGTAAAGAATCCTACATCCACAACCAAGTGTGATGGTTCATTGACTGTAACTTGAGAGGACATAAAATCACCTGTGAGGAAGTATCTCTTAGTTTAGCATCTGGCAGACTGTCTTGATTAGGCTAACTCAGGAGGGAAGAATCACCTTAACTGTGGGTGGCACTATTCCAAAACCTGAGATCCTAAACCATGTAAAACCAGGAGGCCTAGTTCAGCAGTGCCATTCATTGATCTGCTCTGATTCCCCACTGTTGACTGAATATGAACCAACTCCTGCCACCACGCCTTTCCAGCCATAATGAGATATAACCTGGATATATTCCTTTCTTCTTATAAACAGTTTTTGTCAGGCATTTGTCCGAGCAACAAGAAGTTGACTAATACACCAGGAGACCAGAAATTAACATAACATCAGGATCTATTTTTATTCCTGATCTCAGTTTTCTCATCTACCACATGAGGTCATTATTTACATAGTACATATGGAGCTTTTCAATTCCAAACATTCTGTTGTTCAGACACCAGTATTACGGTCCTAGAATAGAACAGTATGGCTTGAAAAGAATATGTTGGCTCTGAGTTAAAATATATTATATTCAAGATAGATTGTCAAAGGCACTGCCATATGCATATATGTTAGTAGTCACCACTGACTACATTTGTTCTTACTGCTGTTAGATTTTAAAGTTGACAATGAAAGACCAAGATGGACAGTATCTTGGATCTAAGACTTTTAAAGAGGGGGTTTGGGAGAAAAAGAGAGAACATATAGATACAGAAGGGAGAGAGGGAATGCACCAGAAAGTGACAGAGAAATGAAGAAAGAGAAATATGAAAAGGAGAATTCATGTACTTGTAGCAGGAGAACCACGTAGACAACTAGTGAGGACCACAGTGGACTTTATGGGGAGAGGAGATAGACTGATTTGTGGGGGAAGGGACTTGGGTGGTGTGTGAGTTGCGGGTTGGGAGAAGGTAGCCTTTTCTCCTCTCAGTTGAGAGATGTGATCAATAACCATACCCCAAGGCTCTCCCAGAGTTTGCATGGCCCAGCTGGTAGGGGAGGGTAAGAGGTTGATGGATAGAAAGATGTGAGACCATCAACTGTTACTTTTTGTATAGTAATTCATTTAATTTGAAAATATGCACTCAACATAATTTGCAGCAGCTCTTGGGGAATAGAAGTAGTGTATATGTCTTCAAATGGTTCCAACTTCAAAAGCCATAATTTCTGCCTGGGGGCAAAGACATGGATTATATCATTACATAATCCAGATGTTTTGTTATTGCTACTTATATTTTAAAATAGACAAGATCCCATTTAGAAAACAAAATAAGGAAACAACAACAGAGACAATGTTCTTCTAGAAGCAGTTATTGGAAAAGGGTTGGGAAAAGGTCACCTTGGCATATATTTCTGAAATGATGTTTCCAACCACAACCTCTAATTAGCATTTTGTTTGTTCACAGAATGTTGCCTTATACCTGCATCCCTTTGTGAAATCCTTTGATTTACTAAAAACATCACAAGGGCATAAAAAATAAATCAAATTAATACAATATACACTCTACTTCTATAGGTTAGCCTCTAACATTAGTCTTATGCCTACTTTTTCCATCCAAAAATTTGTATCATTTATATAAGAAAACATAAAAGATCATTTATTTTAACTCACATTTTTATCACTGTGCTCTTGCAAAAAGACATTTTTATGCTGGTATTTACTATCTTTATGGAGTACTCATGCCCATTTTATTTCTCTCATACTTAAATGGAAGCCAATGAAAGCCAAAGCAAAAAGAAATTTTGCAAATTTTGTTGGTGGAGTTTTGTTAATTATACCAAACTGTGCCTTGAATCAGCCTGGAAAAGTTACTGGTTTAATAGCCCTGTGAACAAACAGCAGAGTTACAGTTACATTTGACTTATAGGCTATTTCAACTACAAATCAGTTCCAATTAATAGTTACTTTCTCAAGGAAAGGGGAATCTTATGGGGGAACACTGAATAGATAACTTACTGATTTTATAGGAGAGATCCCAGGACATAGAGGAAGAGATACAAAGTAATGACAGGGGTGGTATGTGTCCAGTCATTCAAAGAGAAAGCTTTCTTTAGGTGCACTCTTCCAGAACATATTAGTAGCTGTGATAAAAGGCAGCAGCTGGCAGTTGATCTCTAGTGACTCAAATGCAGGACAGGTATGAGCAATGGCTCCTATTCTTTCCCATCCTGGTTACAGATGCTTCTGAGAAGTAGCATTGAACATTGCTCCCACCCTTACTGTAGGTTAAAACAAGACTCTGGGAAGGAGGAGAAAAGTGCAATGAAAAGTAAGCTTAACTATTGCAATGTCTGTATATCAGATGAAAGTCAGTCTACTAGGATGATCAATTTTGTCACCATTGAACTATTATGGTCTGGATGATAAATTCCCTCTCTCTGTAGTGCATAAACACATGATTTGCCTTGTGTTTCTAGACTCTTTCAGCACTTTTGAGGGTGCTTATAGTGCTCTTTGCAGGTTAACAAGCTTTAAAATTTGGAAATACCTACAAGGGAAATGTTAAAGGAAAACCCAATGAGCACAGTATGTGAAATTACTACTAACATACTATTCAAAACCTGGTTAACCTACACTTCCTGGTGGTGGGATTCATGGGGTCACTGGTCTCAATGCTGGAAAGTAGAAAACAGTAAATAAGTCTAAACATACAAACACATGTGAAACATTAACCTATTAACAGGAAAATTTAAATGAGTGATATAAATAAATATAAGGCTAGAGAAATGGCTAAGAGATTAAAGGTGCTTGCTTGAAATGCCTGTTGACCAAGATTCTATTCCCCAGTAATCACCTAAAGCCAGATTCACATAGTTGAACATGCATATGGTGTTTGTTTGCAATGGGATAAAGCCCTGGCATACCCATACTCACTCTGTCTCTCTTTCTCAAATGTATGTATGTGGAGATATATAATATAAACACATTATATGACACTTATTTAAAGTGTATTCATAATGTTTTTGTATTCTTAATATTTATATAGTTCCTTATAGGCTTATCTTTATATATTTTATTTAAAATTATAGATCAATTTATCTTTGTTAGTGTTACAAATTTTAACAAATGGACCAGGTTCATGAGACCATCTGTATAAACCATCTATATCTATATAACCATCACTATAAAATAAAGCAACCATTAAAAATTATCTTACACAATAACACAAAAGTGCATTACACTACTCTTAAGTGAAATGCAGTCATACCTGGGCCCTCTGTCACAGATGTCTTCTACAGAATACCCCTGCCAAGAAGGTTGTCCTGTAAGCATCAACCACCATCACCCCATGCCTAGAAACCCCTCTGACAAGCGCAGGGCCAGCTGCGTAGGGTAGAGAGACGGCTGGGACAGTTTGCTCACCAGTCATCAGTAACTCTCCATCAATGCACATGAGTGTAAGTGGAAGAAGAGTAGGGTAACAAAACATCTGGAGAGGCTCTGCCAAGTTTCTTCCTTTCCTTGGAGCATATTTAAAAACAAATCATAAGTGCTGGGCAGAGACAGGTTTGGCCTCTATAACAAGGCACTGATATTATCGTGATGGTCTGTTTCTGCATTCTGCATAACTTCCACTTGCCAGATCTTGACCCTGAAGATGGGACAAAGGATAGACCCAGTATTCACTATCATAAGTTAATGTTTGAAAAGAGAAAGATTTGCTGCAAGTGAAAGACTGTGAATTTCTTGGTAATAGAATTAAAGTACCGAGGAGCTAAGCTTCCAGGAAGATGTTTTACAGAGCTTTGCCGCCAGCTGTGAGCTGAGTTAAGCAGGAAGCACTTCTCGCTGGAAGAAGCACACCAAGGCTTCTGCAGGACTGCAGGAGATAGACAATGGACTTGTTCCCCATTGCTCCTGATTCCACTGAGGAATTTTTTTTAAGAAAATGCAATTTTAATTTCTTTTTTAAAAATTTATTGTTATTAGTTTTCTATTCAGCAAATACAGGCACTTTGGTACCATTATTAGGCTCATCTGTGACCTACCCCTTCCCCAATGGCCCCTCCTTGTTGATATATATGGGTCGCGCATTGTGGAGTTAGCCCACAGTTATTGGTACAATAAATGTCTCTGCATATCATGACCCAATATGTGGCTCTGACATTCTTTCCGTCCCCTCTTCCACAAAATTTCTCTGAGCTATGCTGGGTTCATTTTTGGTCTGCTTCTGTGATGAGGTGTTGGGGGCCTCTGAGACTCTGACTCTCTTATTTGGTAAGAGTTGATTTTTCTCTGTGTTGGTCTCCTTCCCCTTTGTGCTGGTATCTGGCTCGTCAGGAAAACAGCACCCTTGCTTGTTTTGCCAATTTTCCTTAGTTTCAGTTGGGGCCTTTTTGAGGTATGATGGGGTGGCTCTCTCCTTAGGATCTGCATCTATCTGAAAAAGAGAAGCAGAATCTCCAACGGAGAGTGAGTTAGCACCAGGAAAAATGAGATAACCCTTACATTTTTAGTAGAGAGTTTTAATAGGTGTAGGCCCTCTTGTACCCCATGATTGATGGTAGCTTGATATTGGAGAGTGGGCTTATGACTGGATATGGTTCTGACTTGTTTCCCAGCTCCAGCTATGGGTCTCGCACCACTGAGGGTATCAGTTAGCCAAATCAAGAGCAGTTGGTTCCCCACCATGGCTGTGTGCCACTATTGCACTTGAGTGGGCATCACAACAGGTTATTTGTTGCTAAGTAGGTTAGACCATGAGTTGCTTGGACAGATATTGGTCATTTCCCCAGTCGCCTATGTAGCACCTTCTGGCACTAGACACGCTGACTGTCTGGGGACTGACTCTCTCCTGGCTTCCAGCCATGTCCTTCCATTTTACGCGTCAGCTGCGTATGGAGTCTTCAGCAATAGGGTCTTACCACTGGCCTTTGGTGGGTCAGTAATAAAAACAGAATTTTTGTTTATTGCCACCCAGAAGACCTCACCTTTCCCCTCACTGAGTGTGAATTCCCACCTTCAGCAGTACACACAGTTATTTCTGGGATGAAGCAACTAGTTTCCACATATCGATATATAAACATAAAAAATACTATTTTCCCAAGAATAACTACTTTAATTGGCTCAGCTTCTTTAGTTCTTGCCAGATATTTGATTTTGGCCAGGAGTTTTGACCACCTGCCTTGCTCTGTCATTTGGAATTAGTGTCCATATGTCGCCTGACTGTCTGACTTGGGACTCAGCTTGTCTGCACTGTACTGTGAGTGTCTCTCCCTGTTGTGACTTCTAGCTCTGATTATAACCTTGAACACCTTTGTGATCCTACAAGCTCAGGTCCTGGTCCCTGGGCCCCATTATCTTGCGTTCTGGACATGTGCACTTAACACCAGTGTTGACTCCAACAAACAAAGTTCAGCTTCTGTGGCTGGTCTCCTGGCATGTGGAGGCGTTGATTTCTCCGGTGATGATTTGAGCTGATCAGAAGGCACTGGTCCCCCCTCTCTTCCTTTCTATGTTCACTATAAGATTCTGCTTCTTATTTCCTGCATGCTTCATGGAACAGGGAGATCAAGATGTTCTGCAGACACTGACAGAAGGCCACAAGTGTCCACCTGGCATTTTGCACAAATTCACACAGGCTTTGGTGGAGCTACCTCCAAGGCCTGGGCTGATGTACCTGATCAGTTACCAAGCCTCTTGACAAAATATGATTATCTCATAATATCTGAAGGATAAAGAAGATCTGGGATGATGAGCTGGCAATTATACTGGTTTTTGTTGTCAGTCGATTTGTGACAGGATATTACTCTGTAGCCTAGGCCGACCAAAACCTCATAGCAATCCTCCTGTCTCAGCCTACTGAATGCTGAGATTTCAAGAGGGAACCAACATGCCCTACTTAAAAAAAAAAAAAAAAAACTCAGATTCACACAATCTATAGCTTGTAATTGGTTTACTTGAACTTCTTAATTTTAAAAATGTATCAATGGTATAGAGGATTTAGGCCACCCCCCCACCCTGTCTGCCACAATTCTGATGACATTTTCCTTAACTTCTTTCTCTATGAAGTGACAGACATTAGTAGCAAGGTGATCTCCTTTGCCAGCTAGTTAGGCACACAGGCACAAAAGATGTCTACCTGAACTGGCTAGACTAAGAGTGAACTGCAACGTGACTGTAGGTGAAGGCTAAGAATAACTACCTTACTTTTCCTTCTAGGAAATCTTTTTACGTTCTTTATCCCCACTGGAAGACTGTCTCTGAGTCTGCGCTCTCCTCTGAGGCTCACCAACCCATCAAGTTTGGCAATGATGTTTTTGACAAACAGATGCCTAATTTATAAGAAAACCTGATCCAAGTCATTATGCAGATTTAACTGCTCAGGACCATTCCCAGCTTCCCAGCATAAAAAATATATATATATATATGCTTTATTTCTTCTTTCTTACTCCTAATATCTCTTAAAATAAACTTTTTATAACCTATCCTTTTGCATGTCTATACTTGTCATTTATTTGCTAGTCATAAGACAAGAGTTGGAGAGCCACTGGCTTAAGGAATTAGTGTTCAATGTTACAATCCCTACTCTATGCCTATCCACAGCTGAGAAAAACACTGTTGCTCTCAGCCACAATAACAAAGGGAAACCACCACTATTATTATTAATTTTATTCATTTATTTTTGACTTTTTGAGGTAGGGTTTTGTTCTAGCCCATGCTGACCTGCTACTCAATCTATAGTCTCAAGCTAGTCTCTAATTAATAGTAATTCTCCTACCTCGGCCTCCTCCCCCAAACTTGGATATACTACTAGTATTTTATTACTTTTTTTTGAGAGAGATAAATAAAGAAAGAGGCAGAAAAGAGAGAAGAGAATGGGTGTGCCAGGGCCTCTAGTCACTGCAAACGAACTCCAGACTTCTGTACCACCTGTACACCTGGCTTATAGGGGTCCTAGAGAGTTGAACCTGGGTTTTTAGGCTTTACAGTCAAATGCCTTAACCATTAAGCCATCTCTACAGCCCATATTATTTTATTATTGATTGTAACCTAATTTTGAAATTCAAATGCCAGTATTTTGTTTGATTTTGTTTTTGAAAATGGAGATGCAGGTTACATAGCCACTGACCAGTGATCTCTCCATAATCTCATTTTGACCAGAGCTGAACTTACTCAATAAATAGGAACCATTATATTATGGGCCTCTCTTTAAACAGAGTATGAGAAGCATACAATTAGGGCAGCTAGTGACATTAGATACATATAGATGTTCCTTCTGTGTTGCCAGTAAAGCAAGGGAAGTATGAGGTTTGAGGAGTGCTATACCAGGAATTACTTTCACTGCCTGTAATTATGAGGAAGCATAGCTCATCATGTGTTTCTGAGCTTAGGGCAATCTTGTGACTGGTTCCTAAGTACAACTCTGTGATTAAACTTGTAGCATTACCTTTCTTTGTGTAAAAGAAATGTACCATGTGCTTTGTCTGTTTTTATAACAATTATAACTCCCTAGATCTGTTTCCCCTTGAGTCAGCATGCTCCTCAGTCAAGGCAGATCAGTCTGCAGCTATGAGCATCCTGTTCTAGAAACAGATGAGATCAAAGATACATAGACCAGAAAAGGCTGTGAGATGACTACTCAGTTTTCTGCTACTTTTTCACACCCAAGATTCCGGAGTAAAAAAGTTCATATTTAATATGTAATCATCTCAAAATTATAATCAGTAATATTATCATAAGTACTCCCATTATTCACACAAGGAAGCATGGGTTCCTAGGTGCTGTATGACTTAATCCTAATTTGTGTAGCAAAATCAAGGCACACTTTCATTTCAATGATGCATGCTTTTATCTCCAAGCAAAAACCTACATGTTCAAAATCAGGAAGCCCATGGAATGAATTCCTAGATTAAGAGAGGCAGCCCTGGCCAACAAAAAGGAAGAAATGACAGCAGATTCTACTGGTGCTTCAAACTCCACAACAGATTTTTCTACCTCTTCGGGAAAAGAGGCAACTAGAGCTATAGCCAAGCCTATGCACTGGTTCACAGGATGTTGTCTCAGATCAACCACACAGTGCAGAAGTACTTGTTAGGTTGGCTACATCCGAGTAGGTTGGGGGCTAATCCATGGAGGGAAGGGATAATCTCTTCCACATCAAAAAATAAACATATGCAATGCATGAATTGGAAGATGTCCTGGTACAGAAAGAAGAAACTACATTTGTTTCAAGCTGTGGAGAAATTTCTGCTCTTTGATTTTTTTCGTAAGGGGTTTATTTCATTCTCCTATACAATTTCTAAGGCATTAAAACATATTTTGTCCCATCACAAAGATTATCAGAGTACAAAACAAAAGATATGTCTCTAATTTGATAAAAAGAATTTGGGATATGATTCTGTAACATGGAGAACATTTTTGAAGGAGAATGTGAGAGCAGAAAATTATGTTTAGTAATGTGCTCTGAATACTGTGCATCAGATGCTCAGAAGGTGTTTTGTGCCATCAACATAAGCTTTTCCCCAGCCCTGTGACACAGCCAGCTTCTTATGCTTACTTACAACGAAGGATATTGAGGCACTTTTCACTTCTGTCAGCCTCCAAGGTAGCACAGAGCAAAGCAGAACTAACATTTAAGATGAAGCCATCTCACTCAGACTGCAGCAGTACCAAACTGACGTGCTCTCACCCAGAGTACAACCGTACACACTGAAGGCAAAAGCTGTCTCCTGAACAAGAGATGAGGGTTCAAAGGGAGAATAATATGATTTACCTAAAATCACGTTAAATTGTGAGTCAGGATAAATTGACAATATCCTGAATCTGAGCCAGTGATCCTTCTGTAACATATATATTATCAACCACAAAGTTTGAGGTCTTTGCAGGGGCTGACTCAAACATTCCAGGTGTGAGATGGACTGAAAGACATGGGTTAATCCCATTGTCATATAATATAATTCCTCCTTGGAGTCACTATTTCTAAGAAACATTTTATATATATATACACACATACATATGGTAGAATAAGGATTCAAATGACACATATTTAACCTAGAATGGTCCAGAAGCTCTCTGCTCTAGTTGCTCCCATACATTATTACATCCTTAAAAATCCCATGATGAGGTAAACATGGTCTTCTTTTACAGATAGACAAGGGCAAATAAAGGCCACTATTGGCATATTTCTGGTAAGAAATCTTGACAGAGTAGCCAAAAACTGGGTCCAGGCCACTCATGTTCAAGCTGGGACACATCAAGATAGTAATATACATTTATATGGTTAGAAGATATGACTGAGCAAAATCAAGTCAATAGTCACAAAACCAGGTTTGAAAGAAGACCACAGTGAGTCATATAATTGGATCAAGACTCTGTGTAGGAAATAGACCTTAACTTCATCCCATAACACAGAAAGGAATTCTAGACACAAGGCCTGGTCTAGAGCTATTCAATTTTGAATCTCAAATACCTTGACCTTAGTGGAATGCTTTGGTAATTTTCACAAATGTCTTACCCTTTAATAATTAATTCCACAGACCTCATAAATGGAATAGGCTTGACTCTACACTAATGAGTGTCTTTATTGCCCTCTGCATTATTTTATAGAGTTATGAAACTGTTTTCTTATATATAGCAGTACTGTTCTTAAGAAAGCAATGCGAATTCTTTTATTATTTTTATTTTTTTTTATTGACAACTTCCATAATTGTAAACAGTATCCCATGGCAATTCCCTCCCTCCCCCCACTTTCAAGCAATGCGAATTCTGATCTTGGTCCTCTATGTTGGCTTCTGCAGACTAGATAGAATGTGACATGCCACACATGAACAATCATGTCGCAGGAGATAAGTCAAACATTAAAAATAGAGTCACATTGATTTAGACAGAAATGAAACTTAAAAAAAAAACCTGAAATGTAGGGTATATTGCGGAGGATAGGGCAACATTTATAATGAACTGTGTCAGCTGCTAATGCAAAAACTCTGTTAATGTGTAATTTGATTCTTGGAAGATGCTTTCCCTCAAACCATCTGATAAGCAATTACATCTATATATTTGCTTCTTTCTTTTCTTACTTTTTTTTTTTTTTTTTTTTTAAGCTTTGGTTTTTCAAGATAGGTTCTCAATCTAGCCCAGGCTGAAGTGTCCAAGAGCTTCAGGTTTGGAAAGGAGGGGTAGGGTTTTATTGGGAAAATCTCCAGAAACAAGGTCATGCCAATGCTTACCACACCTATGCATGGATTCCCTGTAAGAAGTATGCTTTTAGGTTTGTCATATGATTTTAATATGAATAGACTACTTAAACAGCTACAGAAACAACACTAAAAATTTAAAATGAGGCTGTTATTATCAATAATAAAGGTCTATCCACCTATTGAGCAAGTATGCTGTGACTTTCATTGAACTTACTAGACTCAAGCCTTACTGAAGTTCTCCCTCTCCAGTACTAAGTCACCATGCATACCAGTGGCTTGAGGTGACCTGTCAAAGGACCTGCAAGTCTGATTTCACATCACATTGATTTTTCTTTCTGTCTCAAACTAACATTCATATAAGTCCCATTTCCACTCCCAATTCCTTCTCTAGGATCTCACCATGGAGTATTAATGTGAAAAAGCAAATAACAGAGGAAATTAAACAACTTAAAACAATCACCTATTCTTTCATTTATGGAATCCAAATTTGCAAATCATTGACAAGGCCTCAGGATACTCACAAGAGGGAGGACAGGCTATTAGATGATAGTCTAGAGGAAAAGTGTTTTAAAAGACCCCAATAGGCCTGATTGACGAACACAAAACAATTCCTGTGTCAATGAATATTTATGTCAAATAGTCATTTGTGGGTACAGAAACACCTCTGTGGTATTTGTACATTACTGGGAGGGTTTATAGCTGCATCACTTGACTTGTGCTGAGCACCTGATACTCCAAAGTCTGCCTCACCCAAGGACGTAGTCTCAGTTATTGGTGTAAGAAATTTAATTAAGCTTAATTCAACTATAATTGTTTGCCTTATGTTCAAAGAGATAGCCGACTTACCTCCTCAACTAGATGGTGGGCTTGAGGGGAATCATGGTAACATAAATTCTTTGATTTCCCCATCAATATATGCCTAGATAAAATCCAACTTGAAATATAATTAACGAACTTAATTATAAAAATAGCGAAGTTAGAATATCAAGGAAACTGAATAAAGGAACCTAAATTATTTCTGGCTTTATTCAGAGCCTCCAGCTCATTCCTTCAGACTACCCTCATCAGATTTCTTGATTTTAGTTTTCTAGTCTATCAGGTTACAAAAGTAGAATTATTTTGCTACCCTGCCATACCCAAACTGATGTAGTGATAGACAGAATTCAGTCTTCCGAAAAATGAAGTAAACCAAAGATTCTTTCAAATCATAAAGCATTTTTTATACTTTTATAAGCACATTTAAAATTGATCCACTCTTCCTTTGCTATTTCCCATGGAATGTAACTGAATAACATAGGTGGACAAAAGAAATAGAAGAAAAATACATCATGCATATGTTAAGTTTATACAATTTTACAAGTCTACTAATAATATTGAAATAACATTGTACTTTGAGATGTATTACTGTTCCACCTAAAGTCACTTCGCATCACCATGGCAGTACATGTGCCCCAGCTGGAAAGCACTAAGATTTCTGATTGGGCCTGAAGAGATGGCTTAGTGGTTAAGCACTTGCCTGTGAAGCCTAAGGACCCTGGTTCAAGGCTCAATTCCCCAAGACCCACGTTAGCCAGATGCACAAGGGGACACATGCATCTGGAGTTCATTTGCAGTGGCTGGAGGCCCTAGCACGCCCACTCTCTCTCTATATATATATTTGCCTCTTTCTCTCTGTCTGTCTGTTGCTCTCAAATAAATAAATAAAAATAAAAATAAACAAAAAAAAGTTAAAAAAAAGATTTGTGATTTTCTAAAGGTCATTGGCTCTAAATTCTGAGATACTCTCACTGCTCATTATGAACCCAGATCAATGGTCTCAGGAAGAATGACTTCTGACATGCATAACACAACAGATGCTGCTCTTTCCAAACCTCCACTCTTTCTTTCATCTAATAGGACTTCTAATGCCTACTGTACAGGATGGCCAAAATTGTAGATGTGACCATTAACACAGAGGAGCTAAATGTTAAAACAAATGTAAAATTAATGACAAAGTAAGACTTTGATTTAATGACAAAACTGAAATGTTTCATGTCAATTAAAGGAAGGAGCTTCAGATGTACGATTATCAGACAGCCATGCCACATAGAGAGCATAAAAAATATAACAATGAAAGAACTTTTAACAAATGGAGATGATTCCCTTTGGTGACTGTTTCTTGTAAATACACTGTCAGTGAGAACACATATAAAATGTAAAAAAGATACTGAGTGATACTAATGCTTATGACCTACCTAATAAGCACTTGGAAAAGATTAATGAGCTATTAGTAATGTGATACTTTGGAACTTCTACAAAATAAGCCAATACTCAACACACACACATATGCATGCGGTATTATGCTATATCTTACTATACAAAATTGAATTATGATACAGCACAACATCCCTACATGTTGTCTTCCAAGCAAGGGAGTCTATGTGTGTTCTCCTGCCTCTAGCTTCTGTTCCCAACAGGCCAAATAAGGCTCCACAAAGCACACGTGCCATGTGACACAGCGGTAGTTCATCTCCCTGTAGAGTAACAGGAAAGATAAACAAATGGATTCAGAACACCACTCAGAGCACCAGAGGAAAAGATGGACAGCTTCTTATTACCATGCATTTGCAGCTCTAATGTGAGTGCTATGGAAATCAGTGTTCTTCTTAGCGAAGACCTTCCACTTTAAAGACTGGTCAGGTTCAGTGAGTGTCACTCTGTCACCCCGAAGACTTCGCGAGTCTTCTTTTAATGAGAGAATAAATCTAAGTATGGATGTATGAGAGCTCTGAACTGGTCCTTGGTCATAGGGTCAGAAGAGGGAAGAGAAGAGCTACCCCGTGCATGCAGGTGAGCAGGATGGTGCAGGCACATTGGATTCCTGTTCATTTCAGGGTATCTTTCTTTTAGAAAGCCAACATGGAAAGTATTATTCCCTTTGAAAAAGCAAGCAAGGACTGGAGGCATGACTTCACAATTAAGGCATTTGCCTGCAAAGCCAAAGGACCTGGTTTGATACCCCAGGACCCACATTAGCCGAATGCATGAGGGGGCACATGTGTCTGGAATTTGTTTGCAGTAGCTTGAGGCTCTAGTGAGCCCATTCACTCTCTCTTTCCCTCTTTCTCTGATAAATAAATATGAATATAAATAAATAAAAAGTCAGATTTGATTCAGAATCAAATTATCAACAACAAATAAGTTAATCTTTGATTTTCTTAGTTAGGTTGTCATTTTCACTTTCTTCACAAAGTTTTATGTGTGCATCTATTATATATGTGGCTACATTTATATGTAAGAATATAGTTATTCATAGAACAAGACAAGAAAGTCTGATAGATAATGAGAAATTTTTAACAACACCTAGATAAAATCTTATTTTCTCCTTTCTATCTGTATGTAAATATTGAAAGGTAAGTTGTGTGTGGAGGAGCAGCAGTACCAGGTTCAGAGGAGAGGCAACTCATGCACAATACAGTGCAACACTCTCACGTAATCAGTCATCTATCTCCACATCTACCCTAAACTATCACTGACAGTTGTCACTGCTGCTCTCCAAGTTGTAACCTCAATAAGCCTTGCTACCTAGAAACAACCAGGGTGGTAGTTATTCAAACCAGTTTCTAATTAATAGTCCTGATGAGCCAAAGATATAACCTTCTCACTTTTTTAATAGATGAGCTGGATGGAAGATTTAATGGATGAATGATAATTTACAGGTTAAATGATGTATCAGTTCTTTACTTCTTGTTTTGATTTGGAAGCTTTTCCTTTAAAGTCATTAACTTGATTGTTAAGCAAAAAGGTTTAAATTCAACATGATCCAAAGTAAAGGTCTAACAGCGATGGATATGAGAACTCTAATAAGTATGGAAGGCAATGAATACACAGTCTCAAGTACCTAGAAGGAAGGACTTTTAGCTTCGTTTGTTTTGTTCATCTAGTGTTCAGAACCACTAGGAAATCACATCACTTATAATGAAGGTTAAATGGAAGGAGAAATCCTGTGGATGTTATTGGACATAAACATCAGTACTAAATGCCTCATCATGATTTGTGATGATGTAACTATGTATATTTGTGCCACAGAAAATATATACAGTGCATGCTATTATATTTAAATGTTCATGAATATTGTTATTGAAAATCTAGCATTAAGCACAACCTAGTATCATGAGCACTTCTGGGAAGGTTTCTAGCAATTAAGTTGCATTTTCAAGCATTTTGAAAATGACTTCTCAGCATAACCATGGCTAAGGACAGCAACCATCTCTATCTCTTTAACTGTTTCTAGGTTGCATCTATGGTCTCCTCTGGTTTTCACTGTCTCTTGCCTGCTTTATGGTAGTCTGGGACCTTTTTCACATATTTCTTTTTATTAAATTCATTTATTTTTTATTAATTAGCTTTGTACTCAGCAAATACAGTCAATTTGGTACCATTATTAGGCTCATCCATTACCTACCCCATCCCTTTGGCCCCTCCTTATTGAGGTATATGAGTCATACATTCTGGAGTTAGCCCATAGTTATAGGTAGGATAAATGTCTGCATAACATGACCCAACATTCTTTCCTCCCTCTCTTCTGCAAAATTTCTCAGAGCCTTGTTGGGTTTATTTATGGTCTGCTTCAGTGATGAGGTGTTGGGGGCCTCTAGGCCTCTAATTTGGTAGGAGTTGATTTTTCTCTGTGTTGGTCTCCTTCACCCTTTTGCAGGTACCTAGTTCACCAAGAAAACAGCACCCTTGCTTGTTTTGAGAAGTTTTCTTAGTTTCATCTGGGGCCATTTTGAGGTATGAAGGGGTGGCTCTCTCCTTAGGATCTACATCTACCCGAAAAAGAGAAGCAGATTCTCCAACGGAGAGAAAGTTAGCACCAGACAAAGGAGATAACCCTTACTTTTTTATTGAGAATTTAATAGGTGAAGGCACTCTTGTAGCCCATGATAGAGTGTATCTTGATAATGGAGAGAGGGCTTATGTTTGGATATGGTTCTGACTTGTTTCCCAGTTCCAGCTATGGGTCCTGTATCTCTGAGGGGATCAGTTAGCCAAATCAAGAGCAGCTGGTTCCCCACCCTGGCTGTGTGCCACTATCGCACCTGTATGAGCATCACAACAGGTTATTTGCTGCTAAGTAGGTTAGACCATGAGTTGCTTGGACAGATATTGGTCATTTTCTCTCAGTCGCCCATGTAACACCTTCTGATACTAGATGCACTGATTGTCTGGGGACTCATTCTCTTCCAGCATCTAGCCATGCCATTCCATTTTATGTGTCAACAACATAAGGTGTCTCCAGCAGTAGGGTCTTACCAGTAACCTTTGGTGGGTCATCAAGTACTCTGACAGAAATCTGTCTTTCTTTTAGGAAACATTGTAGGTCTCTCTGATCAAAAGCTCATTGTGGAGCCGGGCGTGGTGGCGCACGCCTTTAATCCCAGCACTGGGGAGGCAGAGGTAGGAGGATCGCCATGAGTTCAAGGCCACCCTGAGACTCCGTAGTGAATTCCAGGTCAGCCTGGGCTAGAGTGAGACCCTACCTCAAAAAACTAAAAAAAAAAATCTCATTGTGGATGATAGACACATGCTGGTACTGGGAGTTACAGGTCAGTGCCCACTAAGAAAAGGAGGAAAAAGATAACTAATATAAAAGAGTTATAGAGAAGGGGGGGGAGCTGTAGAAGATTAAGGTCAGTCTTCATCATACCCTCTCCAGTGTCTTGTGGCTCAAGTGTTCCCTCTAAGGGGCCTGGTGAAGGTTCAACCATTTGGTCTGCCTTTTAGGATGTAGAATTTTATAGTACCATTGCCATTTGGGTCTAGATTTATGATTCCCACCCCCTCTGTTGTCCTCCCCTCCCTCCCCACCCATCCTATTGTCTAGTCCACAAGATGCTTGCTGGGTAGGGTACATTCAGAGCAGAAATTAATGAATTGGAAATGAAGAAAACAATTAAGACAATTGGCAAGACAAAGAGCTGGTTCTTTGAAAAAAATAAACAAGATTGACAAAACCCTGGCCAATTTGATCAAGCAAAAAAAAAAAGAAAAAAAAAGAAATGCTTCAAATTAACAAAATTAAAACTGAAAAAGGAGAGATCACAAAAGACATGAGTGAAATTGGCACATTCATCAGGATTTATTTCAAAAACCTCTACTCCACAAAACTAGATAAGGTGGAGGAGATGGATAAATTTCTGAACACATACCATCTATCAAAGGTAAACTCAGAGCAGATTAATCTCCTAAATGAACTTATCACACTCATTGAGATTGAAAAAGTAATTAAAAGAAAACCTCCCCCAAAAGAAGAGTCCAAGTTCAGATGGCTTCTCAGCTGAATTCTATTAAACCTTCCTGGAAGAAATCAAACCAATCTTCCTCAAACTGTGCCACACAATTGGAGAACAGGGAAAGCTACCAAACTCCTTTTATGAAGCTAGTATCACCCCAAATCCAAAACCAGGCAGAGATGCCACAAGAAAAAAAAAAAAAAAAAACTATCCACCTATTTCCCTGATGAACTTAGATGCAAAGATCCTGAACAATATCCTCACAAACCGAATTCAACAACACATCAAAAGCATTATTCACCTTGACCAAGTGGGATTCATCCCAGGAACACAGGGGTGGTTCAACATACGGTAATCTGTCAATGTAGTACACCACATAAACAAGTTTAAACACAAAAACCATATGATCATTTCCTAGATGCAGAAAAGGCCTTTGACAAGACACAACATTGCTGGGCTCCCTCCAGTAGGTAGTGCTGGGGGGAGGACCAGGCCTGCTGATTCCTCCCAAGGGGTTGAGGAGGAGAGTGGGTGTCGAAGGCCAGGAACAAAACCACTGAGCCGGGAGTCTCCTCAAAGTAGGAACTCACTTTATTGTTACAGGCAGTTGTTTATATAATGTTGAGAATGAAGGCAGGGATTTTAGGAGGGAGTGGGTGCATGGGCCAATAGCATATTGTGACCTCTGAGATGAATGGTTCTAACTCTAACTTCCTGTGTGGAAGTAATAGGCCAGAGGCCATTTGGCTGCCTGGTGAGTCATAGCTGGTCCCAGGCAGTTCGCCAAACATTTGCTTGGCTCAGGAAGTTCCACAAGGCCTCATGTCCTGGCCTCTCAAGGCCCAACACAACATCACTTCATGATCAAAACATTGGAGAGAATTGGCATAGTTGGTGCATATCTTAACATAATAAAGGCAATATACAAAGCTCCTAAGGCCCAAATGATACTTAATGGGGAGAGACTGGAGGAATTCCCATTAAGTTCAGGAACAAGACAGGGTTGTGCACTCTCACCTCTGCTCTTCATTATAATACTGGAAGTTCTAGCTCAAGCAATAAGACAGGAGAAGGAAATAAAAGGGATATAATTTGGAAAGGAAGAAGTTAAGTTAGTTCTATTCACTGATGACATGATTGTATATGTAAGATACCCAAGAGACTCCATCCCAAAACTCCTGAAGGTGATTAACTCCTATAGCAAAGTAGCAGGATACAAAATCAATGCACAAAAATCAGTAGCCTTTCAATATGAAAATAACAAAGATACAGAGAAAGAAATAAGGGACATGGGCAAATTTTCAATAGCAACAAAGTAAAAAATAAAAAGAAAAATCCTTGGAATAACGTTAACCAAGGAAGTGAAAGATCTATACAATAAAAACATAAAAACACTCAGAAAAGAAATTGAGGAGGCCTTGAGAAAATGGAAAGACCTTCCATGCTCCTGGATAGGAAGAATTAACATTGTGAAGATGGCAATCCTATCAAAGGCAATATACAAAGTTCATGCAATTTCAATTAAAATCCCAACACTGTTCTTCACAGATATAGAATAAAATGATCTCAAATTTCATATGGAAAGGCAGAAGGCCTCCCATATCCAAATATATCCTCAGCAAAAGAACTACCTCTGGTGACATCACCATACCTGATCTAAAGCTATATTACAAAGCCATAGTAATAAAAATAGCATGGTACTGGCATAAAAACAGGAATATAGACCAATGGAATAGACTTGAGGATTGGACTTTGGGTCAAGCAACTATAGCTACTTGATATTTGACAAAGGCCCTAACAAGATAGGCTGAAAAAAAGATAGCATCTTCAACAAATGGTGCTGGACAAACTGAATAATCATATGCAGGAAATTGAAACTTGATCCACACATGTCGCCATTCACTACACTCAAGTCCAAATGGATCAAAGACCTGAATATAAGACCAGAAACTTGACTATTACTGGAAGATAACATAGGAAGTACTTTCCATGATATAGTAATGGAAAAAGACTTCCTGAACAAAACCCCAGTAGCTCATGATCTTAAACAGTTACTCAACCAATGGGATCACATGAAGCTGAAGAGTTTCTTTACAGACAAGCATACAATAAGCAAAGCCAATAAATTACCCATAGAACGGGAGAAAATATTTGCTGTTTATTCAACTGACAGAGGACCAATAAAAAATCTAAACAGTAAAAAGTCAAACATTCCACTCACAAAATGGGGCAAAGAGCTTAACAGGCAGTTCACATATACTTAAGAAAATGTTCATCATTCCCAATCATCAGGGAAATGCAAATTAAAACAACTATGAGATTCCACCTTACCCCAGCAAGCATAGCAAACATCAAAAAATCAAATGAAAATAAATGCTGGTGAGGATGTGGAGAAGTAGGAACACTCATCCACTGTTGGTGGGAATGTAAGATGGCACAACCACTTTGGAAAGCAATATGGAGACTCCTGAAAAAGCTGACTATAGAGATATCAACAACCCTAGTTATTCCCTTACTGGGCATCTACCCTAAAACCTTCAAACCACAGGCCAGATTTGCTCAACCATGTTTGTAGCGGCTCAATTCGTAATAGCTAAGAGCTGGAATCAACGCAGATGTCCATCACTAGAAGAATGGATAACTGAAATGTAGTATATCTATACAATGGAATTCTATTCAGCAGTAGGAAAAAATGACACAAAGAAATTTGAGGAAAAATGGTTGAACCTGGAACAGATCATCCTCAGTGAACTTAGCAATCACAGAAAAAAAAAAAAAATTGCCACATAGTCTCACTCATCTACAACACCTTGCCTGAATCTACCCAACATGCCTTACATACCCAGCAAGCATCTCTTTCAATTTTTAAATCATCTTGATCTTTTACCATTATTCTGGAGACAAGTTAACATCCAAGTTTACTTTAAACCAGAAGGGACTTCTTTGATCCAAACATGAAGAATTTCATGGTGACCATGAAACTTCTATGATAAGGGCCGTATTTAATGGACATGGTATAGGCAGCATCAGCCAGGTGGTGGGGCACCTCTGGATTAGCTTTTGGCTTGGTTAGTGTGTGTTCAGAGCAGCACCCTGCTTTCACGTACAGGTGGCCATGAAGTGAAGTCCAAGTTGAGCCTACTTAGGTGTGTCCCAAAGGTTAGAGTGCTTACACAAGCGTTACAAGTACTGCAGTCAGGGGTGTACTAGCAAGATGCACAGACACAGACCCTCCTCTGAATCACCTGGGCCATTGGCTTCTCACAGCAACCTGCTCTTTACCCCCAAGGCCACGGTCTCTATAGGAGCTTGTAGTCCTTGTTTTCTAGTGAGGGCTTCAGCCTGGATTCCTTGCAGTAGGCAGTCTATGGTCTCAGTCTCAAGTGAATGGGTACCTTGGTCTTTCATTGATTCTCTCTCTCTTGCTCTCTTTCTCTCTCTCTCCCTGGTGTGTGTGTGTGTGTGTAATGTGTTATATGTTTTTGCATTGTGTTGTATCATCACACCCTATCTCACTTGCTAGCCTGGGAAAACCTAGAATACACTACGTAGTCTTAGGGTGGCCTTGAACTCACAGTAATCCTCCTAACTCTGCCTCCCCAGTACTGGGATTAAAGGCATGTGTCACCATGCCCACCTGTATAATTCATTTTTTATTGTAAACACATGTACATGTGCAGTTTCAGTGATTTAGACAGAGCAGGGATCACTGAATGAGAAGCAAGTATTGCTCTCTACTCACTAGCTCATTCCTCTCCCATGAACAATTCTATATTGTTATTATTAATATCATTTTACTTTATCATGGGGGGGGGACAAATCACAGACATTATTCTGCATATGCCCTGCTGTCTGGCTTCGTGATAATAAGAGTTTATTTTAGTATATCAGGTGTTTGTTTGTTTTTTAAACTTTCAGGCCATTTTCAGTTAAATAATGCTGACAAAAACGTCAGGGACTGAAAAGTTTAGTTAATTATTATCCAGTATTTTATAAAAAATACCTGCTGGTTTTTGTTTTATACATATTCAATAATTTCTTATTTATTTTGCATGGTAATCTGATTATAGTTTTTACTTTTCTCTCTTTTATAAAAATTACAGTAGCAGAGATTTCTCTTCCTTCCTTCTTTCCTTTCTTTCTTCCATTCTTTTCTCACTCTAGTTCCTAATATATAGTACGTAGATCCTAATTGAAAAGTTCCATAGACATTTTTCATGAATTCATTTTCAGTAAGCAAAATTCTCTATATATTCTAGAAATTATTTCATAACTGTGCATTTTGAGAAAGGGAAACAGAAGGAAAATATTTGTGAGATAATAAGGAGAAAAGGAAGTAGCAGAAGTAAAGTGATTTAAAGAAAAAAATGAATAAAACAAAAAAAGCAAGTATACATAGTTTAATAATCTTCAAAGGGAAGTTGGTTGGTATGTTCCAATTTAAGCAAAACCTGTGACTATGGGCTTGTTATTTCTCAGGAATGAGAATTATTGATTTATCTAACCCTTTCACTGAGACACAACGCTCTCCATTATCAAGCTACCATCAATCATGGGCTATAAGAGGGCCTACAACTATTAAATTCTCTATAAAAAAAGAAGTAAGGGTTATCTCATTTGTCCTGGTGCTAACTTACTCTCCGTTGGAGAATCTGCTTCTCTTTTTCAGATAGATGTAGATCCTAAGGAGAGAACCACCCCATCATATCTCAAAAGGGCCCTGGCTGAAACTAAGAAAAATTGGCAAAACAAGCAAGGGTGTTGTTTTCCTGATGAACTGGATACCAGCACAAGGGGGAAGGAGACCAACACAGAGAAAAATCAACTCCTACCAAATGAGAGAGCCAGAGCCCCAGAAGCCCCCAACACCTCATCACTGAAGCAGACCAAAATTGAACCCAACATGGCTTAGGGAAATTTTGTGGAAGAGGGGGCGGAAAGAATGTCAGAGCCACATGTTGGGTCATGATATGCAGAGACATTACTCATAACTGTGGGCTAACTCCACAATGCATGACCCATATACCTCAACAAGGAGGGGCCAAGGGGAGGGAGTAGGTCATGGATATGCCTAGTATTGGTACCAAACTGACTGTATTTGCTGAATAAAAAACTAATAATAAAAAAAGAGTAGGGGAGTTGTTCAGAACTTTGTGAAATTTATCTGAAAGATACTTTATTCATTTACTAAATAGTTTCTTACAAATATTCTTTCATGAGGTAACCGTAGCCCATAAGGAACAACAGGATTGTCAAGAATTCATACAGCCAAAAGCCATAATATACCTGGATAGCTTTCAGAATATATTAAAACAAAGATTTATTTCTGCATTGTAAAAGGTATGTTGAAAACAACCTGCCAGAATTAAAAAAAAAAAAAAACTCCAGATAAAATACTATTGTCAAGGAAAGATTTGTTTACACCAACATGATTAGTTGAAAATATCAGTTTCACTCTTCATCTATAATTTACTAAGTCATTGAAAAATTCAACATCTGGCAAGTATATTAGAAATGCACTTGTAAATATTTCATGACTTTTCCCTTTACAACTACATGCATATGTGTTAGTGTAAAATTAATATTTTTGATGAGCAAAATACAAATATTGGCCTCCAGTTTTGTGTTATACAATAGGACCAAGATGAAACCCTCCATATAACACTAAATCCAGTTGAGCTTTGCTATGGATCTCCCAATGCTATAAAAATGCAAACAGAAGCTATTACTCATGACACAAATTAAGCTTGATAGTAGGTAACTGACAGCCCTTCAGTATTTTAAAAAAAGTTAAGAAATTGTGAAAGTATTTGACTCATAAACAAATAAACAATCACCTTTAACACACCTGTTCATCTTTTACTCTCATTTGGTTCCCTATGTACAAACCAGTCCTAATTCTTCAGAAAGTTACTTGAGATCTGCTTGCCTTATGGCAAACCTAATAAAACAACACTTTGAAGAGAAGTGTTGAGGATTAGCTTTAAAATCTGAGAGAAGGCCAGATGATTGATGGCCCCAAAAGAGACGCTTTTACTTCTGTGGTGCAAAGAGAAATCATTCAGACACTCAGGGACAGAGAATTACTTATCCCTTGACACCAAAGTTAAAAGTGAGGGCTTCATTTTGAGGAGGGAGCAGAGAACAGATCCATGTGTTTCCAAACCTTCTTCACTGCACTCCTCAGGCTGTCAGGACCAATTTAAATCTGTTTCCCACAGAAGACATGAATCAATAACTTTGTAGATGAAGAATGCTGCATATATTTAGGATACTGTGTTAAGAACTATGCTCCTTTTGGAAATGAAGATGTGTGAGGAAGAAACATGTGTTCTCTAGTTATTGGATAAAAGACTCAATTTTACAGCGGCAGGGAAGCCCTGTAAGACTGGGGTTTGGATCACCATCTCCTGGTTCTCATCCCATGTTGCCACCTTACTTCATCTAACACAGAAATTACTTTGTTCCATGAGCTGATCATTTCTATCAGCATTTTTAAGACTTTGGATGTCTATGTGATTTCTCTGTTCCTCAACTTCCTTATTTTTTAAGGTCTCAGGTGGGATCCTACATGATTATCCATGGAGCAATAATGTTCATTTTCTTGTTAACATCTCAATGTAATAGTTTCATCGATTTTCTAAAAGTGGCAATTAAATGTTCAGATGCTGGAAAGCTGATAGTTTAGTCCCAGTCAGTGCCCAAGTCCAGAGAGGTAGGATACACTATGGTCTAGTGTCTACCTGAACAAAAGCAAGGCTGGAGTACAAGGGAGAGTCTATATGTCTTCCGGTCCTATGGCAGGAAAGAAAAACTCTTTGTCTTCATTAACAGAGCCAGAAAAAGAATTCTCATTTACTCTTAGGAGGGTCAGCCTTTGTTCTCTATTCAGACCTTTCTACTAATTAGATGAGACTGGGCCATATTAGGGAGCAGAATCTCCCTTAGTCAACCATCATAAATGTTGATTTTTATCTAAGTAAGTTTATCATAATAACTAATATTTGACTACCTCGTGGCTCAGTCAAGCTGAGATACAAATGTAACCATCACAAACAGTATCATTACTACAACAGTAATCAAACACTATTAGAATATATTCCATAACAATTACCTGTTATTTGTAATGTCTGAAATTTACCTTGTGATTTAACAAGAGAAGACATACTGATTTGCTTTTTATTTACAATTACATAGGATCTGTTTTCAAAAGTATCTGCCAACGGCATTTAAATGTCAAAGTGGTGTACAAATGTCACCTGGATTATTATTGGCATGGATTTAGAAACCTTAAATTCATGTCTGTTTCTATATCTTATACAAGCTAGGTCAAAGTCAGAAAAATAGAAGGAAATACTTGTCATTTATTTCTAACTTATTAGGTAATACACATTTTTATTTGAGCAGTTCATAATATTTCACACATTTTACTACATATTGCTGACAAAAATCATATTATAAAATCTGACGGAAGACAAACATTATAGCCCCAGCTTCCTCTGCTCTACTGTAAAATGCGATGGAGGATCAAATTAAGCAAGTTGACCCTGCCTGCTCACTTGTTTTCATTTTTAGATGAAATAGAGAATGAGCATTTATTATTATATTAGAGACTTCTAAAGTTGAAGTTGCAAGATGAGCAATACAAACAGATGAAGTTCATGTTCCTGATAAGATCTGCTTGATTTCCAGGAAAGTAGATATTTGTATGATTGTGTCAATACTCAGGAGCAACATGGGGTGATTTGGTTTTCCAGACAGCACCCTATCACAGACATGTGAGTAACAATATTTACTAATGAAGACTGATACAGACAATTAAATTTGTGTGATTATAGTTTATCGAAATAATAAACTCCTTTGAGAATCATACCAACACACACATACACTGTCCATTTTCACTGTGGGGCATTCCATTCTGTGTGGCAAAGCCAACAGGGAAAGGTTTATTTATCAAGTTTTAAAATGCAGGCATTTTAAGAATGTATCTGTGTGTATGTTTGTGACAATGATGATGTTGTGTGTGTGTGAGTGTGCAAACACACACGCACACATGCCACAGTGCACATGTGGGGGTTACATATGGAGGTAATAGAACAACCGGGGGGTGCTGGCCCTACCTTTCCATCTTTTGAAGACTGGGAAGACTAGACAAGCTCAACCTGTGAGCTGTGAATTCTCCAGACACCACCTTCCATTGTAGGTATAATGTGATAACTGATTTTTGTGTCTGCCTTTATGTGGATGTTTGGATCTAAATAATTTTTATCAGGCTTGCACGGAAGTTCTTTTAAGCACAGAGCAATTTACAAAGATGCCCTAAGTCAAGTTTTAATTTAAGGAAATAAGAAAAAATATCAACTATCTAAAGGTGTTTGTATGCTGCATTTTCCCCTTAAAGTATTCTATAAGGAGATATTTTTACAAAATAAAAAGATACCACTGGCTAAGTTGAAAGAGAGGAAGAAAGGGAAATGAAAACATAAGAAGCAATGAAAAGAGAGAGATGGACAGGGAACAGGTAATTGGAGAGAAATAAGACAAACATCCCATTTCATAAGGATTTATTGAACTTTCATTATTTATTGGGTAACGGTAGCCAGAACACTTTGTGGAATGAAGAGTGATAAATGATCAAGTCGTGCTCTAACATGTAGCAATATAGTGGAGGAAAGATAAATGAACCCAAGCACCCTAACTCACAGCAAGCTGTAAGAATGTACTGGCAAACAGTGTGGAGGCTCAGAATAACTCTCTGACAAGTCTTTTTACTCTGGGAAGGAGCAGGGTTCTCACCAGTCTTTGAGCACCAGTAGTGAAGCAGACCTTGACATTCAAAGTAGTTTTTTTTTTTCCTCCAAAAACAAGTTGAGTAAAATCCTCAATTGTTAAACTTGGAAAATGCCTTCAAGTGCTGTGGTGTTTCAATCATTACTTCACATATAAACTCACATATAAACATTTCTATGAACTTATCCAGTTTGTCTAGCACCATTTGTTGAAGATGCTATCTTTTTTCCAGCCTATATTGTTCGGGCCTTTGTCGAATATCAAGTACCTATAGTTGCTTGACCCAAAGTCCAGGTCCTCAAGTCTATTCCATTAGTCTATACTCCTGTTTTTATGCCAGTACCATGCTGTTTTTATTCCTATGGCTTTGTAATATAGCTTTAGATCAGGTATGGTGATGCCACCAGAGGTAGTTCTTTTGCTGAGGATATGTTTGGATATGTGAGGCTTTCTGCCTTTCCATATGAAATTTGAGATCATTTTTTCTATCTCTGTGAAGAACACTGTAGGGATTTTAATTGGAATTGCTTTAAATCTATATATTGCCTTTGGTAGGATTGTCATCTTCACAATGTTAATTCTTCTTATCCAGGAGCATGGAAGGTCTTTCCATTTCTCAAGTGCTCCTCAATTTCTTTTTTGAGGGTTTTAATGTTTTCTTTGTATAGATCTTTCACTTCCTTGGTTAATGTTATTCCAAGGTATTTTTGTTGTTGTGGTTGCTATTGAAAATGGGACAATGTCCCTTATTTCTTTCTCTGTTTCTTTGTCATTTGCACATAGAAATGCTACTGATTTTTTGTGCATTGATTTTGTATCCTGCTACTTTTCTGTATGAGTTAATCACCTTCAGGAGTTTTGGGATGGAGTTTCTTGGGTCTCTTACATATACAATCATGTCATTAGTGAAGAGATCTAACTTAACTTCTTCCTTTCCAAATTGTATCCCTTTTATTTCCTTCTCCTGTCTTATTGCATGAGCTAGGACTTCCAGTACTATATTGAAAAGCAGAGGTGAGAGAGGACAACCCTATCTTGTTCTTGATTTTAATGGGAATTCTTCCAGTCTCTCTCCATTAAGTATTATTTGGGCCTTTGGAGCTATGTATATTGCCTTTATTATGTTAAGATATGAACTAAACATGCCAATTCTCTCCAATGTTTTGAGCATGAAGTGATGTTGTATCTTGTCAAGGGCCTTTTCTGCATCTATTAAAATGATCATGTGGTTCTTATATTTAACCTTGTTTATGTGGTGTATTACATTGACAAATTTCCATATGTTGAACCACCCTTGTGTTCCTGGGATAAATCCCTCGTGGTCAAGGTCGATAATGCTTTTGATGTGTTGTTGGAACAGTTTGCAAGGATTTTGTTCAGGATCTTTGCATCTAAGTTCATTAGGGTAATAGGTCAGTAGTTTTCTTTTCTTGTGGCTTCTCTGCCTGGTTTTGGAATTAGGATGATACTCACTTCATAAAAGGAGTTGGGAAGTTTTCCCTGTTCTTCAGTTGTGTGGCACAGTTTTAGGAAGATTGGTTTGATTTCTTCTGTGAAGGTTTGATAGAATTCAGGTGGGAAGCCATCTGGTACTGGACTCTTCTTTTTGGGGAGGTTTTTTATTACATTTTCAATCTCCATGAGTGTGATGGGTTCATTGAGGTGATTAATCTGCTCTGAGTTTAGCTTTGATAGATGGTATTCATCTAGGAATTTATCCATCTCTTCCCCATTATCCAGGTTTGTGGAGTAGAGGTTTTTGAAATAAGTCGTGATGATTCTCCCAATTTGACTTATGTCTCTCCTTTTTCATTTTGAATTTTGTTAATTGGAAGCCTCTCCATTTTTTTTTTTTTTTGTTTGATCAAATTGGCCAGGGGTTTGTCAATCTTGTTTATTTTTTAAAAGAACCAGCTCTTTGTTTTGCCAATTGTCTTAATTGTTTCCTTGGTTTCCAATTCATTAATTTCTGCTCTAATTTTAATTATTTCTTTCCATCTGGAGCTATTTGGATTGGATTTTTTTTTTCCAGTGCCTTTGGGTGGATGGTTAGGTTATTGAATTGGGATATTTCTGTCTTTTTTATGAAGGCATTAAGTCCTATTAATTTTCCCCTGAGAACCGCCTTCATCGTGTCCCATAAGTTTTGGTATGACGTGTTCAACAAATGGTGCTGGACAAACTGGATAACCACATGCAGGAAACTGAAACTTGATCCACACATTTCACAATGCACTACACTCAAATCTAAATGATTCAAAGACCTCAATATAAGACCAGAAACTCAAATACTAATGGAAAAAAATTTAGGAAGTACTTTACATGATATAGGAATGGAAAAAGACTTCCTGAACAAAACCCCAGTAGCTCACCATCTTAAACAGTCACTCAACCAATGGGATCACATGAAGCTGAGGAGTTTCTTTACAGACAAACATACAATAAACAAAGCCAATAGATTACCCACAGAATGGGAAAAAATATTTGTGGGTTATTCAACTGATAGAGGCCTAATCTCTAGAATCTACAAAGAACTCAAAAATGTAAACAGTAAGAAGTCAAACACCCCACTCACAAAATGGGGCAAAGAGCTGAACAGGCAATTCACAGAGGAAGAAACACAAATGGCAAACACACACTTAAGAAAATGTTCATCATACCTAATCATCAGAGAAATTCAAATTAAAACAACTAAGAGATTCCACCTAAACCCAATAAGGATAGCACACATCAAATAATCAAACAAAAATAAATGCTGGCGAGGATGTGGAGAACTAGGAACACTCATCCACTGTTGGTGGAAATGTAGGATGGGACAACCACTTTGGAAAGCATTATTGATACTCCTGAAAAAGCTGACTATAGAGTTACCAAAAGACCCAGATATTCCCTTACTGGGCATCTACCCTAAAACCTTCAAACCACAGGCCAGAGAGATTTGCTCAAATATGTTTGTATCGGCTCAATTCGTAATAGCTAAGAGCTAGAATAAATCCAGATGTCCATCACTACAAGAATGGATAACTAAGATGTGGTATATTTACACAATGGAATTCTACACAGCAGTAAGAAAAAATGACACAAAGAAATTTGAGGAAAAATGGTTGAACCTGCAACAGATCATCCGCAGTGAACTTACCCAATCACAGAAAAATAATCGCCACATAGTCTCACTTATCTACAGCACCTAACCTGAATCTACCCAAGATACCTTACATACCCAGCAAGCATCTCATGGACTAGACACTAGGAAAGATGGGGAGGGAGAAGAGGGCATAGAAGGGGAGGGAAACACTAATTTAGACCCAAACGGCAATGGTACCATAAGATTCTACTTCCTAAAAGGCAGACCAAGTGGTTGAATCTGCACCAGGCCCTTATAGGAAACACCTGAACCAGAAGACACTTGAGATGTTAGGATCAATTTAACCTAAACCTTCTGCATTTTCCCTCCCTCCTTCTTCCTCTCCCTCCCTCTCTCTCTCTCTCTCTCTCTCCTCCCTAACTCTTGTATATTAGTTATATTCTTCCTCATTTTCTTAGTGGGCACTGACCTGTGACTCCCAGTACGAGCATGGGGCTATCATCCACAATGAGCTTTTGTAGGGAGAAACCTACAAGTTTTCCTAAACAATGACAGATCTCTTCAGAGTACTTGATGACCCACCAAAGGTTAGTGGTAAAACCCTATTGCTGAAGACACCATATGCAGCTAACACATAAAATGGAACAGCATGGCTGGAAGCCAGGAGAGAGTCAGTCACCAGACAGTCAGCACGTTTAGAGCCAGAAGGTGCTACATGGGCAACTGAGGGAAATAACCAATATCTCTCCAAGCAATCATGGTCTAACCTACTTAGCCACAAATAACTGGTTGTGATGCCCACAGAAGTGCAATAGTGGCACACAGCCATGGTGGGGAACCAGCTGCTCTTGATTTGGCTAACTGATCCCCTCAGTGGTACCAGCCGCATAGCTGGACCTGGGAAACAAGTCAGAATCATATCCAAACATAAACCCTCTCTCCAATATAAAGCTACCATCAATCATGGGCTACAAGAGGGCCTACACCTATTAAACTCTTAAAAAGGAGACATAAAGGGTGGAGAAAGGAAGGGAGGAGGATGCTTAATAGGTTGATATTGTATATATGTAATTACAATGATTGTAATGGGGAGGTAATATGATGGAGAATGGAATTTCAAATGGGAAAGTGTGGGGGTGGGGAGGGAGGGAATTACCATGGGATATATTTTATAATCATATAAAATGTTAATAAAAATTAAAAAATAAAAATAAATAAATAAAAATAAAAAAGAATACTGTAGATAAATTAGATATCAAGAAGAAAAAAAAACAAAAAACAGTAAGGGTTATTTCATTTGTCCTGTAACTAACCTACTCTCCGTTGGAGAATCTGCTTCTCTTTTTCAGATAGATGCAGATCCTAAGGAGAGAGCTAACCCATCATACCTCAAAAGGGCCCCAGCTGAAACTAAGGAAAATTAGCAAAACAAGCAAGGGTGATGATTTCCTGATGAACCAGATACCAGCACAAGGGGGAAGGAGACCAATACAGAGAAAAATCAACTCTACCAATTCAGAGAGCCAGAGCCTCAGACACCCCCAACACCTCATCACTGAACCAGACCAAAAATGAACCCAACATGGCTCAGGGAAATTTTGTGGAAGAGTGAGCAGAAAGAATCTCAGAGTCACATGTTGGGTCATGATATGCAGAGACATTTATCATACCAATAACTGTGGGCTAACTCCACAATGCATGAACCATATAACTCAACAAGGAGGGGCCAATAGGGAGGGGGTGGGTCATGGATGAGCCTAATAATGGTACCAAACTGCCTGTATTTGCCAAATAGAAAACTAATTAAAAAATAAAAATAAAGGAAAAAAACACATTTCTATGAATATACTTACACCTTTAGTAGATGTTCAGTTGTACCAACAGACACAATGCAGAGATGACTACAAAAATATTGAAGCTGACTTTTTAAATACATATGCCAGAGTCTACATATGTGTGTTATAAATTTTCTTGCTTTCATTCATAAAATATTAATATAATATTTATTATTGAGAGGTTGCAACTTATAAGCATTCCTTAGTTCTATGCCTACTAACTATTTCTAGTATTATGTTTGATTGTATTGCTATCCCTATAGAGAAAAACAGTGCATGCCTGGGGCTTATAAGCAGATTTTGTTTTAATAAATTTTACTTAAAAATATTATAGTACTTATTTTAGTTCCCACTACATTCCTACATTTGTGTGTGTCACACAAAAAAACAAGTTTGTCCCATTCTCAAAAATATCTCATTCTCACTAATGATCTTTCTACATTAATCTCCTTCTAACTTCTGTGAATGACTTTCCAAAGTTCATCTTTTCCTTTTAAATTGTAATGCCACTTTTGTATAAGACAGGTTCTGCTTCTAAAGTAAATGATAAATCCCTTGTAATTAATTCTAAGGTTGTAACCCTTGCTGATAGATTAAATTCAGAATGTGACATCTGTCCTTTGCTATTTCAATATTGTTCAATCCCTCAGCACCCACTATGTTTGATAGAGTCTAAATTGAGAAAGGTCCTGAATGATAACATAATCCCCTTTAAGGTGCCTGTCAATGCTCAGCCGTCATTTACAAGAAGTATATCAGCTGACAGAGGTGAGAAGATGCAAGTATACATTGTGGTATGAATAGTGACAATAACATGAATTATTTTAAATTTCATCTTCAGCAGTAGTAAATAGTCATCAGATTTTGAAAACTTTAAAACAGTGAAAGGAAAATTTGACTTCCAAATCTTCACTTGGAGAGAAATAAGAGAAACATCCCATGTCACTTCACCTTCAAAATTATCCATGAAAATTTTACTAAAAAAATTTTAATGATAAAAAAATTCTTCACAAAATTTCTTAAATTAACTTTATATTTTATGAGACCCACCATCTTCCTATAATATGAAAGATTATGTTATTTTAGCTCGTTTTGATTGCCTTAATTAAAACGACTAATTTTCAAATTGTATATTCACTCATTTCTGTATTTATTTATTTATTCCCATCAGCTCCTGGAAACTAGATGTCTTCTCAGCTGAATTCTATCAAACCTTCATGGAAGAACTGAAACTAACTTTTCTCAGACTGTGTCACACAGTTGGAGAACACAGAAAGCTCCCCAATTCCTTCTACGAAGCTACTATCACCCTAATACCAAATCCAGGCAGAGATGCCACAAGAAAATAAAACTACAGGCCTGTTTCTCTGATGAACTTACATGCAAAGATCTTGAAGAAATCCTTGCAAATCTAATTCAACAACAAATCAAAAGCGTTATCCCTCTTGATCAAGTGGCCTTCATCACAGGAACACAGGATTCAGTATGCGGAATCTTTCAACGTAATACACCATGTATATAAGTTTAAACATAAAAAAACACATAATCATTTTGATAGATGCAGAAAAGGCCTTTGACAAAATACAACATCACTTCATGATTATTTATTGATTTATTTTTATTACTCTTAATTTTAAATCAGTATTAGTAATACTAAAAGAGTGGTGGAGGATACAGTATCAAAATGTATTAACATTTTCAGTATGAAACCAGGATAAAGCTTTTTGTCCTTTAATCTGTTCCTGTGCTTAAAATTCTATAATTAAAAAGCATAGATTTTCAGGCCCTTTAATGGGCATGTTATTACTTAATTGAATGTTAAGTGTCCAGGAGAAATGTGGGGACTGCTGAGCTTGTCTTTTATGATCTTATGTTCTGAAGTCCATTTAACTTCCTATAGAAATTAGTTAATTAAAAAATATCTGGGCTGGAAAGATGGCTTTAGCAGTTAAGCACTTGCCTGTGAAGCCTAAGGACACTGGTTCAAGGCTCGATTCTCCAGGACCCAAGTTAGCCAGATGCACAAGGGGGCACACGCATCTGGAGTTTGTTTGCAGTGGCTGGAAGCCCTGGCGTGCCCATTCTCTCTCTCTCTCTCTCTCTCTCTCTCTCTCTCTCTCTCTCTCTTTCTCTCTCTCTCTCTCCTTATCTGCCTCTTTCTCTCTCTGTCACTCTCAAATAAATAAATAAAAATGAACAAAAAAATTTAAAAAATATACCTATCTATAGTGGGCTTCCCATTTTGGAACTATCCAGTGGCCCTGGTGTGGCAAAGCAAGTGTTGGAAAAGCTATCTGTTTTTCCTACAGACAAACCAGCAAACCAGTAAGTGTTCTCTCTCATTGGAACAAAAGCAGAGTGTGCAGTGATGGTAACTGCTAATGTGATCACTCTGTCCATAAAGAGAGCCAGTGACGTAAACCTAGACTGGGCCAGTGGTGCCGAAGGCTGTCTGTGGTCTATCAACTATAGGCCCAACCCTATCAACCCAAACCACATCAAGCCCACCCTGAGTAAGTCTACTATCTAAGAAAATATGTTTGCATTCAGTTTGGAAACAAATTCTTCAGTCCTCATTTCTACTTTTTCTTTTTTTAATGAGAGAAAAAGAGAGAGGAAATTGGTGCACCAGAGCCTCCAGCCACTGCAATCAAACTCAAGAACCGTGTTCCACTTAGCATGCATGTGTTAACTGGCATTTGTGCAGGCAAGTGCCTTAACCACTAAGCCATCTCTCCAGCCCTAGTCCTCATTTCTAAATAGATTGTCCTCTCTGTATGTTAAAACATAATCAGAGATCCAGAGACCCAGAGGCCCCCAACACCTCATCACTGAAGCAGACCAAAAATGAACCCAACATGGCTCAGGGAAATTTTGCGGAAGAGGGGGCAGAAAGAATGTCAGAGCCAGATGTTGGGTCATGATATGCAGAGCCATTTATCCTACGCATAACTGTGGGCTAACTCCAGAATGCATGACCCATATACTTCAACAAGGGGGGGGGGCAAAGGAAGGGGGTAGGTAATTGATGAGCCTAATAATGGTACCAAGTTGACTGTATTCGCTGAGAAAAAAAGTTAATAAAAAAGAAAAAAAAAACATAATCACATTGCTATTCCAAGTCCAAACAGCAACCTCACACACAGCTGAAATAAGGCCAACAACATTGAACACGTGATTATATACATTGGCGAGCCAAAGAACCATGACTCAACACCTAGGATGGTGAAATATCCCTTCCCAAAGTCCCAAGAGGGTGAGGTATTCCTGCTCAAAGACCTAGGATGATGAAGTATTCTGCTCAAAGAACTAAGGTGGTGAGGTATTCTTGCTCAAAGACCTAGGATGGAGAGGTATTCCTGCTCAACGATTACTCATTCATGAATGTGCATTTGATCTACTTGTGTTCAGTGGTGATAATGGTTTGATTATATGTTTACTTTCTTTATTTTATTCCTGAGTGTGATATATGCCAATTGGGAGATTTACTTTTCACTGAGGTAAGAGAAAGAAATGAACTATCAAGCAAAACCAAAGTTTAGAGGAATGCATAGCAGAGGTTCTAAGGGATCAGATTTTATTAAACATAAATGCCTGATACAGTAGCTTGAACACATACCTGTTCAGGTTTATTTCAAATTCATTTGATTATTCTTGTGATATTAATTCGAGGATCAGAGATGCTGTGGTCTTCATAACAAAAAAGCATGATGGCTTGAATTTGGATCTTCAGGAATGGTAGGGTGTGTCTGCAACCCCCGTGTTGGACAGGCAGAAAGCTGTGGATCCTTAGGGCTTTCTGGCTGGCTTGTTAGCCTGAATCAGTTAGGTCTAGGGTCAAGAAGACAACCTGTCCAAAACAACAATAACACAAATTGCCACTTATGTGGAGGACACTGAGGAAGACAATCTATGTTAACCTCTAGCCTTTATGTGCACATACTGCACAGTGCATACCCATAGGAATACGTAAACACACACACACACCTGGACATGCTACGCATACTTGTACATGCTCACAAATACACAAACACAAACCAAATAAAAATGCAAAAAGAGTAACTTCTTTGCTGCTCATATTTGAGGAAAGTTGTTGATTTGCTAAAATTACCACTGCTTTTCTCATAGCAGATCCTAACATTCTACTTTCCATATTTTTGTACCCTGAAAATTGTCATCTGGTAATTTTAATGACTCTAGAGTTATTCAGACGACTTCTGTAATACTGAATTAATAATATCCTGCACTGATGGATTTCCTTTCTTTCTGACCACTGTCTCCGATTGTATTACTCAAAGATTAAGTGTGTGCCAAAAAAATCTGGGAATTTGCTTAGGCTGAACTGAAGATCATCAATTAAAAACCACATAAAACAATAGAGGATATCTGTAAAGATAAGAATAAAAACTATAATAGAGAAATAGACCCATACACAATTAAAGTGAATATTAAATAGATATTACTCTAATATGAATTATTTCATGAAGGTAATTATAATCTCTAGGAGAAAAAATAATAAATATCCTGAAAAATATAATTATTGGTGAGAAAATTCAAATAAAGCAGGTATGAAATGTGTGTTTAATGTAAATAAGACAAGGAGAAATAATGAATAAAATGCATGAAGCACAGAAAACAAGTAGCAAAAAGGCATATATAGATGTAAACATATCAAGGAAGCAATACATTTCAATAGTTTAAATAATACAAAAACAGAGATTATGATATTTGGCTTTGATAAAGCTATAAAAAACTACATGCAATAGAGATACATCTTAGATTAAAACAGAAGGCCTTAATATGGGAAATGGAAAATAAAGTCTAAAAATAAATGTGAGCAGCAACTAGAAGAGGCTTGTAATAGCTAAACTAATATCAGACAAAACACATATTATGGGGAAAAGAAAGCTTGTTTCTAGAAACAAACAGGAAATTCTGCAATGAAATGGTACTTTGATAAGGTAGCAATTATAAGCTGAAATATTCCTAACAACTGAGCTATAATAAAAATTTCACTGAAATAAATTGAAATGAGAAATAGTGGGAGACTTCAGAAGTGATTTTCAACTACAGACAAAATATCCACAGAGAAGATCAACCATAAAATAGCAAAGTTCAAAAATGCTGGCTGTTAACAGCTATAAAATTTAAAGAGATGGCTAGAGAGATGTCTTAGCAGTTAAGGCAATTGCCTATGAAGCCCAAGGATCCAGGTTCAATTCTCTAGATCTCACACACACCAGATGCACAAGGTGGCACAATCATCTGGAGTTCATTTGCAGTGGCTAAAGGCAATTCTCTCTCTCTCTCTCTCTCTCTCTCTCTCTCTCTCTCTCTCTCTATCTCTCTCTTTCTCTGTGTATATGTGTGTGTGTGCCTAAAATTAAAAAAAAAACAAAAACTTGGGCTGGAGAGATGACTTAGTGACTAAGACATCTGCCTTCAAAGCCAAAGGATCCAGGTTCAATTCCCAGGACCCGCTTAAGCTGGATACCCAAGGTGGTGCATGCATCTGGAGTTCATTGGCAGTGGCTAAAGGCTTTGGAACATCCATCTTCTCTATCAGACTTTTTCTCTCTCTCCTTCTGAAATAAATTTTAAAAATGTAAAAAAGAAATTATAGGGAATACTTATGAGAGGTTATTTACTTAACAAGGAGGAAGGGGAAATTTGACAAAAAAGTAGAAAGCAGAGCATTATAAGGACTAGAGACATAATTAAAATATTAGCTGTTCTTTTCCTAGATCTTTGATTTTCTGAGTGTTCCTAATAAACATGCAGCTGAAAAAGCAATTTGCTTTGCAAGACAAAATTACAGTGGTAGATGGTATGTGTCTAGACATTAATCAATTTCTTCCAGATTATCCAATTTTGTGGAATGAAGGTTTTGGAGGCATGTTCTGATGATTCTTCCAATTCCATTGAAGGCTGTTGTGACCTCTTCCTTTACATTTATAATTTTGTTAATTTGAAATATCTCTTTTTTTTTGATCAAACTGGCCAAGGGTTTATTAGTCTTGTTTATTTTTTTAAACACCCAGTTCTTCATTTTATTGATTTTATTGTTTTCTTAGTTTCCAATTCATTAATTTCTGCCCTGATCTTTATTATTTATTTCCCTATGGAGATCTTGGCACTGTATTTTTCTTGTTAAACCAACAGCTTTAGGTGAATAGTTAGGTTATTTATTTTGGATCTTTTCATCTCTGTAATCAAGCCTTTAGCACTACAATATTCCCCTTATGACTGTCTTCATTATGTCCCATAAGCTTTGGTAAGTTGTGTTTTAATTATCATTCATTCTAGGAATATTACAGTTGCTTTTTTTTATTTCCTTTACAAGCCATTCATTGTTTAAAAGTGTGTTGTTCAGTTCCCGGGAGCTAGTGATGAGTCTCTTGTCAATTTCTAGCTTAAAAGCATTGTGATCTGACATGATGCACAGAATTAGATCAATTTTACTGAATTTGTGGAGGCATGTTTTATGGCCTAATACATGGTCTATTTTGGAGAATGTTCCATGGGCTGCTGAGAATATGTATTCTGTGGAAATGAGGTGGAATGTTTAATAGATGTCTGTTAGGTCTAGTTGATCTGTGGTGTTGTTGAGCTCTATTATTTCCCTATTTATTTTCTACTTGGATGATCTGACTATTGATGATAGTTTTAAACTCACCAAGTATAATGATGTTGCTGTGTATTTCTGTTTTGTTGTCAAGTAGGTTTTGTTTTATAAACTGTGGCGTACCTGTCTTTGGTGCATATCGATTTACGATTGTGATGTCCTCATATTGGTTCGTTCCTTGAGTTGTAAAAAGGACCTTCTTTTTGATCACATTTGGTTTGAAGTCTATTTTATCACATATTAATAGAGCAACACTTGCTTATTTGTTATTTCCATTTGCTTGGAATATCATTTTCCATTCCTTCACACTGAAGAGATGATAAGGTGGGTTTCTTGAAGACAGATAATTGAAGGGTCTATTTTTCTGATCCTCCCTGTGAACTTGTGTCTTTTGATAGGTGACTTAAGGTCATTAATATTTAAGGTAGTAACTGTGAGGTTTGATTTAATCCCTGCCATGTTGGAGTATATTGCTACCAAGTTCACATAGCTGGTAGAAATCATCCAACCAAGAGAAGCTTGTGGGGGAAAAAACAAAAGGTTTATTTTGGCTTACAGGGTCGAGGGGGTAGCTCTATGATGGCAAGGAAAATGATGGCATGAGCAGAGAGTGGACATCACCCTCTGGCCAACATCAGGTAGACAATAACAACAGGAGAGTGTGTCAAACACTGGCAAGGGGAAATTGGCTATAATAGCCATAAGCCCACCCCAATAATACACTGCCTCCAGTACAGGTTAATACCCAAATCTCCATAAGTTCGGAACCTAGCATTCAGAATACCTAAGTTTATGGGGGCCATCTGAATCAAACCACCACATTCTACCTTTGGCCCCCTTAAACTGATAACCATCAATGATGCAAAATGCAATGCATTTATCCAACTTTAAAAGTCCCCATACTTTTTTATCAATTCCAACAAGATTCATACATCTCCATAGTCCAAGATCTTTTAACTGAGCCATACCAAAAATACCCCCCCCCAAACCCATAGTGATGCAGAATAAACACACTGCAAAAGATGGCACTGGGCATAGCAAAGAAATATTCAACCAATACAAGATTTAGAACAACCAGGGCAAACATCAAACTCTATAGCTTCAAGCCCAACAACTCTAGCTAGTAACAAGTCTCCAAGTCTGATAGTTCTAACCAGCAACAACTCTCTGGAGTTCTAGTTCCTCCCCTACAGCTAGGCTACTCACAGTGCTGGAAAACTTTATCTGGAGCTGTCAGCTCTCCTTGGCAGCCATCCCTTGATCCTGACATCTTCACTGGGTCTCCACTGCAAGCCATGGTTCATCCTCTTGGCTTCATGGAGTCTTCATGCAGGCAACCAGCAAATCTGCTTCACACTGCCCATGGCCATTTCCAAAACACAAGACCATGCTGTAAGCTCAATGACTCTCTCTTTCCTGCATTACTTATACTCCATAATATCAGGTAGGATGCCAATTTGATTATCCGGGTGGCAGGGGAGGAGGGTTAAAGCAGACACTTCTTGAGCACTCAGGCCCCTTCCATTCTTTCTGTTGTCCCAGTGCAGGTCAGGTGGCCCAATCTCAAAGGTTGTAATCTCTCAAATTGCTGCTGAATGGGCAGCAGTTCACCCAAAGATTTTTTTTTTTTTTTTATTGTTTCTGTGCTATATCTTTCTCCTCACATAAGTTCATGTCTACTCAAAGCAATCCTGCAGAACTTCTCAGGACCCAGGGGTAACAGAAAGCTTCTCACATAAACTGCTAGCCCAGTCTAAGCTAAGCTCTTTCTCACCCTCTGTTTTCATTGTTAAGAGTTTTAACTATGATGTGTCTTTGAACTTCTTGTATGAGGATGGGCTTCCTTTTGATAGGGTGGGAAAATTTTCTTCTGTAATTTTGTTCTCCATGTCTTTGGTCTGAATTTCTTTCCCTTCTGGCATACCTGTGATGTGAATGGTAGGACATTTTAGGGTATCCCACAGTTCCTTCATGTTCTTTTCACAAGATTTTTTTGAACTTAGCAAAGTTTTTGTACTTGTAACAATTTCTTCTGTCTTGTCTTCCAGCTCAAAGATTCTGACCTCCACATGAGTGTCTATGTTAGTGAGGGGTTCTAGAGAGGTTTTATAAAACTCTATTTGATTTTTGTTTTCTGCTGTGTCTTTTTTGAGGTACGATTTTAGGTCAAGCTCTCATTTATTTTTATGTTTCCTGGAATTCATTCTTGCATTTGATCATGATTTCATTAAGCTTGTTCAGCTGGTTATTGAGATCATCTATTTGTTGACTCACCTTCCATTCTTTTATTACTTTTTTGAGGCTTATCTGGTTTTCTTCAATTAAGTGAAGCTTAGTAACAAAAGTTGAGTGCTCTAACAGAGGATTCTACTCAAATTCATTTATGCAATTATTGTTTTCAGATGATTTTCTTCCAGTTCAGCATTTCCCTTGATCTGAATCACATAGGTGCTGTGTTTTCATTTTGGCACTAATTTTTGTTGTTCTCTTTGTAGGCTTCCACTGTGGGACTAGGCATATTTGGTGGAAATCTTCACGTTTTCTGAGTTTTGTTAGTTTTTTTTTTTGGGGGGGGGGATTGTGGTCTACCCATTTCAGGGTAAATGTCTTGTTTTCTTATTTTCTTATTTTTTCAGTGTAGGGTCTTTAATAAGTGTTGTGTTTTAAATGTTAACAAAATTGGAGTAGGTGGGGTTATAGCCATAAATGTGCAGATTGTGGGGGTGGCAAGTGCATCAAGGGTACCAGGGGAGCTGGGAGGTGGAGAACTGGGAGCTCAGGCTTACCCACTTCACTTGTGCACACTATTGAGCATTGGGAAACTGGAGCCAGGAAGCTAAGGAACAAGAGACAAAAGGCCGGCTCCAACAGTGGCCCTGCACATCCTCTCTATCAGGGTTACAGAGAATTTAGGATCCAGGAACCAGTCAGTCAGGTAGGCAGAACAAAAAGCCTGCTTCTACAGCACATACAAAAGGTCCAGACTGCCCCCACGCAAGCAGCAGGGGTACCTAGACCAGTGACCTGTGAGGTGGGAAACTAACAATCAGCTCTGGTCTCCTAATTTTGGTTACACACCCTCCAGAGCAGAGGATCCAAGGGTTGGGGACCCTGGAACCTCGATCATATTCAAACTCTTACTCTCTGCTTACTTCTTCTAGTATCATGTTTATACCCACATAGTTATCCTTGTGCTTCCAAGTTTGTTTGATTTGCTTTTTTAAAAAATCTAAATTCTTCACATAAGAAAAATATATACATTATTTGTCCTTATTGACCTAGCTTATTTTGCTTATCATTATTTCTGATTCCATCTATTTTTCTAAGGGATAAGAGTCAAATGGAGATAAATATTATTCATCCTCTTTTTGGTCAACATGGACTTTACTTGAGAGTGAAGCAAATAATTGATCATGGACAAAGACCATGATCATGCAGGAATGATTGCTTCAAGCTGAAAGTAACAGACTGCCTCACTTAGATGTGGTAATTGATAACAACGCTGATTCATTCACACATGCTGGTTTGCATAATCTTCAAGCAAATCTAGTGGAGGATGAGTTGTTAATTTATTTTTGACACTGAAACAGGTAAAATCACTAAACAAGTCTCTTTACACTAGACTTTCTGACTTCAAGACTGCTGTACCACTGGGCTGTGACTCCTGATAACTGTCTGTTACACACAGTCTCCTAGCTTTTGATTTCCAGGATCCTACCTTAGGGTTTCCACTGTGCTTTAGCTAGCAGTAGATGAGTATGGCATGATGAGGTATGCAGTTGTAACATACAATCTGCTATTGTCCAAACTGCACATAGCATTCAATAACTGAATTCATAATGCTTGGTTCATCCATTCACCACCTCAACTGTAAAATTTCCTGAAACATCATAACTCAAACTTCAGTAAGCTTCTTCAGAGAAATCATGTTTTATAATCCCTTTACAATTTCACCTGTTATATTTGTTCAAATTTCATATTTGAAGACAGCTATGTCAACCACTGTGTCCTTCTGTGTGTCACAAGTAGGTAGGCATCAATCTCACCTCCACTTAAAGCTGTGTTTAAAGGCTCTAACTTTGAATTCCCCACATAAGGGACACTATACAATGAGTTCATGACATGTGAATTATTTCTATCTTTGGTCCTCATTCTTATCCTGATTTTAGTTTTGACTTAGGCCAAATTCTTGTCACTTTTTTTTTCTGTTTTTGTCCTATGAAATTAATATTCTTAGGTTGTTTGGCTGATATTTAGTTTCTCATCACATATCTAGACTGTGTGATTTATCCATTTTATTTTATTCATAAGCCTTGGTCATCATGGTGCTGAAAATGGGAGGGAATCAGATATGCATGATTCAATACATGCCACAAAATCTGATAGTCAGATGTTCTAACTTGCTTGATAACCATGAGGCAGAGGAATCATACTCAAGATTATGAGTCATTTTTAGAAAATTATGCTGTTGCTTTATGGTTTAATATGTCAGAAAACATGAGGGTGAAATGTTCGTACCTGCTTGAGGAGATTGATATGAAAATAATTAAATTTATTCCTGATATTGTAGCACCACTAAGCAATAAGTAAATGCATACATAAGTATGTAAATAGCTATATGGATGATAGATAGATAGATAGATAGATAGATAGATAGATAGATAGATTAGTGTGTAGACTACTAAGACAAATTACAGTACTCTCCATTCCCATACCAGAGACTTATATTCTAAGAACCACAAGGGGATGTCTGAACTCATGGATATTACAAAAGTATAATTCTGCCTCCAGTGATAAAGCCCAGAACTTTTACCAGCAATACTACTCTTGTACTTATGGGCCATGGCTAAATAAAATAAATAAGACACAAGCATTGTGATGCCATAATATGATAGCCAAGGCAATCACTAACAGGTGGGCAATATACACATTATGGAGGTCCTGGACAAAAGGACGACTTACATTATGGGTAGGATAAATTGTAAGCATAGTATTTCAGTCACCTCGGAATGAAATCCAGTTTAAAACCTGATATGCTTATGTAAATTTCTAGTAAATATTTCTTAACTGAGGTTATGTAGGTAACAAATACTACAGAAAGTGAAATTCCAGATGAGGAGAGACTCTTGTGCTCTCACCATTATTACTAAATACTAGAATAAGAGTGGAATATTTGACATACTCATATAAGTGTCTTTTGTCATAGCTAAAATTGTTGTCTGCTCTATGATCTTTTTTATCCTCTGGCCTAAGTGTGGATCTGTGTTTTCTGGCTGTAGGTTGTGCCCAGAGTTTTTATATGTGTTTTAGTAGTAAAGCAGCCCTTGGGGGCTGGGGCACTGGCTTAGCAGTTATAGCTGCTTCCTGGGAGAACCTGCCTACTGCCAGCCACTCATGCAAGCTAGATCCAAAGCCCAGCATGTGTGCAGTGTTCATTGCAGTGCCTGAGTGGAATGGTGTGCTGGTTCACATGAACGCACACACACATACACATGGAGAGAAAAAGTGATTAAAAATTAAGAAAGTAGGTTTTGTTTCAAAAAGGCATGATAGCTGGTCAAACACCTTAAAACTTAAGAACAACAGGACAAAATAATCACTTTGGCGATTTTAATGTGTTAACAAAAACTTGCCACTCAAGAAATGAGCCCATAAAAATAGATCAATATCTGGATGAAGAGACATCAGTCAAAAGCACAACAAACAACCACAAAGTAAAGACTTTGAAAGTGAGAGAGACATGCTGGGTCTGTCAATGTGAGATGCAGAAAGTAAATCTGAACCTTGGATGAGTGAAGACTAAAGCATTTATTAAGCTTTTTTGTAAAAGACTACTACCACTTGTCCATTTTCCTCAGAACATCAATTCTCTGACCACTTATTTGTATCTATTTCTCTTTATTAGGATTACTGAAGTTTGAAGTCCTTTAAGAATGCTCTGGCATTGATTGATTCCATCTTCTTATCTGGAAAAATTATTCATTATTTTTATCTGCATTCCTGCTACAGCATATGAATATCCTGGAGAAATCTGGTCTGGGGAAGCATAAATCTGGTAAATGCTGAAGGATAATTGTTATAGTTACCTTAACATTGCTGGGACAAAGGCCTGACCTGAAGCAGTTTGTGGGAGGAAAGGTTTTATTTCAGGCTTATAAACTCCAATGGAAGCCTCCTCATTGCAGAAGATGCTGGCTTACTCTATTTAAACATCGACAGCAGAGAGACGACACCCAATAGCTACACGCACAAATATCCCAGACCTTACACTGGCTCAGAAAAACACTTACTAGAGCTGACCTCAAGTTCTACCTCCAGTGACACACCTCTTAAAAGCAAAGCTCTGTCTGCTGGAGACTTAAGTAGAAAATTCAATATTAACCAAAAATGTCTGAGGCTATGTGGGGCACACATTTACATTCAAACCACCACATTCCTCCCCTGGGTCCCATAGACTCATGATCATCTCTCAATGTAAAATCCACTTAGTCCAACTTCAAAGATCCCCATAGTTTTTACCAATTTTAACACTGTTCAAAATTTCAAAGCTTCATGTTAGATCCAATACTGTCTCTTAACTGTGAGCCCCATAAGACTAAAACACAAGTTATATATACTCAACACATAATGGCAGAGTACATATTCCCATTGCAAAAAGAAGACAATATAAGGAGAGATTGGATAAATGTAAAAATCAGTAACCAGACAGTAAACATCAAACCTCCGCAGTACTAAGTACAGCAACTATAGCCAGTAATGATGAAGTCTCTAGGTTGCCATTCCAGATGGGCTATTCACATCGTGAAGAAAGCTCCATCATATGCTGGCAGATCTCCTTTGCAACCAGTCCACGGTCCTGGTGTATCCAAAGCATTCTTGGGTCTGCACTGCCAACCATGGCTCATACAGTGACTTCACTCATCCTCTATGCAGGCCTCTGTATTTAAACTTTGACTCACATTGTGCATCTCAGTGGCTCCTGAGACAGGTTCATCTTCATAGCTCCATACAATGGCTTCACTGGGTCTCCTTACAGGGATTTTTAATTTTTTTTAATGTATTTGAGAGAGAGAGAAATAGGGAGAGATAGAGAAAAAGATAGAGATAATGGTTATACCAGGGCCTCTAGCCACTGAAAACAAACTCCAGACACATGCATCACCTTATGCATCTGGCTATGTAGGTCCTGGGGAATCAAACCTGGGTCCTTTGGCTTTGCAGGCAAGCACCTTGCCCACAAGGCCATTTCTCTAAACCTGCTTCACATCACCATATCCCAATGATTCCTGGGATCTTATGCACTTCATAACCTTCTTGCGTGTATTTCCATGCTTACAAAACCATTACCAGGTGATTAGCATTTCAAAAAGTGTATATCCAGGGAGGAATAAAGCTTGATCTTGAGGAAAAGGATCCTCCTTCACCAGTCTTTATTAGAGCCTCATCCAAGCACAATAATTTGCATTCCTACCAGCTTGAGTCTTCCATAGGTGGGTTTCACTCTCAGGCATTATTTTCATTGTCCCAGTGTAAAATGGTTGGCCAACTTTAATGGTAGTAATCTCCCTTAATAATTGCAGCTTTAGTAACCCAAACCCAGTTTCTATGCCTGTAACTTTAAACTTGCTTGAAATTCTTTTAAAAATGACTTGTTCAAATTGTTAGAACATGAGTAAAAGAATGCAGCTAGACTTTCTGCCAGCATCCCAGTTCCAACAGTGTTCCCTCATTCCCCTTTGAAAGTTCATAAGCCAAGCCTTCACAGTCCACAATTCTCTCAGCATTTAGCATTTTCAACCTCTCATCATTATAGCCCATAAAGCTCTACTTATTGCATGGTGAGGCTTCTCTAATTGAAAGTACCAAATATTTCTTCTGCAAACACAATACAAAGTACCAAAAACAACATGGTCAGGTTCATCACAGCAATGACCCTACTTCTCCATATACATTTTCTGTTGTAGTTACTTTTGTGATGATGGGGAAAATACACAACCAGAATCAAATTATAAAAGAAAAAGATAAATGTCAGGTTTAAAGAGTCAAGGGAAAGTTTCATTATTGTAGAAGAAGCAGGCTAACTTTAGTATTCATCTCCACCACAAAGCAAGACAAAACAAAACCAGTTTTGTTGGGGGAAAAAAAAAAAAAAAAAAAAAAAAAACAGCTCTCATCTCAAAGGGAATAAGATATGGTTGATTCTGGAGCCAAATGGGAGTGACAATGGCCCAGAAACACAGATTTGGTTACCCCAATTCCATGTCCCAATATGTTAAAACTTTCATGAATGTTCTATAGTTATAAAACAAAAAATTCATAATCCAAGGCACTTTAAAAACACACTGGCTGATCAACACGTAGGTGATTTATGGAAAAGTGGGGAAATCTCTACCATAGGCTTAAGATGCTTTCTGATGATATGCTTGGTCCTTAAGTTGTGGAAGCTGGAGATCTATTTTTACATTCCACAATGAATCACATCTGATAAAACTAGTAGTCACCAGGATGTCAGGTCAGACAAAGAAGTAGGCAACAGATGACTATTGGGAGCTTAAAGAAAGCCCAAGGCAATTTGGCTCTGACTTTTGAATTTCATCTCTCTATATTCACAGGAGTTTTGTCAAACCATTCAGCCTTGCTGGAAGTAGGTATAGCAGATGCAGCACTTTTCTGAGAATTTTAGTCCACGCCAGAAATTACAAGCTGATTCGGGACACTCCTAGTAGAGCTAGATTCCAGATCTACCTTCCACCCCAGTGACACTCCTTCTCCAACAGTGCTCCACCTGCTGAAGACTAAGAGGAAAGCCTTATCAAAAGTACCTAAGGCTACAGGGGAAATACAGTTACATTCAAACCACCATCACCATGCACCAAGAGAAAAGAACATGTATATGATCCTAGAGTCTTCAGGTAAAGTACTGATTCTTCTAAATAGAACTAGATGATTTGGAGGTTTTCATGATGATATCTTTGTGTATAAAAGCAGCATGAGAGTAAGGAAGTGGCATTGGTTAGTGTCTGCCTATGGTCACTTGGAGTCGGCATGTGTAGCTGCACCATAAATGCACAGTGAGGTGTCTAGCATATAATACTAATCAGGGGAAACTCTAAGGATGGCTCAAGAAGAGTGGGGTATGGACAAAGAACAATATTTTCTGTAAAGTAATGGATTCAGGTTTGTTTTAATGTCTGACAACTATTAGCTGTATGGCAAGGACCCACTTTATTTCCCTTTCTGTACTATAGTTTTTTTTTTTTCATTAGCAAAATATATTTCATATCAATTCCCAAACTCAAAATCAAAGAATGAGATATATGTGAAAGTGTTTCATAAATTACAAGTATTAGTTACATAGTATAATTCATTTTTCAAAGAGCAAGTGGCCATGGTAGTAGTGATAGTTAAAATTTGGAGAGTTTTATTTTTCTGATTATGTTAAAGGAGGAAAAATCAATATAGCAGTGGTTACTTCATATTTAGCTTGAGTTCTTTTTTTCTAATATTTGCAAGACTGGAAAAAAAACTTAGGGATTTGTATCATGCAATTATAATGGGTGGTAGTTTAATGGAGATATAAGGCTTGACTGAGTGTACAAAATAATATGAATACAGTTGAGGCTGCACCATGTAAACAGGCACTTTCATCATGAAATGTTAACAGAACTTTCTGTCTTGTTCTGAGAGAATGTTTGTTTTGTTCACAAAATAAGTGGAAGACCAAAAATATGATCACAAACCCTACCTCACTGAATTCAGAATTCTACATTAGGTCCAGTCTTTTTCTTGATATTTGAAGATCTTTCCTAGTATTCCCTTCTCCTTTGGTCTAGTTCCTGATGAATTTTTTTTTTTTTTTTTTTATTTCAAGGTAAGGTCTCACTCTCTCCTGATGAATTTTGACCCACAAGAGAAGGGAAAATTGCCAAATCTTATTTCAGTGGTAGTTTTGTGGTTGTTGTTATGACTGTTTTACTTTGTTGTTTACTTCAGTTTAGAGAAAAATTTAAGATTAGGAATAAAAGTAACTATGTGTTTAAACACAATTAATTATTGTACTTCCATTTCAGTTTAGCTGAATATGGAAGACTGCTGTCAGCTTATCACAGAAGATTTTGTATGGTTTATTTTTAAATGAATCTGGTGATTGGCATCTTCTGTCTGACCTTGGGAGTTCATCCACCCAAGTGAGGGTGCTGTTTGGCAAAAAATCTTTCTTCTCATAATATGTAAGTTCAACTTTTGATATATATTTACCTCTTATTCAATCATTCTTATTCTCATGAAGAAGTAATTTAAGTTATAAAGAGAAGGATTTATTTGAGTACAGTTTGTCATTGGGAAGAAAGTTCTACCATAGGCAGTGTCAGATAATGGTTTATAAAAAAGGGATACAGGAGCTGGGCATGTTGGCACATGCCTTTAATACCAGCACTTGGGAAGCAGAGGTAGGAGCATTGCCATGAGTTTGTGGCCACCCTTAGAGTACATAGTTAATTCCAGGTCAGTCTGGACCAAAGTGGAGTGAGATCCTACCTTGAAAAACCAAAAAAAAAAGGGGGGGGGATGGAAGCAGGAATTATTATAGTGATGGGTTGTAAGGATTAGAAAGCATAAAAGCATAGAGGATACTGCAGGAATACAAAATAAATGGCCAATTTCATCCCACTTCGGGAATTCTTTTTTTTTTTTTTTGAAATTTTAAAATATGTTCTTTTATGAGAGGGAGAGAAAGATAATATGGGGATGCTGGGGCCTACTGCTATTTCAAATGAACTCCAGATGCATGCTTTACTTTGTGCAACTGGCTTTACATGGGTATTGGAGAATGAAACAACAGACCATCAGGCTTTTCAACAAGCACCTATAACTGATGAGCCATCTCTCCAGTCTTCTTTTCTGAAAATTTTCTGCAGATATTTATTTCAGAAATTTTATGGATTTGATCAATTATGAAATAGTTTACTTCAAATTGATATTTCATCCATGGGGAAAAACCCCATGGCAACCTGTGGTAAATTATGTAACCATAGCTTGAACAGAAGCACCAAGGAAGGGCAGTTGTATGGGGTACAAGGGAAAGTGTTTGATTCTCCTTTCCAGTGTGCCATAACTTTGTCTATTGAGATGAACAATTCCCCTGCATCTGCCTTGCCCCTGCAAGGTCACACCTTAAGTAATCAATTTTGAACTCTGGATAAGTAACAGCAAGGGATTTCTGAAATTCACAACAAAAGAACAAGCAAACAGTTTAGAGAGTTCTAAAACTCTCTGAGCCAAAAGAGAACCAGATTTTTCTCTATTCTACATGTCAAGGGAGTCAGAAGCAGACATTCTAGATAAATGCTTTAAATTTAAAAGCAGCAGTACTATTCCAAGTTCCCTTTGAAATGGATGGGAAAAAAAGGAGAAATATGAAAAATATTACTTCTTTCAAGGCAAGTTAAAGTGGCCATAGATTATCAACTCTCTATGCTCAGTAACGGGAGCTATAAGCAAATCTACTCCTACCACTCCATTTAGCATGATGCCTATGGTAAAATTCATAATTCTTCCTATAAAAGCGCAGACTGTCTAAACTGGCCCTTGCTTGGCCCTCCACACTCCCCTTATACAAGGACATAGAGGTTACTTTTCCTGCTAGTACCACCTCTTCACCTAGGCCTGCAGATTTCTGCTGGGTCACTAAGGCCAGGATAAATGTTTAGCATATCTGCCTTCATATCTGTGCCTTCTTTGATAAATTAAACTTTAAGTCAAATTCCTGCTAAACTCTGCATGCAGACAGGTTAATCACTGATGAGTGTCTAAAAACTGGTAATGCAAGGTTGACTAGCACTAAATTTACTCATTCTCTCCTAACTGCATCCAAGGTGAAGATAAAAAGAAGTAAGAAATGTAAGTATATCATCCATTTTTCTGGGAGAGCAAGCCTAGCAGGCAAATGACCCAAGGACAGCAACAAGGGCAACCTCTCAAATGGTAAGTATCTCCCAATAGTAACAAAACTTCTCCCCTCAAGCCATAACGGTGTCCCAGGTGCAGCAAAAAGTCATACCTGAGGTACAAGTCAATGACACCACAAATGACTGAGACCTTTTGTGTGCACATAGGTCTTACTCCTGACCTAATATTTCCCCATATAATTCTAAAGTTATTGTTAAGTTCCCAAAGAAAGGGCATATGATTCAGACTCCATATTTGCTGCCAATGTGTCGATAGCGAATAAATTTGATGTCTACTTCATCATCTTCTCTCCCTCTTATTGACTATTGGAAAGGTGGAAGACTGGGATCTGGTCTCTTGGTTACTCCAGATTCAGTCCCCTGGCGTAGGACTCCAATAATACATTGAGGCAAGCCTTACCTGCATCCCACTCATATAGCCATAAGCCATTGTCTCAAATATCTACATTGTGTAACATGTACAATACATTGTTTAGAAGTCTTTTCATGCTTTAATTATTTTCCATTTTATTATTATGCCTTTTAATTCCTTCCTTGAAACAACTAATTTGATAGATGCTGTGTTGTGTTTTCTTCTAAAAAGTTTCCCTAAGTACCATTATTGCCAGAACAGTCTGTCTCCCCTAAGAAAAGATTTCCTATTTCTCAACCTCCCTTCACAAAAGCTTCAGCTCATCACTTACTGATAACATCTATCTTCAATTCTATATCAATGAGATCTTTCCAAGCACAGTGAACCTCTAAGATATAGGAACCCTGTCTAGTTTATGCACCACTGGACTTCTTGTGTTTGTTTACAGTAGATCTGTGTACATAATGACTTTGCTGTATGTTCTTGTTAAATATTTTACATGTTGCTTAAAACAGCTCCACTAAAACAACATGTGAGAATCTACTAAGGACCCAGGAAATGGTTCAATTTCAGACATATGTAGTTAATAATAGATTAAATAGCCATAATCAAATTAAAAAAATGATCTGAGTAAACCTGATGCTAGATTTCTACCAGCAAGCATGCTTCCAGAGTACCATGAGTAACTTCTAATGAATTTGGAATGTTTTTATTAGCAACTATTTAGAAATAAACACATATGTTTTAATAATATGCTACCTATTATTTTCTATATGAATAGACCCTTTTTCTCTTTTGGCTTTCCCATAATACTCAGCATGTACTTTTTCGTGTATAGCAATGACACTCAGTTATTAATGTGCATATTTGTAAATTAATGTTTAAGTGTTCTCTAAGTATAAACTCATAAAACAGAGGTGTGCATCTTTGCTACATTTCTTTTCCTATTGTCAGTTTACTGTTCAATACCACTTATGTGAGTACTTAAGAGTAACCATTTAGCCAAATTAAGAGCTTCTCATATTCAGTTTCCTTCTAACTTAGATGATATGTAACTGTTTATATTGGGTCATGATTTCTTTTAGATTACAGGTGTGGTGAGATATCCTAGTATTGCATGAATAGGCATATGTCATTAATCATTCAAAATCTATATGACTCAAAGGCAAAAGTAAATAGAACTGACGGATAGAGAAGTCAGTATTTGCAGAAGTCACTGGATGAATGAATAATATCACTACTTTTGAGTAAAAAAAGAAATGTACACATAGAGGTTGGTCTGGATACCATTGTGTTAAGTAAAAGCATATGAATTGTAATGACATGATAGGGTAACATATCACCTTAGGAAACCATGCAAGCAAGACCATGTAACCTTTACTATTGTGTTTATATTATTTTGTTGAAGAGTTCCTCGTGTAAACTAGGGTAGAGGTAAGTATTCAAAGAAGCAGATGCTAAAACAGAAGCTGCTGTTCACTTTTTTAAATATCCTGAGATGAGCATGAAATTTAGTATTATGTTATAGCATAATGACATATTTAGATCAGTCTAGGTCAAGACCATTAGGTATGAGAAGAAGTGACCTGAATAGTGGAAAGATCAGCCTGGGTCTGGGTTGCCTGGGTGAACTGAACATGACTCATCTATATAACATCCCTTTTCAACATTTCTCCCCAAATGCTGGGGATTTTTCTCTTAGATTGTAACTGCTGTGGGAGCCAAAGTCAATCACATGACCTTGAAGCCTTAGGCTATATCAAACCTGGAGAGCCACAATTACGCACTACCTTGTTCCCATGCAAAAACATTTCTGAGTAACTGCAGTGCATATATGAATAAAATAAAGGTAAGTTGCCTTTGTCTGTTTTCTTCACTCTATTCTTAAGCTCCAAAATTTCTAATGTCTGTGGAAAGTGCACAATGACAAAATTAGTTGGCAAAATCTTTAACTTGGAGTTTATTTTACTTAATTGAATGTAAGAGATTAGAAGTATAAATATATGAATTCCTTGGAGAATATTTAAAGAAACAACATCTCTTATGGTCTGTACATCAAGTAAGGGAAAGTGGTTGCTCCTCCGCCTAGTGTGAAAGAGGTAAGAAGAACAATTAGAAGATAGGTGAATTCTGAATGCCAACAGAAAAAACTGATGATTTACAAGCCAATGAACTGAGATGTTTTAACCACAGTATACCAAAACATACTAAATTATTGCCTTGTAACTTTGCAGTCAGAAGTACCTAAAAGAGGAATGACATATGTGGTTCGCTGACAATAAAAAATAAACAGTTCATGAAAGAGCTAACAAGATGTATAAAACTATTGAGAACACCAAGGTCATAAACCAGAGATGATACCTTCATTTGAAGTGGAGATATAGGTGAAACCAAATGAATTCCTGAGAGTAAGGATTAATACTGAGACAGAATACTTTCAAAACTTTCCAGCTAATCAAAAATAATGACCATAATTTCGATATGAGGTCAGGTATTGAAACCTTCAATTATGCCTGTCACCCAACTATCTTTCCATTAAGCCCCACAATTACCTTTGTATCATTCAATGAATCAGAACAACGAGTTAGATAAGATAAAAGAACAAATATATAGACACAGAGATATATAGATGATACAGATAATGGAGTTATGTAAAGTGGTTTACATGATTATATATGCTGTTTAGTTGTAAAATATGTTATCTACAAGCAGAGAAATGGAAAACAGAAACCAAGACCACTGATGTCTGAAAGTAGAGGAAAATGCATGTCCTAGCCTAGAGAATTGCTCTTCCCTCTGCAGATGGATCTGTCTGGGCCCTAAACAAACCACATGAGTTCTGCTCACATTGCTGAGTATGGTTCTTCTTCATTCGGTCCATTGATTCATATTGTAATCGGTCCCAGAATCACCCTGGAAATCCACACAAAAATATGCTTCAGCAGCAATATACTTAACAAAGACACAAAATTAACCATCACAACTGTCACAAAGCTTTAGAGCACTCGCTTATCAATCAAGTAATACTGAAGTACTGAATACCACTTTATACAATCAGTGCTGGGCTGAACAAGAAACCTGGATTGCCTAATCTTCAACAGCATTTGCATGCTTAATTTTCCTTACGTCTTTTTCTCATTTCCTTTACTGTAATATAGAGTCCTTTGGGCTGTCTGTTTTCCACGTTCCCCATATATTTGGAAGATCTATAATATAAACGCAGGCATTCCATTTTCCACTGCCCTCAAAAATTGATTCTATTTAACAAATATTTACTGAGAATTAATTACTTTGCGGTTTCTTATGGATTGTTCCATTAATATAATATGTGTCTTTTACATGTTTAAATAGCATGTTTAATCACTGTCTTCTAAGCAAGGCAGTGCTTTAAAGATAATTATTATATTTGTAAAAATCCACTACTTCCAGAGATAAAGATTTGTGTAGATCTCAAAAATGACTCTGAGAGGGTCCAAGGAAATTAATATTAATAATGTTTGACAAATCGTATTTCTCAGAGATAAGCCTGAGTCTATATATGTAAAGATATAAAAGATTTTATTTCTTTCATATTTTTGAGGCAAGCCCAACAGACTAGCTTTTTATGAAAGAGAGAGAGAGAGAATTTGTATGCCAGAGCCTCTAGTCAATGTAATTGAACTGCAGTAGTGTGCCTCCTTATTCTTATGTATAACCTTGTATGCCTGTGTCATTTTGTGCACCTGGCTGTTGTGTGATCTGAACAGTCCAACATGGGACCTAAGGCATCAAAGACAAGTGTCTTAACTACTAAAACATCTCTCTGGCCCTCTATCAGAGTTTTAATTCAATATCAGAACTGTGCTATGAAAAAAGTCATAATTAGTTACCTCATTTTGTTTTCCATCTTTCTATAGCTATATATAATGATATGTGTGATACCCAAAGAAATATGGGTCACAAATTTTAGCTTTGTGAACCTATAAATAAATAAGAATTTATTTTGTTTTCTCTGAGTTTTCTTAAAGAAAGGATTTGACCCAGCTACAGGAAGACTGTTGAATCTAAAAGTATCTATGTGACAACAGGATCCACTTGAGCTTTAGAGAGGAGTTCATGTCTTCACTAGGGAGCTCCTAGCCAGTGAGTGCACAGAAAAAGGTAGCAGCACATATGGTCCTGTCTGACTCCTAGATGAGCAAACCTTTATTCCTGTGTCATGACATGGCCAAAGCCTTATCCTGCAGCATAATTGTCTGCTGTTCACTCAATTAGACAGTGACCCTTAATAAACCCATAGCCTTCCTAATTCTCTCTGCATCTATTTCTTATAATTTTTTGTTTATTTACTTATTTGAGAGTGACAGAGAAAGAGGCAGATAGAGAGAGAGAGAATGGGCGTGCCAGGGCTTCCAGCCACTGCAAACGAACTCCAGATGCATGTGCCCTCTGGTGCATCTGGCTAACGTGGGTCCTGGAGAATCGAGCCTCGAACCGGGATCCTTAGGCTTCACAGGCAAGCGCTTAACCACTAAGCCATCTCTCCAGCCCTGCATCTATCTCTTGACAAACAACACTATAGTCGTAACAATTTAAAATATTTCAAATTTTTAATTCATAGTTAAGGATTTTCTAGAAGGTAAATAATGAGTGACATTATGGCTGATGTCTTTCCCATAAATATCTGTAAGTTCACTTATGTGTAATTATTTTATATCTATATTACCTGCATTCATGTGGAGGTCTTTACAGCAATGCTACGCAGATCCTCCCCTCTTCCCTCTTTACCTATAAACTCACACCTCACAGTACCATAGAGTTCTCCACCCTTTGTATCATTGTTCAGTTTCATGTTACTTATGTGATCAGGCTGTACATATTTTTACATAGAGTTAATTATCACAGTTTTCTATTCATATGGTATGTTGTAAGCTTGTAAATAATACTGAACTCTTAGTGCTATGAAGTACTATAAAGTTCTATGAAGTTGTATGGGTTTTGACAATCAGGTAGTGTTCATTATACAAAGCAGCATTATTTTACCTAATGGTTTCTTTTACCACCCTAAAAAACAAAAAGATTTCTCTGCTGCAACTATTTAGTCTTAATCCTCCCTTCCCTTTTCCTGGAACTCTGAAAAATTCTGCTGTGTGTATGTGTGTATATTCCTCTGTTTTTTGAATATTATTTAACTTTATGATTTACCTTTCTTCCTTAGATAAACTTTATTTTCTTAGACATATACATTTAAGATTCACTCATGTATTGTTTTTGCATGATCATTACTTTAAAATATTTATTCTTGTGTATGTGTGTGCGTGTGACTGTGTGTATCAATAGCGTGTGTGATGAGGCCACCTCGTGCTGTCTGCTTGTCCTTCTGAGATGGCGTCTCTTGCTCTGCTGCAGCATACACATCGACTGCATCTAGCATTATGTAAGTGCTGGGGAGATGAGCCCAGGCTGGCAGGCTTTCCAAGTAAGTGCCTTAAACTTAAACTTCAGTGAAACATCTCCCCAGCTCCATTTCTTTGTATTAGTGGATAAATCTCCATCAAATAGATGTACCACAGTTTACCTACTGCCTTGCTGAAAAATACCTTGTTTTCTATTCATCCAATTATCACCATTTGTGTAGAGGTAAAGAAGAGTTTTTTTCAAAACATTTGGATAAATACGTTGGGGTATAATGGCTGGATCATATCACACAATGAAAGTTACTTTTGCTGGTCTGTCTTCCAGAACTGCTATATGCTTTTGTATTCCTAACAAAGAACTTGGAATCCTGCCAGAGCACATCCTTGCCTGCAGGGTTTTCAGGGGGATTTTTTTTTGTCACTATAGTAGAAGCACAGTTGTTTTAATTTCTAGTTCTCTAGAGATCAATGTCAAGCACCTCTTTACAGTCTTAATTATTCTTTCTATTTTCTTTGGTGAAATGTCCATCTTATTTTGCTCACATTTTGATATTTGTTCAGTTAAAATAAAAAGACCTGTAAAATATATAACATTCTATCATTTAGAACCTTGAAAATTCTGTGCAACCATCTATATGCATATGATTCTAATGCTTTAACCACCTCAAATTTAAAACGCAATATTATTACAGTCTGGCAAATGTTTGCTGTCTGCCCCTTTTATCCTCTGAGTTTCCTTAAAGAAAGGATTCAAGTCAGCTGAAAGGAGACTTGTTGAAGCTAAAAGTTTCTAGGTGACAGAAGGATCCACTTGAGCTTTTGATAAAAGTTCATGTACTCACCAGGCAGCATCTAGCCAGTGAGTGCACAGAAAAATGTAGTAGTACTTAGCAATGTATGATCCTGTCTGACTCCTATATTAGCAAGTGTTTATTCCTGTATCATGACAGCTAAAGCCTTATGCTGCATAATTGATGTTCACTCAATCAGACAGTGACCCTTAATAAGCCTGTGGCCCTTCTAACTCTGTCTCAACAGAAATTTTCTCTTCACTCCATTCCCTGAAAATGACTAATTGACATTCTGTATATAAATTCTCAGTTTTGTACATTTGAAATCATTGGAGTCATACAGTGTGATCATCTGTGCTTGGTGTCTCTCACTTACCATCATTTATTTTATGAGCATCATAATATATATCCATACTTAATTATTTTGTAGTTGAATATTATAGTGAATAAACATTTCATATTTTGTTGATCTACTACCTTGATGGATAAATGTTTTCCACATTGCTTTCGTTTAAGTTAATTTGAATATTGTTGCATGACCTTTATAAGTTTTGGGCCCTTGTAGTAGATGGGTGATGCTGCGTGCAATTTCATGTCTTATGAATGGGTCAAACACATTCTGGTTTTTCTGTATAGGTAATAGTTTCCCGTTTTCCTTTGTGTCTACATTTTCAAAATCAAAATAAAATTAATGCATGATGAACTGAATATGGTTGTGTGTATAATTTGTATGTTCTGATAAAGGAAAGCAGTTAGGTTGACCTTGAGCAGGGTAAACTTCATGCTTTGTTACATAAAATCCACTTTAGTTTTCTTCTTCCTACTAAGGCACAGCCTTGAACATGAGATTATGGACCTTACACACTAGATGGTGTTTCTCTGGGATCTCACCTCTAAGTGGATTAAATATTTTGCAAGTTTTCAATCCTGCTTGTGTTTCTTGCTAGGTTGTGTACAATTTTTCATGACTACATGTAACTTAGAAATTATCCAATGGTTAAAAGAAGCCCCAAGGAAATTTAATATGTTTTCATCTAACCAACTCTTCTTACAAATTGTAATTGCCTTAACACCTCTGCTTTATTCTAGGTTTTCTCCCTTGTGAAACTTCAGCTCTCTGTGGGTACTCTAATTTTGTGCACATTTGGGAAATGTCTCTAGGCTGGAATTTGTATTGAACATTTAATTTTCCTGATGTGCTTCCTTTCCCTCGGTAATCATTCTCTTGCGTCTACTATCTTAAAACAGTTGGTTTATGACTTTCATCAAGTTCTGTAATTGCACATGTTGTAATCTGAGGTTATTTCATTACCGTCATAATTTTAAGTCATATAACATACTCAAAAAGTATGTCTGAAATCTCTTAGCCCTCTCCTAGTACATTGAGTGTTGTAGAACAGCTGTGCTATAAATCTTGACAACTAGCTTATGGTAAATATTTAATATTTGTTGTGTAAAAATAAGTAAATGCATGAATCATGTGTTCAATAGAATGAAACTAATAATTTTATTGATACATGTGATGTGATTACAGTATCAAGAAGTAGTATAAGACATTTGAAATCTCTCAAACACAAAAATGCCCATAAATTTGTAAAGCATCAATGAAGAATAATAATTCATATAATTCATATTCAAATTCAAATAATAATTATAATCACATAACTAAGGAAGTAGAGACAGGAAGATTGATACAAATTTTAAGTGCTGGACTACAAAATGTGTCCAAGATGATCCTGGGATACACCGTGAAAACATCAAAACAAAAATTAAAAAGTTAAAACAAAATAATTTTGAAAATCACCCACTGTGAGGGTGGCATGCAGCCAATTTCCAGAGCTCTTGGCTAGTCTGTGATGTTACTAAAGTTATTTAATTTCATCAAGCTTTATTTTCCAATGTAGAAAGTGAGACTTGAATGTGGCCTATCGTGATAATTAAGGCAGACTTTCAAAGAATTTGAATATAATATAGCCTGATCACATACATATGGTCTGGGAATTTGCATTTTTGTACATTTAACTAGTCAGGTATTTCTCATAGTCAAAGTCTACTCTTTTTCAAGCTATCAAGTATGGATAACTTGTTTGCATTGATTACATAGAATGTAGACATTGTTATTAAGTCTCAGTGGAACTTGAAGAGAAACTAGCAGAAGTCAGCCAATAGAGAATGGACTCGGTATTGGTGGTGTGACAGAGATTCACAAGAACTAAGGTGAGAAAGAATGGAGAAATACCAGCAGAACCACTACAGTCCATCAAAATGAAAGGTAGCCTCAGATGGGAAGATATTTGACAATTTAGCTAAAGCATGTTCTGGAGAGATTCAAAACAAAACTGAGAGTGTTTAAAACTTATCTTCTACTTGAAGAAAACCTTGGAACAATCTTAGTTGGCCAAACATCCAAGGTTTACCAGGAATTAATGTGTAGCTCTTCTCTGACTGCAAGTACTATTACAATCAATGGAACATGAATGAACAGTGGTTTTCAAAGGGTAAATGAAGAGCAGTGTTGAACAAGAGCCAAGAGACAAGTTCTACAGAGAATCATTAAATCAGTTTTCAGTACTCACAGTGCCTTTTTTGGGGTTGTGAGTGTATTACACGGGAATGGCAGATGATCTGGTTTTAGATGATTAGAGGCAGAATTGGTCATACTGAGTTGATAGTGATTAAACAAGGAAGAAAAAGCATCCTGTCTCATGGGAAAACACTACCACAGAAATTTAGTATCAGAAAAAAAGTGACACTTGTTACTTAAAAAAAAAAATGTTCTTGGCATTCAGTATTGAAACCCCAAGCTAATCTCTGAATGAGGGGAGGAGATACCTAGCCAAGCTTGTGAGGCAGCATCTTTAAAAATCCCCCAGTTGCTAATACATAAAGCTTTTCTCTTATCACATGGTCAATACTTTAATTTATTTTACCTCGGGGCAGGGAATCCAAGACCCCCAAACCTGTATCAGGAAGTTCACAGCTCCCCTAGAGAGCCTAATCTACTGCAACATGGGATGTCCGCCGATCTGTAACAATGTCTGGGGTTTTTAGTTGAATAAATTGGTGTATCCATAACAGATGCATTTCTGAAAGCACTAAAACTATTTAAAAATAATACTACCACAACACTACGGTCACAGGACTTGGAGAGAGCATGCTAAAATTGAGAGGGAAGCCAGTTCCCTGCAGGATAGACCTAATAAAGCAGTAAAGTACCATGGAGCTACTAGGCGATAATAGCTATGAACAACTTGAATAAGAAGGAAATTCTGCAAGCAACAAAATCAACCAACAGGACAAGAAGTACACACCTGTGTAATAGTGGCACACAGCCTATGGGGGTAACCACTCAGTGTGAGAGAACTCATGCTTAGTACTAAGAACCAAGTTAGCATGCCATGGACAGAAAACTCATAGCCTCCCCTGCTCTGTGACTAAGAAGAGTGGGTATACACATCTAAAACTATCTCAAATAACTATCCTTGTCCCTTTAATCTAAGCTGATCTCACTTTTGTTTGAGGAAACTATTTTATTTTGCAGATGGCAGAGAAACCTGGGGATATTCAAGAGCCATCAATACAATAAGAAAAGTTAGCTAACTGCCTATCATGAAATATGGCAACATTACTTCATCTGCCTGTGTCCAGGAGACATTGCGCAGGAAGCAGCAATTTGGACACCAGCACTGCACTCACTATTAGCCTTACAACCAGCTACAGGTAGATGCCAACAGACACTATGGTCACTCAAAACTTATCAAAGCAGAATTCCAGGGGATACAGAGAACTCAACAATAAATCAGACTTCTAACATGCCCAATAAGTCTCAGGGACTATCATGGAAAAAGTGGCAGAAAGATTCTTAGAGCCGTAGGTGGTTAGGAATACCATGAGGCAAGATCTCTTACTACAGAGACTGAGGCCTTTAGGACCCCACAGTAAATACCAATAGCACCACTGAGTGGGATGCAGGTAGATGACAAGGGGTTAGGGAGGATTTTGGGGAAATTACACAAAAGTAAAGACATTATGAATCAGTTCCATATAAACCCCTCCTCTGGATAGCATTTTACAACATATAACCTCCTATAAAAGAGTAGGGGAGCAGTCCAGACAGAAGGTGGATAATAAAGCCATGGCCTCTGGCTGATAAATTCAAGGCCCAGAGTTGGGTTGCTCCCCACAGTGAGCTTTTAACCCGGGATAACCATGAGGTCCCTGAAACAATGTAGGCTATTGCCAAAATACTTAATGACTTGTCAGAGCTAAAAGGTAAGACCCAGTTGCCAAAGACACTACAGGCTGTGGTCACAAGACATCAGGATATCATGCTGAAGCCAAAATGGAAATTAACTCCCAACTGGCTAGCACCCATAATGCTGGAAAGCCCTATGGGAACTGCTGAAATTCGATAGTCACCAACAACAGGAATAAGCAACGACCCTACAGACAATAACATCAACCATCCAGACAAGGACACATAACCCCACAGAGATGAACCCCCGGGAACAGGACCAGGGGTGATGTAATAAAAATGTATAACCTGTTTATAGATAGGCAGACAGACAGATAGATAGATGACAGATAGATAATAAAATATTTTTTTAAATGAGGCCTGGGGAGTTAGATCAGTGGTTAAAGGCACTTGCTTGCAAAGCCTGAGGGTGTAGGTTCAATTCTCCTCCACCAAAGTTTTGAACATGATGCTGCATGCACCTAAGTGGTGCATGCATCGCACTTCATCAGTGTCAAGAAACACTAGTGCATGTCCTCCCATTTGACACACTTGCATAAAAATAAGCAGAATAAAACATATGTTGGATTAGATTTCTACAATGTAGTAGTCAAATGTGAATTATGGAGACAGTATGATTCTGTATTTTAATCTTAAATTGTATTTTCAAAATCACTAATCTTCTTTGTTGTATCTTTCATATTCTAATCTGCAACTCACCTTTTGTTATGTCTCTTATTTTCTATAAAATGAGAGGAATTTGGGCAACAAAAGGTTCTTACATGCACCACAGACCCAAGATATTCACCATCTTCAACTGTCCAAATTTACAGATAAATAATTGACTTCAGAAAGAGAATATAGTAACATTTCTTCCATATAATCAAAGAGCTACACTCTCTAAGTTTAATTAGACTCCACATGAGTGTCTTTTCCCCTCAGTATGTCCTCTGCTTACAAACATGCACACGCACACAAGTGCGTGCACACACACACACACACACACACACACACACACACACACACATACACACACTTGTCTTCTTGAACATAGCTTTTACTTGGGTACCAGAAAATGAAGCCCAAACCGGCAGTATTTTCAAGCAAGTGTCTCTGTCTCTAACAACTTAGATATCTCCCCAGCTTCACTTCTTCTCTCAAACTCCATGTTCTCAAGACTCTGAGGTATCAGTAGAGCTATAATCGACCTTGGCTTTGATCAGGAGGCACTGGGAAAAAGGCCAATGATTCACTTTAATAGGAAGAATGTGTTTTCCAGTGATTCATTTCTTCCACTATAAATTAGGGAAACACATTTCTGCTCAGGATAATGATTGATTAAGTACACTTTCCAGCAATAAATCCTCTCTCTTCCCATTTTCTTGGCAGTAATGGAAATATCTGAGTCATACAGCAATAGACACGTGAATCTTACAGAGGTGAACACCTTTCTAAAACCAGCAAAACTCACTAAGGTCACAATGTAAGGCTTTAGGGAAGGACATGACACCAGTGTGAAAGCAGTGACTGTGACCTCTGATGGATCAGAGTTTCTTAGATGATGAGCAGGGATGTAGTGACAGAAAAGTGCCCCCTGAGAGTAACTTGGCCAGTTATTAATTTTTTAGCTGTCAACTCCAAACCTATCTTTATTTGTCCTTGTTAGTGACAGCAAAGCTAAATTCTTCAAGGTACATTTTCGTTTTTAAGCAATGGCTACTTTTAACCAGCTTTCCTAAATATGTAAAATCTTATATTGTGCAAGAACAATCATAAAAGCTCAGAGATTCACATTCATGCAAAGCTATTAAATAAGCCACAGGGCATATTTACATTTTCGGCATAAATATGTTCTCTGAAAGTGAAGATGGAAGACAATGAAAGTCATTTATTCTCCATCACAATGTCCCTAGTGGCATCAATGCTCATGTAAAAAATAAACAAGAAATACCACATTATGTGATTAAGGACAACACCTCCAGCTGCTATGATTGTATTTATTTTTTACAGCTGCAATCAACATTTAGTTACTGCAGTGCATGGACACTCACACATCTGTCTTTGTGTGGCAGTGAGCATTTATTATGATCATTAACAATTCTGAAGCCATTCATCATAGTTGTATTAATATATTTGGTTCCTGTGAGACAGGGTATCAGAGGTAATCTGTCACTCCCTGAGATTTATCTGTTATTTTTTGTGTCAGTGGAAAGTTATTATGAAGGTTAAGACTGAAATATTGTCTAAGGTTATATGTTGTGTTAAAGAATAATAAATTAGGAGTGGGAAATTGTGTTAAGTGTGGAAGGTTGAATTCCCTTGTTGAATGAATACTTAATCTCTCTTTGGTGGGATGCTTTTAATGGCAAAAGATTTAACTATTCCACATTTATTACATAACAGATGGTATTCAAAATTTGTTCTAGTAAGAATTTGTTTATTTTCTTTTTTTTAATTTTTTTTGCAAAATTACAGACAGGTAAGGCCAACTGGCACTTATCTTAGCATATATGTTTTCTCAAATACGTTCACATCTACATTCTAACTTAGTTTGCAGTAAAAATAGTTTCATAAAGCATATATAGATTTATCTTTTGACCCTTGACAGAAAAATAATTAAATGCATGTCATTCTTTATAAGATGAGTCCATTAAATATCAGCTTTCCTTTGTCTGTGTTATTAAGGAAGCAATTAAATTACATAAGTAGTATTACGTAAAGAACAAATGTATTCCATCCACCCAACTAAGCACTCTAGGAATAATGGGGATAGATTGTGGGAGTGTTATCTGATGAAACAGTATTAATAATGATAATAATGTAAGATTACATTTTAAAATTATTCTTTGCATCTATTTTAATTCTATTCTATTTTTTTAATTAAACCACCCTCAGTTTCTTCATCTGTAAATTCTATAGTTTAGTCAAAAAGTTGGCAGACATACTAAAACACATATGTCAGATTTATAGATTTATTGAAAGTCAACTGACTAGTAGTTTTCTTCATTCTATTGGTGGAAAAATTCATCCTGATTTATTTAAGGCCATGCATGTAATCAAAGGCAGCAAAGAAATTAAGATTCAATTATCCAGTCTGCCAATAATTTTCACTAAAATTTATTGAAGTCTACCTGGCAGAGTAGTTCTTTAATCATCTACTTGAAAAATGCTAAAAACATACTATATGTTATAACTTGGATTCCAGGAATTTATGATATAATCTTTGCCCTAGGATTTATATTATAAACTGTGGGCGGTGAAGTCTACTGTAAGACCAATATATTGTATAAATTTTAACAAGTACTCTATGAGGTCAAATGATATTTTCAGAAGGGTAACATTATCCATAGTGTGTGGTATGTTCTAGAATACCAAAGACCAAGAGTGGTTAAGAAGTAGGCGCAATAGAAATGAACCCATAGCTGGAATTCAGAACCAATTCAGAATCCTATGAAGACCAAGAATATGGACTCCAATGAGAAGCTCCCACTAGTCTTTGGCCAAAGGTGAGGCTACCTCTATCAAAATCTCTCTAAATTAAGAATGTTTATTTCCTTTGACCAATCCTCATTTCACTCTCCATTGGAGAATCAGTTTTTCTTTTTCAGAAATCAGCAAGAACTGAGGACAACCAAAATCCATCAACAGAAAAAGAATAGAGAGCTGACTCCCTACCAGGAGATTAACCACCTCACACACAGCAACTGGGGCCCAGGTGAAATCACAGAGGAATTGGCTAGATGAAAAAGACCGCTGCTTCCATGGCAAACCGGACAACAGGGTGATGGAGACAGACTCTAAGGATACTCAAAATGCACCAAAGCAGAAATTCAGAAGATGCTGAGAGCTCAACGCTAAAGCAGACTTAAAGCACACCCACCAAGGTTCAGGGAAGTTTGCTGATGATTGGGCAGAAAAAAATGTAAAAGTCACAGGATGAGAGGGAATATACAAAGACACTTACCCACCACTATGACTGGCTGCTGTTCTCACAACTCAAAACCCACAACTCCATGATGAATAGCAGCAATCCCACTACAGAGGGCCCTCAGTTGAAAGAAAGGAAGAGAGAAATGATTGTACCAACAAATAATGTGTCCATAGAAAGTTTCTAGTTAAAAAAAAGAAACCCCCTCCCTGAAAGCATTTCATTTATAGGTTACACACATTATTTAGATTTACAATTTTTTGAGAACCAAGCTCATTATCTATTAGATTTCAGTCTTTAGAATCAAATTAAATTGTTCTTCAGAAAGTGGCAGGATACTTGAGTGCATTGAGATTAAGCAAAACATCTTTTCAAGGGAGGCTTCATCACATGGTAATGCTGGTTCTGAGCATGCAGACTGGAAAAGAGTATGATTTCAGGAACAAATGAGAACAGGAGTTAAATAGTCACCAGCACCACTTTTAAATTTATCTGTTTTAAAATTTAATATATCAGTATGGTATATTTTGATCATAGTCATCCCAATTCCCCTGTCCTATCCCCCCTCACTCCTGTGGATCCCTTTCCCAGTGCTTCTTCGTAACTATTGCCTCCCTACTTTCATGTCTCTTTATGACCCATGAAGTTTAATTAGTGTTGCTGGAATGAGCAAGGCTGAGTTTTATTTACCTGAGCTTGGGAAACCTACCAGTGTCTTACCACCAATGCCATTAGCTACCATGAATTCTCATTATTACATGTATTTTTTAAGCCCAGTTACCAATCCCTTTACCATTCAACAATTTAAGAAAAATAAATCAGTTCTAATTATGATCAATGACTAGTGATACATGAATTTTAGGTTTCTTGTATGCCAACACACCAATAATTTGGGGTGCTCCCAGATCTTTGTCCTATGAATTTGAAGAATGAAATCCACAGACCAGAGGATAAGATTCAGAAAAATTTTGTTATAGCATAAAACTTTAGGAAGAAGGTAGGGAGGGGAGGCTTAAGTCTAGAACATAAGACAAGAAGGCAACAAGGAACTCTTTTCCACAGCATCAGGAGAAGGTTAGAAAAGTCTAACGATAGAAGTTTGCACAGCCCATAGAGGCAAGAGGGGTTTCAGAATCCCACCTCCAGAATAGATCTGGGCTTTATTTTTTTACGGGACATAGCTACATGACAAACCAGATTGTACTTTAGTGTGGAAGGACAAAGACCATATTTTAAAGTTTTGCCAGTAATATTAGGTAAGGATCAGTATTTCTGTCATCTATGAGAGGTAAAAGCTTAATCTGGAAATCTTTCCTACAGGGCGTTATATCCAGGTTTCCTGCTTTTAGTCTAGGAAAAAATGTCACCTTTTTAGTTCTGTTATCTGGACTGCCTAGCCAATTTCTGTCTCTCATCACTAGTGCAATACTGAGATGTAGAAGCAACACTATTTGGGTGGGTTTCTTTTGGAGATCTGTGTAAAGGCATGCATGAATTAAAATCTGTATGGGAAAATGTGAAGTGGAAAATGTGACTATTGTCCACAAAACAAGATAATGAAAATATATGCTAAATATAGTAAATATTTAATATATAAACTAAATATGTAATCAAGTCTATTATTTCAAATGATCACCTAAGCATTTGTATTTTGACTTGCTTGTCCTCCTTTAGTATCTTATGCTATCTTGTAAATTCTTCCCAATCTCTTTCTCTCATAACCAGTTTGTTCAATTTGATTACATACTTGCCAGCATTTCTCTCATAACTAATAATAATCTAATAATTCTCTAATAACCCTCCTGTAGTTCATTTGAGCCAAAGGGTAAAACTATCTTTTCTTACACCTGGTCTACCCTCCCATTTATAAAGCTAAAAAGTAGTACAACTCTAGGCATCAGCTGTATATATGCTTATAATTTTACCTATAAATAATAGACACTGTTTCATGTGTCCTGCTTAAGCAATATATTCTAAAATCTCCTCAGGAAGTGCTTTTCTACAGGACATCCAGGTTCTCTTTATACAAGAACATCAAGGCTACTTTGACTCACTAGTCTGAAGAACAAACCAAGAATTATACAAAGCTTTTCTAATGCAAAATTAAAAATAACATAATAAAATAACATAAATAAATTAAGGTATAATATAATTAAGCCAGTGTCAGACAGATCACTGATTATGTTCCAAATCATGTCTGTATTTAGGGTCTCATCCCAACATCTACATGTGCCTTTAGCTCACATGGAAATATGTTTCTTTGAGCCTCATCAGCTCCTTAACTCATTTTATTCAGGACATTGTTCAAATAACACCTTTTTAATATCACCACTTTTGTGTTTTGTTCTTTTGTTGTTTTTTTTTTTTACTTTTTAAAATTTATTTGAGAGAAATAGAAAGAGGGAAACGGAGAGAGCAATAGAGAGACAGAGAACGGGTGCTAGGGCCTTCAGCCACTGCAAATGCACTCCAAATGTGTGTGTCACCTTGTGCGTTTGGAGTATATAGGTCCTGCGGAATTGAACCTGGGTCCTTGGATTTTCCAGGCAAGTGCCTTAACTGCTGAGCCATTTCTCCAGCCGTGTTATCACCTTTGAATCCACACTTTTGTTATTTTCTTTTTTATAATTAGTTATATATCACTCCCAATGGAAGTAAAGTAGTAACTGAAATTCTTGATTCACAAATGAATTACCCAAGAAGTTTCTTATTCTTAGCTTACAACACATAGCATGCTGTAGTGCAATCACTAAACTAAATGATATCCTGGATCTGGAGAGATGGATTAGCAGTTAAGCGCTTGCCTGTGAAGCCTAAGGACCCCGGTTCGAGGCTCGGTTCCCCAGGTCCCACGATAGCCAGATGCACAAGGGGGCGCACGCATCTGGAGTTCGTTTGCAGAGGCTGGAAGCCCTGGCACGCCCATTCTCTCTCTCTCCCTCTATCTGTCTTTCTCTCTGTGTCTGTCACTCTCAAATAAATAAATAAATAAATAAATAAATAAATAAATAAATTTAAATGATATCCTGTTCTCATCTTTATATAGTATAAATCATACACTTTTTACTTATTATATGCTACCAGCACTCTGAAGGGAAGCAAGACAATTCTTATTGTTGGAGGAACTTGGGCTTAAATGCTACCTCCACCAGCCTACTTCGGCTGAGTAATCACCTAAGTTTTGTGAGCCCCAATTGTAAAATAAGAAGTCCCCAACTAAATGCATTAACGGGTATCAGGCAATTATCTCTTAAAGGGGACACAAGTAAACATTGAAGAGGTTACTATCATCCTCAGTCTATGGTACTCCATATAGAAGTCATGGTATTGATCTGATGCCACAGGATATAGAAAGTGCTTTGGGAAAAATGGAAGTCAAATTTATTCAGAATTTTTCATTTTGATTACATACTTGCCAGCATTTAGGCCATATCTTTAGATATATTTATGTACATGTATGTGTATATGTATGTATATATATATATATATATATATATATATATATATATATATATATACATGTATGTATGTATATATATGTATGTATGTATATATATGTACATGTATGTTTATATATATGTATATATATGCACATATTATTAACTGCTTAATTTAAATAGTTTTTATTACTCTGATTTTAAGCCTTTTTGATTAATATTTAGTCAGGAATATTTTCATATTATTATGTCATGCTATCTTGATTTTGAAAGCATTATAATAGTTTATATTGTTATTTATTCTTATTTACTTAGCTAGTTTCTTGTCTTTATTAATTTCAGTTATTATTTCCTATAACATGAAATGCTACAATGAGTGTACAAATTATAAACATATTTCCTGGGGAGCAGATCAGACTCTAAAGGATGGCAAGCTGTCAGTTGTGAGTCCGTCTGCTTTCTTGAAGATGCCCTGGGGACACCAAGTGTCATTCTATTGCCAGTGAGAACTAATAATTAAAAACTGCTTTCATAAGTTTCAGTTGTGAAAATCACCATAATATCTAGATCTAAAGTACTTTTCATTATACAATTTACAATGATTTGGGACAAAGGCCTTCCTGGGGAATCCAGGAAGAATACAATTTAAAATAAGCGAATAGAGAAAGAATACAATTTAAAATAAGGGAAAATTAAGTTGCACAGAGGAAAATATATAGTAGAATGATGAAAGGTAGTACCAAATAAAATCTGACTTGCTTATTTTCAAAGAAAAATAAAACAGAGATTTCAGAGACCTTTTTCCTTAGGTAAATCTATGTTTTGGAAGTTTTTCCTGCTTGTTTCCCTCCAACTCAGGAAGTCACATGTGGGGATCCTCGTGGGAAGCAGGAGAGGAAGAGTCTCTCTCAGTAGAGGAACCATGAACTTGGAATTGTGCCTGACCTTTGTTGACTGTCACTCTTTTTGTCTCTGGCAGTATTGGAAAATGCCATGCCCTTAATGACATGGCAGCCTCTGGGACCGCCAGTTATAGAAAGGTTGCTCTGCCAACATGTGTACATGTGAACGTGTGTATGGGACATATTATAGGGAACATGGAATCATGTCAAGAAAATATGGCATACTTATTAGAAATTATATTTTTTCTGTTCCTGTTCTGCAGTGTCATTAGAACAATGCCTATTAGATGAGAAAAGTAGGACAGGAAAACTGGGAATGGTACTGTGTGGCTAAGGGTCACATCTAAGTGTCTCATGCTATGAACCTATTGTGAGAGAATTATCACTGCTTCTAGGAACTAAGAAAAAGGAATCAGTTAAAATGCTATAACCCATGACCCCACTTCATTTATAACTTCCCTAACAGACTATAATTAGGTTACTACTTTGAGAACTATTGGTAAATGTGAAAGTAGGTAGCGGTTTAGGGATCAGATAAGCAAACCAGGTGCCTCCGTGGATATGGATAATGTGACTGCTCCATGAGAGGCTCTAGCCATTGGAGTTTTATCCATGGTGTAATTCTCCTTCCATTACTTTTAGCTATTCAATGTCTTCACATCTCTCAGGTCCAGCTGCCCAACTGAGCCCCTCTCTAATTAATCTGCATAAGGGCTTTCTATCATGACTTCAATTTTAGGTAATGTGTTGCCTGTCTTGTACGTATAACTCGTTTTGGTAAATTTTATGAGAATAAAAAACCATACAAGTGTGTTTCCCATATCAGGTGATGTGTGTGTGTGTGTGTGTGTGTGTGTGTGTGTGTGTGTGTGTGCAGTGGTTTAAGAAGGAAAATGGAAGAAAAATAATCAGTGATGTAATGTTTCATGATTTAATGGACATGAGAAATCAGAAACTTTCTCTTTCCTTACATGGCATTTCACTATGAAAATGCAATGAGCAATGTATGATAATATTCAAGAGTATGAAATGCAGAGAAGATATAAAAATATTTTAAATTTACACTGTATTCATCAACTGCATGTTGCTGAGACTAATAACCTGATCAAAGTCACTTTAAGGAATGAAGGATTGATTTCAGTTTATTGTTCCAAAGGGTATAGACCATCATAGCAGGGAAAAAACAAAACAAACAAACAAAAAAAAAAAAAACATGGTAGAAGCAGGAAACCGGAGTCCCATGGTCTCATCAGCAGAGAGGAAGAAGAGAGAGTGAGAGAAATTAAGGCTTTGGCTCAGCTGGGTTGCTCCTTGTTATTCATCCAGGATCCCACCTCATGAATAGCACTTCTCAGTTATGGTGAGCACTAATCTGGTAAATCCTTAATAGACATGTCAAAAATTAATTTCTCTAACTCTTTTATATTAGTTATATTTTTATTCCTTCTCTTAGTGGGCACTGACCTGTAACTCCCAGTACCACCAAGTGGCTGTCATTCACATTGAGCTTTTGATCAGAAAGACCTACAAGGTGTCCTAAATGAATGAGAGATTTCTGTCAGAGTACTTGATGACCCACCAAAGGTTAGTAGTAAGACCCTACTGCTGAAGACACCATATGTGGTTGACACATAACATGGAGTGACATGGCTGGAAGCTGGAAGAGAGTCAGTCCCCAGACAGTCAGCATGTCTAGTGCCAGAAAGTGCTACATGAGTGACTGGGAGAAAATGACCGATATCTGTCCAAGCAACTCATGGTCTATCCTACTTAACAGCAAATAACCTGTTGTGATGCTAATACAAGTGCAATAGTGGCACACAGCCACTATAGGGAAACCAGCTGCTCTTGATTTGGCTAACTGATCCACTCAGTGGAACGGGACCCATAGCTGGAATTGAGAAACATGTCAGAACCATATCCAAACATGAGCCCATTCTCTATTAGCAAGCTACCACCAACTGTGGGCTACAAGAGTGCCTACACCTATTAAATTCTCTATAAAAAAAATAAGGGTTTTCCTATTCATTGGGGGCTAACTTTACTTTCTGTTGGAGAATCTACTTCTCTTTTTCAGATAGACATAGATCCCAAGGAGAGAACCACCACATTATACCTCATAAGGGCCCCAGCTGAAACTAAAAATAACTGGTCAAACAAGCAAGGGTGTTGTTTTCTTGGTGAACCTGGTACCAGCAAAAGGGTGAAGAAGATCAACACAGAGAATAATCAACTCCTACCAAATCAGATATCCAGAGACACAGAGGCTCCCAACACCTCATCACTGAAGCAGACCCAAAATGAACGCAACATGGCTCAGGGAAATTTTGAGGAAGAGGGGGCAGAAAGAATGTCAGAGCTATGTGTTGGGTCATGACATGCAGAGACATTTCTCCTACCCATAACTGTGGGCAAACTCCACAAAGCCTGACCCATATACCTTAACAAGGGGGAAGGGGTAGGACATGAAGGAGGCTAATAATGCTATCAACTTGACTGTATTCACTGAGTAAAAAGCTAATCAATAAAAAAATTAATGTCCATGGTGATTCTGAATCCTGTGGAATTTTCAACAAGAAAATAACCACCACAAGTGCATAAATAAATGTAACCAAGTTTAAATATTGACTAAAGAAGTTATGGAGACCTAGGCTGTAATTGTTAAATAGATGGTGATTATTAAAGACAAACTAACTGGTCTTCTTTCATACAGTAGGAAGGATGTGTTGAGGATAAGACTCAACCTACTGAAGGCTTTAGCTAGTAAGAATGTTAGTTATTTTGGAAGGAACAGGCCTGGTAGGGAAATACTGAAGGAGGTCTCTGCTTCTCCAAGTCAGCACATGAAGCTTACTACAGTTGGGCTGAATGGGGATCAGCTTCATCGCTAGTGGCAGTAGAACGTGGCCTCACCATCCATGTGGAACTGGCTTTGGAAGAATGCGAGAGAAAAGATTGAGGGAGCCATGAAAATGTCACCCCACTTTCAGAGAGCCCCAGAGATTAAGCTATGTGAAATAGGGTTGAAATCCCTGTCATCAGTTTCCTGTGAGGCCACAGAACGGAGCAGTAATGATAAAGGGTAAGTTGCAATGAAGACCTCAAGATGTTAACCATTCCATTACCAGAGACATTGGCCAAGTAAAGCTGAGGGCTCCAGATGGATCCAGAACATGACAGAGGCAGAACACCTGGATGGGAGACAGCTCCCCAAGCCTTTTTGAGCTCAGAGGATTTCATCAAATGACCTAGATATGAGGCAAGGACCTGCACGTTTTGATATTTGCTCTGCTAGCTTTTCAGTCTTGGTTTGGTACTTGCTATACACAAATTTCTCCAATTTGGAGTGGGAATGTTTACTCCATTTTATTATGTGTTGGAAGTGTGTAACTTCTGCTTTGATTTTATAGCACTCACACTTTAGGGATTGCCTTGAGTCTCAGATGAGTCTCAAAATTTGCACTTTTGAACAAGGTTGGTAATGACTATGAGATCTTTTAAAGCTGGACTGAAGCCATTTTGCATTATGAGATGGCCATGAGTCTACGGGGTCAGGAGTGGAATATGGTGGTTTGGATTTAATGTCTTACCCTCCCCCATAGATTAATGTATTTGAACAGTTTATTGCTAGCAAAATAGGGCTAATTGGAAAAGTTATGGGACCCGCATAAAGTGAAGCCTTGCTGAAGGGAGTGTGTCATTGGGAAGAGGTCTTGGGTTCTTACAGTTTAGCCCTGCTTTTTGTTCACCATCTCTCTATTTTCATCCCAACAATGTGAACATATGATGTCATCCTTTTGTTCCAGGCTATGTTTTCCCAACCAAGGTTGATTCTTCCAAGATAAACCCTTTTCTCTCATAAGCTGTGTCTGGTCAGGCATCATTGTCTCAGCAACCTTCATCAAATAACAGATATAGTCACTAAGCTAATCCTAGTCATTTTCTTTGTTTCAGCTGGTCTCTGTGCCTGTTCTGACCTCCTCAGACCCAACAAAGGAGGCCCTAATCCAGATCTCAGCTCTAGATTCTCACAGGCTCTATCGCATTATTCCCTGTTGTTTCTATGAGCTACACAATTCCCACTGCATGGAAAGTATCAGCTCTGCTCCAGCCTTGTCATCTCCTTGGAGGCTGTAATCTCTTTCTTCACTGCTATCCATATCTTCTCCTTAACATGAAAATATATGCACTCTCATTGATGTCTGCTATTTTTTTGCCCTTTCCTATTTTCCTGCTGCCTTGCCCTGCTCTGGATTTCTCCACTGTCCATAATGGAATCAGGTTGCACATACAGAAGACATTTAAATTACATAAGAATTGAAAATATAAATAAAAGCTCCCAGAAGGACATGAAGTATTCACAGAAACAAAAGACTAACTTGCTTTTTAATCAGAATGACATCCCTGGACCTCAAGTAAAAAGGAGAGTGGAGACAATCACTGCACCTCTGAATGCTTCCTTCAGGGAGTCTCCACTCCATGTTCTAGTATTGGATCCAGGGGTGGTTTCTGTCTCCACTTGCCGTGCTTTTCAGATAGTCTTGCATCCCTTACATGTTTGCTTGCATCAATGTGGTGTCAGGTAAATGACAACACCACCTTTTATTGAGCAACTAACTTTTCAAACTCAAAAACATGAAAGAAAAGAGACAGCTAACTTTATTTTCTTTGCCCTGTGCAAAAAAAAAAAAAAAATCTCAACTCAAATATTTGTTAATAATAAAATGTATAATTTTGAAATCCCTGGAAGACATTTCACTAGCTGAATATTATTTAAAACTCATGCTTCAGGGGGAAAGTCACTTTAATAATTTATATCTTCTTGGTTTTCTAAAATTTTCTTTTTATTGCATTTTAGCAGGGCATGCTAAGTATAAACTGAATAAAATGAGATATCACACAGTGGGTATTAATTACCATACCATTATGAATTCCTTTAGCTTTTCCTTCTGAAATGAATAATGGGAAATTATGAATAAGTTGAATTTTTAAAATTGTGCATTAATATTTTCTCTACTCAGACACAAGTAATATCCACACTGCAAACCATTTCCTTTGAGCTTTTGATTTTTATTTCAATTTTGTTAATGAGAGCAACTCTTTTGCTGAAGGAGACAAAAGCTGAACATGCAGAAGTTGTGTGGTGAATCAGATGATCCAAGGACAGAGCCTGTTCACTGACTCAGAGCAAAATGAGGTGTGAGTTGAATGTAAGAATACTTTAGACACTAAGCAAACCAGGAAGACTGAAAACAGTAACTTGATTTTTTTTTTTTTTAACTCTGTATTCTTAGGGTGGCCCCAAACACACGGTGATCCTCTTACACTGCCTCTTGAGTGCTGGGATTAAAGACATGTGCCACCAAACCCGGCTTGAAGGCAGTTTTTATTTTGGCACACAGTTTTAGGGATATAGCCCTTCATGACAGGCAAAACATGGAGGAGAAATGTGAGGCAGCTGAACATGTTACACCTGCAGTTAGGAAGCAGAGATGAGTACTAATGTTCAACTGGCCTCATCCTTTTACCCTTTTTAACCATTTAGGGACTCTCACTCCAAGCATGGGGTGCCTAAAACCCAGGATATATCTTCCCTCATCTGTTAATTTTCTATGGAGACTCTACAACAGACATAACCAAAGAGGACTCACTAAATCCCTAGGTGTACCTTAATTCAATCAAGCTGACAAAATTAACTATCATATTTTTTTAATTAATTTATTTATTTGAGAGCGACAGACACAGAGAGAAAGACAGATAGAGGGAGAGAGAGAGAATGGGCGTGCCAGGGCTTCCAGCCTCTGCAAATGAACTCCAGAAGCATGCGCCCCCTTGTGCATCTGGCTAAAGTGGGACCTGGGGAACCGAGCCTCGAACCGGGGTCCTTAGGCTTCACAGGCAAGTGCTTAACCGCTAAGCCATCTCTCCAGCCCAATTTTTTAAGAATGAAAATTCCAGCCCAGCTGCCACCCTGTGATGCCAGGAACAGGTCCTCCTGCACTATCTACAGGCTACAGGCCCAGAACAACTGGCTAGCATTTCTTTCCTCACTCCCTACCTGCCTCCCTCCCTGTCTCTGTCCCTCCCTTCCTGCCTCCCCTCTCTCAGCTTTCCTCCCTCCCTCAGCTTTCCTTCCTCTTTCTACTACCAGGACCTCCTTCCCAGTCACAACTGCCAGCCAGCAAGCCTTCCTCCCTCAGTTTTCCTCTCTCTTCCCAGGACCTCCGCCCTATCCCCTCCCCTTGCACCAGACCCGTAGCAGCCCCATCCCCCCCCCCTCTGCCCCCCCCCTCTGCTCTACTTCATCATTGGACCCTGCATTCCCATCACCCTGCTGTTTACCACACCACCAGACGTTAAGCAGTCCCACCTCCTCTCTCTTGGCCATGTCACAGGGCCCTGTAGTCCCTCCTATCTCTACTTCCTGGTGACAGCGACCCTGTAGTCACAAATCCTCACCCCATGGCATCACAGCACTACACAATCTCATCCTACTCCCTTCTTCCCCATCCCAAGCCTGCAGCAACACCAGAATGCCCTATCCCATTTCCCCTCACCCCTGCCCTATTGGTCCACTTGATCACACAGTCCCATACCCTGAACTACCAAACAAAAAAGACCCTCCAACAAGTTTTCAGGCCCCCACCAGAGACTTGTGGACTCCTTTAATCTGAGCAGACAGGCCCTATTGCCATCACAAACCTAATCTAGTCAAACATAAAAGAAAACAATCACTGAAGACACTTCAAGGGTAAACTACAGCTTCCTCCTGATTTAAATAAGATTTGTGCACTGTGATGGGTAGACCACAGCACAAAAGCAATAACATGAAAAGTCAAATGGAAATATATCCAACAAGGTTGCCCAGTCCCACCATGGGAGTCCCTAATCAAAACATAGAAGAGACAACAGGATCAGAAACCCAAGATGAAGACACAAACTGTGAGACCCTGGTCAAGCAATTAGCATAATATGCAGAAAATCGGCAAAGGTCCAACAATTGTATAAAAGCTCACTAGATAGACCTAGTAGAAAAAACAAAACAAAACAACAACAACAAAAAGAACCTCAATAATCAGCTGGATAAACTCAACTGAGGCACAAAGAAATGCATGAATGAATTCCAAAAAGCATTAAGAAAATCAGAAACTGTTGTGAAAAGGAACTCAACAGATGGGTGGACACAATACATAAAGAAGCAATATGGCTGGAGAAATGGCTTAGCAGGTAAAACATTTGCCTGCAAAGCCAAAGGGCCTAGCACCCATGTAAGCCAGATGCAAAGGGGTACATGCATCTGGAGTTTGTTTGCAGTGGCTAAAGGCCCTGGTGTGCCCATTCTCTCTCCCCCCCCCTTCTGTCTATCACTCTCTCTGATTGCAAATAGATATTTTTTTTTTAAACAAAGGTAATAGAAAATGCAAACCAAATTGAACAAATCCAAACTTCTGTCAAAGCTCTCAATAAAAGATTCAGTCATGTGGCGGACAGAAACTCAGAACTGGAATACAAGACAGAAGAAACATTTCATGAGTCCAAAAATTTGAATAAATTTCAAAAATGTTTTTGAACAGTACATGGGGGAATTATGGGATACCCTTAAACCTCCCAACATTCAGATCATGCATCTACCAGAAGGGGAAGAAATTCAGAACAAAGGCATGGAGGAGTTATTCAACAGAATTATTGAAGAAAATTTTCCCACCCTCTCAAAAGAAAACCCCATCAAGTTATAAGAAGCTAACAGAACTCCAAACAGACTGGATGAAAAGAGAAACTCTCCAAGACATATTATTATTAAGACCCTAAACATCACTAACAAAGAGAAATTCCTAAAAGCAGCGAGGGAGGAAAAAACACATTACATTTAAAGGTAACCCCATCATAATTACTTCAGTCTTCTCAATGTAAACCCTGAAAGCCAGAGGGACCTGAAATGGAACACTACAAAGTCTAAGAACCTATGGCTTCCCTAACTACTCTACCCAGCAAAAATAACCCTCATACTAGATGGTGAAAAAAAAAAAAATTCCATGACCAATGTGAGCTCTACAACTATATGAACACAAAGCAAACCTGAAGAGAGTGCTTCATGGAATTCTCCACACAGAGGAGTCAAACAACCAACCCCAAGTGCCTACAAAAAGCAGATCATAATAACCAAATTCAGAGAAGACACAAAAAAAATGGCAAAGTCCAAGAAAACACCAAACCACATAAACCACCACAATATCACAGGTATTAAATCAAAAGTCACAGTTATTACCCTAAAAATTAATGGCCTTAATTCACCCATCAAGAGACATAAGCTAACAGGGTGGATCAGAAAATTAGACCTCTCAATCTGCTGAATTCAAGAAACCCACCTCACAACTAAAGACAGACACCTCCTCAGGGTGAAAGGGTGGAAAATGATATTCTAAGAAACAGAAATAAGAAACAAGCAAGCATTGCTATACTTATATTGGATAAAATATACTTCAAACCAAAAGTAATAAAAAATCACATGTCACTTATCAAGGGAATGATCCAACAAGTGTATATCAATTTTTATGCACAAAACACAGGTACATCACAATTCATAAAACAAAACCTACTTGACAACAAAACAGAAATAAACACAAACACCATCATAGTCAGGGACTTTAATTCTCCACTATTAGCAAGAGATACATCATCCAAACAGAAAATCAACAGAGAAGTAAGTGAGCTCAATGACAACATAGATCAACTAGACCTAACAGACATCTACTGAACATTCTACCCCAAATCTACAGACTACATATTTTTCTCTGAAGCCCATGGAACCTTCTCTAAAATAGGTCATATGGTCATATACATAGCCATAAAGCCTGCCTCTAAACATTTTGGAAAATCGACATGATTTCCTGCATAATATCAGATCACAATGCTGTTATGTTCAAAACTAACAAGCGGTGTGCCAGGAATCCCACCAGCTCCTAGAGACTGAATAACACACTTTTAGGCAATAAATGGGTAGAAGATGAACTTTGCAAAATTTCTAGAATTGAATGACAATGAGAACACATCATACCAAAATTTATGGGGCACAGTACAGGCAGTCCTTAGGGGAAAATTCATACCACTAAATACCTTCTTGTCAAAGACAGAAAAATGCCAAGTTAATAACCTAACCATTCACCTAAAGGCATTGGAAAAACAAGAAGAATCTAACCCAAAACTTTCCAGATGGAAAGAAATAATCATAATCAGAATAGAAATTAATGAATTTGAAACTAAGAAAACAAGAAAATTAATGAAACAAAGAGCTGGATCTCTGAAAAATAAACAAGATTGATAAACCCCTGGCCAATATGATCAAGCAAAAAAAAAAAAAAAAAAAAAGAAAAGAGACTCTTTAAGTAACAAAATTAGAAATGAAAAAGGAGAGATCATAGCAGACATAAATGAAATTGCAAGAATCATAAGGAATAACTTCAAAAACTTCTACTCCACAAACTTGGATAATATGGAAGAAATGGATGAATCCCTAGACACATACCACCTACATAAGCTAATCTCAGAGCAATTAATTTCCTAAACAAACCTATCACATCATTGAGATTGCAAAGGTAATCATAATCCTCCCCAGGAAGAGTCCAGGACCAGATGGCTTTTCAGCCGAATTCTATTAAAACTTCATGGAGGAACTGAAACCAATTTTTTCTCAAAGTGTACCACATAATTTGAGGACAAAGAAAGCTCACCAATTCCTTTTATGAAGCTAGTATCACTCAAGTACCAAAACCAGACTGAAATGCCACAAGAAAAGAAAACTTTAGGCCTATTTCCCTGATGAACTTAGACCCTGAGGTACTGAACAAAATCCTTGCAAACTGAATTCAACAATGCATTAAAAGCATTATCCATGTTGATCAAGTAGGTTTCATCCCAGGAATGCAGGGGTGGTCCAACATGTAGAACTCCATCAATGTAATACATCACATAAACAAGGTTTAAAAACAAAAAACGCATGATCATTTCAATAGATGCAGAAAAAGCCTTTGACAAAATACAACATCACTTCATGATCAAAACTTTGGAGAGAATAGGCATGGATGGTTTATATCTCAACATAACACAGGCTATATATAATGTACCTAGAGCCCAAACAATACTTAATAGAAGAGCATGAAGGAATTCCCATTGAGATCAGTAACAAGACAGGGGTGTCCACTCTCACCTCTACTATTCAACATAGTACCAAAAGTTATAGCTCAAGCAATAAGACAGGAAAAAGAAATAAAAGGTATGCAAATTGTAAAGAAAGAAGTTAAGTTAGCCCTATTTGAAGACATGATTCTATACATAAGTGACCCAAGAACCTTCATCTCAAAACTCCTAAAGGTGATTAATTCCTTCAGCAAAGTAGCAGGATGCAAAATTAATGCATAAAAATAAGTAGCCTTTCTATATGCAAAAGACAAAGATACAGAGTCAGAAATTAGCTACATTGCCCCATTTTCAATAGCAAAAGAAACAACAATAAAAATAATTTGGAATAACATTAACCGAGGATATGAAAGACTTTTATAATGAAAACAAACAAGCACTCAAGAAAGAAACTGAGGAGGACTTGAGAAAACAGAAAAACCTCCCATGTTCCTGGGTAGGCAGAATTATTATTGTGAAAATAGCAATCTTAGCAAAAGCAATACACAGATTTAATGAAATACCAATAAAAATCTCAACATTTTTCTTCATAGAGATAGAAAAAAATGATCTCAAAATTCATACAGATGGTGGCAAACCTCAGATATCCAAGCACATCCTCAGCAAAAGAAATACGTTTGGAGCCATCACCATACCTCATCTAAAGCTATATTACAAAGACATAGTAGCAATAACAACAAGGCCCTAAAATGTACACTGGAAAAAAGACATCATTTTCAACAAATGGTGTTTGACAAATTGGATAACTCTATGCAGGAAAATGAAACTAGACCCACACATCTTACTCTGCACAAAAATCAAGTCCAAATGGATCAAAGATCTCAATATAAGATCAGAAACTCTGCTACAACTGGAAGAAAAAAATAGGAGGATCTTTCCATGATATAGAAGTGTGAAAACACTTCCTGAACAAAACCCCAGTAGCTCAGGAACTGAAATAATCACTCCACCAATGATCTCAGGAAGCTGAAAAGATTTTTCATAGACAAACATACAATAAGCAGAGTCAAAAGACTACCCACAGAATGAGAGAAAATTTGTGTCAGGTGTACAACTGAGATAGGCCTACTTTCTAGATTCTACAAAGAACTCAAAACCTAAACAATTAAAAAAAATCAAACAACCTACTCACAAGCAGAACTGGAGAGCTTTCAGAGGAAGAAATGCAAATTGAAAACACACACTTAAGAAAATGCTCAACATCCTTAATCATCAGGGAAATACAAATTAAAACAACTATGTGATTCTGCCTTATCCCAGTAAGGATAGCAAACATTAAAACAATCAAATGAAAACAAATGTTGGTTAGGATGTAGTGAAATAGGAACCCTCATTCACTGTTGTTGGGAATGCAAGATGGTACAACCACTATGGAAAGCAATATGGAGACCCTGAAAAATGTTGACTATGGAATTACCAACAAACCCAGTTATTCTACTACTGGGCATCTACCCTAAATGCCCCATGCTTCAATTCAGAGAGATTTGTTCAACCATGTTTATAGCTGCTCATTTCATAATAGGTAAGAACTGGAATCAACCCAGATGTCCATCATTAGATCAATGGGTAACCAAGATGTGGTAAATCCACATGATGGATTCTTACATAGCAGTAAGAAAAAATGACACAATGAAATTTATATTAAAAAAAGCTAGAACTTGGAGCAGATCATTCTCAGCAAACTCATCCAATCACAGAAAGACAATTGTCACATGATCTCACTCATCTGTAGCTCCTAACCTGGATCAGCCCAAGATGCTGACATACCTAATAGGCAGCTTGAGGACCGGACCATAGTGGGGGTGGGACTGGAGGGGAGGTTAAGGGTGGGTAGGGGACACAAAACTGGACCCAAATGGGCCTGGTACCATAAAATCCTATACCCGAATGCCAGACTGAAAGGTTGATCCTTCATCAGGACTTGTATCTCTCTCTCTCTCTTTCCTTTTTTCTCTTTCTCTTTTGTATATCTTTTTCTTCTTTCTTTTTCCCTTGGTGCTGGCCGATAATTCCCAGTACCACAATATGGTTAACAACTTAATGATCTGTTGATCAGAGAGACCTACAAGGCTTCCCAAAAGAAGACAGACTTCTGTCAGAACACTTGATTACCCACCAAAGGTTAATGGCAAGACTCTACTGCCAAAGATACCATATGCTATCAGTATGGAACATGGAGATACCTGGCTGGAATCTGGAAGAGAGTCAGTCCCCAGTTACATTGTCTAGTGCCAGAAGGTGCTACAGGAGCTACTGGGGGAAAATGACCAATATCTGTCCAAGCAACTCAAGGTCTATGCTATGCAGCAGCAAACCACCTCGTGTGATGGTCACCCAAGTGCAACAGTGGCAAGCAGTCATAATGGGCAGGCAAATGCTCTTGGATTGGCTAACATATCTGCTCAGTGGAACAAAACCCATAGATGGAACTGGAAAACAAGTGAGGATCATATCCAAATAATGAGTTCACTCTCTAGTATCAAGCTCCCACCAATCTTGGGCTACAAGTGGGCTTACACAAATTAAATTCTCCCAATTATCTGGTGCTAACTTAACTCACCATTGGAGAATCTGTTTCTCTTTTAGATGGATGCAGAACCTGAGGAGACAATCAGCCCTTCACACCTCAGCAGGGCCCCAGCTGAAACCATAGAGTAGCTGGGGAAATGAGCAAGAGGGTTGCTTTCTTTGTGAACCTGGTATCAGTATAAGGAGATAGATACAGAGAACACTCAACTCCTACCAAATCAGAGATCCAGAGACACAGAGACTCCCAAGAGCTCTGAAGTAGACCTACAAGAACCCAACATGGCTCTAGGAAATTCATGGAAGAGAGGGCGGAAAAAATGTTACAGCCACAAGTTGGGACATTATGCACAGAGACATTGCCATTTCCCATAACTTATGTCTACCACCACAATGCACAACCCACAATCCCCATGGGGATACTTGTCATCCCCAAAAAGGAGAGTCCCTCTGGAGGGGGAGCAGGGCTGAGGATAAGGATGTTACCAATATGTGCAGTTTGCACACTGAGTATGTTCATCACAAAGAAATAAATAAATAGAATGAATATTAGATTCTATGAAAAAAATCAAATAAAGGACCTCAATATGCTGAATAAAATGCACATTGAGTGCTAGAATCACTAAGGAGTAAACCAGGAACAATGGGAAAGCAGTTATCTTTTGGGATAGGTGCTGACAAGAAAACAATAGCTTCATCTTTAAAGAAATAATGGACACATTAGAAAATAGCACAAAAGGACAGTGAAAGCATGGTTTCCATTCGAGATGGCTCACTCCCTATATGTAATGTTCTTCCTCTGTGTGGTATTAATATAACTGTAGAGATTGAGAGCCATGGCCAGCACCAATGAGATTATCAGAAATACTTCACTGTATTTTCAGTTCAGGGTAATTTAAAACAGTAAAAAGAAATAGTACGGTATGAGGACAAAACTGTACTAGCAAACACAGGTGGTGGGGGAGCAGTGCTGAGAAAATCCTCTCTTCTTGCCATTCCAACATAGCAGGGCAAATATCTACCTTTAAAGACCCTCCTAAATTTGTGGCTAGGTAATGATTAATGAAAAGTTCCTGCCTTGTATAGCCTGCCCGGGAAACATGGGGCAATTTTCAGAAGACAGTATTCTGAGCTTTCAAAGTACCTCTAGGTACATGGCCAAAACTGAATGAGAATGGTGCCATTTTCCACACTGTGGGATTATAGATTAGGTGTTCTGAGGTAGGAAGATCTATGCCTACAGATAGAATCATTCATGAGCTGGGATACCAGACTGAATGACAAGAAGAATGCAGCAAACCTTCTCTCCCTGCTCCCTGACTACAGACGAAATGTGACCAGGTGCTTCATGATTTTGCTGCCACTCCTTGCCCACAATAATGGCCTACCATCCCTCAAACTGTAAACCACAGTCACATCCCTAGCTCTCTTCAGTCAATTCCTCTTATCAATTAAGTTACAACAATGAGAAAAGTAACCAATACAGAAGAGAAAAGCTATGTACCTGTAGCCACATACTGACAGTATAAGGATACTATGCATGTGTGTCAACATGATATATAAGATAGAGCTGCATTCAGGTGAGTTACATAGAGTTACCTAGTTCTACACCCTTACCATGTTCTCTCTTCCTCTACTTTATACTTATTTCATATCTCACTTTAACTTTATGGACCAGTTTTGCCCTATAGTTCTTTTTCTCCATACCTCTCTCTCCCCCTTTTTCTTTTCATCTCTCTATGTCTATATGTACATATCTGGTTTCCTATGGTGTATAGTTTTATAGATTGGCCTAGGACTTAGGGTCTCCCACCTTTAATTTCACAAGGTCTGGTATTGTGGGATTGTTTAATGTCTGATTGCATTTCTGATTTTTGTTTTTCATACTACCTAGAGCTACAGTTGCCTTATCTCTATACTTCCTCATTATTGTTCCCAACTTTTATTTATTTGTTCTTCTGTCTGTTTCTCTAATATTAGTCACCAGACTTCGATTATTTTCTTTCTACCCCTATTCTTAGTCACAAATACCATAGTAAACCCAGAGCTATCCTAGTATATTTAATCTCCAAAATTCATTGGAATTTAAAAATTGTTGCTAATGTCACTTGTACTCGGCTGTTGGACTTGTGCTAAAGAGCGAACACAGTGTTCTGAACACATGGGTTTTGGGTTTACTTACTGAGCTACACACCATATCCAGGGAGGAATCACACTTCAACCCCACTACAACCTAGTTTAACGTAAAAGCTGCAGGAATTTAACTGAAATAGTACAAGTAAATAATTCAACCACTGTCCTAATCCTAGATGGGCAAGTACCAATGGAGAAAATCAGAAACATAAAAAAAAATCAAGGCAATATGAGTTTTCCAAAAATTTCCATGATTTCAATAAGAATGAATTACATGAAATCTTAGATTTCAATTCAAAAGGTTGACTATTAGATGGTTCAAAATTCATGAGGAAAAGTATAAATCCAGGATTAATTCAGATAGATAAATAAATAGGTGAGATAAGGGAGGAAGTAAATACAAGATATTAAATACTGAAATAAAAATCAGGTTGATAATAAACACTCAGTAAGTCAAATAAAAGTATTTAATAAACATCACCAATAGAATGGATCAAGTATAAGACAAACTATCAAGGATTCAATAAAAAAAGGTAGGTGAATTTGAACATTGTAACAGTGATAAAGAAATACTACAAAAGCATTATAAAATATTGAAAGACGAAATATATCTATCATAGGCATGAAGAAGAAGTAGAAGACAAAATCACAGAAAATGTAATCAAGAACAATCACAGAAAAGTTCCCACATCTAGGGAAAGAAATATTCATGTCCATACTTTCCATGATAAGTATACTAAGGGAATCAATGATCACTAAGAAATTATTATAGAAAATATTGGATTATCACAGAAGATATTTTATGAAGATATGGAAAGTACCAAGAATACAACAACATGAAAGGAATTAATATATATCTTTCAGGAACTGCTCTGAATTTTAAGGATCCCAGCTTTCAAAAAAAAAAAAAAAAAATACAGGTTCCAAAATTGGCTTAAAACTTCATATCCATCAATTTACTGTCTAAAAGAAATGAACTTAACTGGTAAAGATAAACAGAGACTTAGATTAAAGGATGAAAAAAGATATTCCAAAGCAAATGAAATTAAGTCAAGTAGCCAGGCATGGCGGTGCACACCTTTAATCCCAGCACTCCTGAAGCAAAGGTCGGAAAATTGCTGTGAGTTTGAGGCTAGTCCGAGACTATATAGTGAATTCCAAGTCAGTCTGGACTAGAGAAAAGGCCTACTTTATTTTATTTTATTTTTCTTTTTTTTTTTAATTTTTATTAACATTTTCCATGATTATAAAATATATCCCATGGTAATTCCCTCCCTCCCCACCCCCACACTTTCCCGTTTGAAATTCCATTCTCCATCATATTACCTCCCCATTACAATCATTGTAATTACATATATACAATATCAACCTATTAAGTAGCCTCCTCCCTTCCTTTCTCCACCCTTTATGTCTCCTTTTCAACTTACTGGCCTCTGCTACTAAGTATTTTCATTCTCACGCAGAAGCCCAGTCATCTGTAGCTAGGATCCCCATATGAGAGAGAACATGTGGCGCTTGGCTTTCTGGGCCTGGGTTACCTGACTTAGTATAATACTTTCCAGGTCCATCCATTTTTCTGCAAATTTCATAACTTCATTTTTCTTTACCCCTGAGTAGAACTCCATTGTATAAATGTACCACATCTTCATTATCCACTCATCTGTTGAGGGACATCTAGGCTGGTTCCATTTCCCAGCTATTATAAATTGAGCAGCAATAAACAAGGTTGAGCATGTACTTCTAAGGAAATGAGATGAGTCCTTTGGATATATGTCTAGGAGCGCTATAGCTGGGTCATATGGTAGATCAATGTCTAGCTGTTTTAGGAACCTCCACACTGTTTTCCACAATGGCTGGAACAGATTGCATTCCCACCAGCAGTGCAGAAGGGTTCCTTTTTTTCCACATCCCCGCCAACATTTATGATCATTTGTTTTCATGATGGTGGCCAATCTGACAGGAGTGAGATGGAATCTCAATGTAGTTTTAATCTGCATTTCCCTGATGACTAGTGACATAGAACATTTTTTAAGATGCTTATATGCCATTCGTATTTCTTCCTTTGAGAACTCTCTATTTAGCTCCATAGCCCATTCTTTGATTGGCTTGTTTGATTCCTTATTATTTAACTTTTTGAGTTCTTTGTATATCCTAGATATTAATCCTCTATCAGATATATAGCTGGCGAAGATTTTTTCCCATTCTGTAGGTTGCCTCTTTGCTTTTTTCACTGTGACCTTTGCGGTGCAAAATCTTTGTAATTTCATTAGGTCCCAGTGGTTAATCTGTGGTTTTATTGCCTGAGCAATTGGGGTTGTATTCAGAAAGTCTTTGCCAAGACCAATATGTTCAAGGGTTTCCCCTACTTTTTCCTCTAGCAGTTTCAAAGTTTCCGGTCTGATGTTAAGGTCTTTAATCCATTTGGACTTAATTCTTGTGCATGGCGAGAGAGAAGAATCTATTTTCATCCTTCTGCAGATATTTATCCAGTTTTCAAAACACCATTTGTTGAAGAGGCTGTCTCTTCTCCAATGAGTATTTTTGGCATTTTTATCGAATATCAGGTGGCTATAGCTACTTGGGCTTACATCTGGGTCCTCTATTCTGTTCCACTGATCTACATGTCTGTTTTTGTGCCAGTACCATGCTGTTTTTGTTACTATGGCTCTGTAGTATAGTGTAAAATCAGGTATGGTGATACCACCAGCCTCTTTTTTGTTGCTCAGTATTATTTTAGATATTCGAGGTTTTTTGTGATTCCAAATGAAGTTTTGGATTGTTTTTTCTATTTCCATGAAGAAAGCCTTTGGAATTTTGATAGGGATTGCATTAAATGTGTAGATTGCTTTAGGTAAGATTGCCATTTTCACGATATTGATTCTTCCAATCCAGGAACAAGGGATGTTTCTCCACTTTCTAGTGTCTTCTGCAATTTCTCGCTTGAGTGTTTTAAAGTTCTCATTGTATAGATTCTTTACTTCCTTGGTTAGGTTTATTCCAAGGTATTTTATTTTTTTTGATGCAATTGTGAATGGGAATGATTCTCTGATTTCATCCTCTGTGTGTTTGTTGTTAGCATATATGAAGGCTACTGATTTCTGTGTATTTATTTTGTATCCTGCTACATTGCTGTAGGTTTTGATCAGCTCTAATAGCTTGCTAGTAGACTCTTTAGGGTCAAAGGCCTACTTTAAAAAAACAATGGGGGCTGGAGAGATGGCTTCGCGGTTAAGCGCTTGCCTATGAAGCCTAAGGACCCCGGTTCGAGGCTCGGTTCCCCAGGTCCCACGTTAGCCAGATGCACAAGGGGGTGCACGCGTCTGGAGTTCGTTTGCAGAGGCTGGAAGCCCTGGCGCGCCCATTCTCTCTCTCTCCCTCTATCTGTCTTTCTCTCTGTGTCTGTCGCTCTCAAATCAATAAATAAAGAATTAAAAAAAAAACAATGGGAAAAGCAAAGTAGTTGTATCTATACTAACATTTTTCAAAGTGGACTACAGATAGAAGATAAAAAGTCTTCTGCATATCAAGTGAACATACAAGAGGCTGCTAAAAATCTGCACATATATGTACCAAACATTGATGAATATCATTTCATAAAACAAATACTATTTGATTGAAAGGTACAGATTTTATATATAACACTAGAAATGAAATTTTAAAGGAAAACAACACAAAAGCAAGAATTCTTAATACCTTGATTTGCAAAAGTGGCAAATTATCCCACTTGTAGGAATTTTAGCAAATGTATTCAAATGGTACACAAGATTTCTAAACTACAAACCAAATTATGACTGACAAAATTTAAACTCTCAAGGAATTAAAGACAGCTATAAAACACTTATGGCTAAATAAGACTCAAGACCAAAATTGGTATACATGAAATTTGACCTCAATTTAGTCTTCAAAAGCAATGCATTCTGGCAAGTTTATTGTTTTGTTTTGTTTTGATGATGATGATGATGATGATGATGTGTGTGTGTGTGTGTGTGTGTGTGTGTGTGTGTGAGAGAGAGAGAGAGAGAGAGAGAGAGAGAGAGAGATCTTTGTTGAATTTTTGAAGTGAGTTGTAATATTCAAATGGGGCCAAGGGAGGGAGTAGGACATGGATGAGCCTAACAATGACACCAAATTGATTGTATTCACTGAGTACAAAATTCATAAAATAATTCATAAAATAGACTCACTCATCTACAGCACCTAACCTGAATCTACTCAAGATGCCTTACTTACCCAGAAAGAAACTCTAGGACTAGACAACAGGATGGGTGGGGAGGGAGGGGAGGGCAAGTGATGGGGTGGGAAACACAAATCTAGACCCAAACGGCAATGGTACCATAAAATTCTACATCCTAAAAGGTAGACCAAATGGCTGAACCTTCACCAGGCCCTTAGAGGGAACACCTGAGCCACAAGATACTGGAGAGGGTATGATGAAGACTGACCTTATTCTTCTACAGCTTCTCTCTCTCCCTCCCTCCCTCTCTCTCACTCTCTTCCCTCTAACTCTTTTATATTAGTTATCTTTTTCTTCCTTTTTTTAGTGGGCACTGACCTATAACTCCCAGTACCAGCATGTGGCTCTCATCCACAATGTGCTTTTGATCAGAGAGACTACAAGGTTTCCTAAAAGAAAGACAGATTTCTGTCAGAGTACTTGATGACCCACCAAAGGTTAGTGGTAATACAGTAACTGCTGAAGACACCTTATGTGGTTGACACTTAAAATGGATTGGCATGGCTGGAAGCTGGAAGAGAGTCAGTCCCCAGACAGTCAGAGCCTAGTGCCAGAATGTGCTACATGGGTTACTAGGGGAAATGACCAATATCTGTCCAAGCAACTCATGGTCTAACCAACTTAGCAGCAAACAACATGCCATGATGCTCACACAAGTGCAATAGTGGCACACAGCCATGGTGGGAAACCAACTGCTCTTAATTTGGTTAACTGATCTTCTCAGTGGTAAAGGACCAATAGCTGGAGCTTGGAAACATGCCAGAACCATACTCCAAAATAAGCCCACTCTCCATTATCAAGCTACCCTCAATCATGGGCTACAAGAGGGCCTACCCCTATTAAATTCTCTATTAAAAAAGTAAAGGTTATCTCATTTGTCAGGTGATAACTTTGCTGTCTGTTGGAGATTATGCTTCTCTTTTTCAAATAGACGTAGATCCTAAGGAGAGAGCCACCCTGTCATACCTCAAAAGGGCCCAGGCTGAAACTAAGAAAAATTGGCAAAACAAGCAAGGGTACTCTTTTCCTGTTGAACCGGGTACCAGCACAAGGGTGAAGGAGATCAACACAGAGAAAAATCACCTCCTACCAAATCAGATATCCAGAGACCCAGATGCCCCCAACACCTCATCACTGAAGCAGACCAAAAATGAACCCAACAAGGCTCAGGGAAATTTTGCGAAAGAGGGGGAAGAAAGAATGTCAGAGCCACACATTGGGTCATGATATGTAGAGACATTTATCCTACCCATAACTGTGGGCTAACTCCAGAATGCATGACTCATATACGTCAACAAGGAGGGGCCAGGGGAAGGGGGTAGGACATGGATGAGCCTAACAATTGTACCAAATTGACTGTATTCACTGAGTACAAAACTAATTAATAAAATTTTAAAAAAGAAGAGAAATCGAAATCAAAGGCAATGTTTAAGGCACAGAAATGTAATGAATGTCCTTGACCAGATAGCACAGTTTGACATAAGGATGAACAGTTATGACAGGCATCTAGCTGCCTTCCACATCAGGAAGTTCACCTTCTGTTTCTGAAAGATGAGTTGCAACAAATGTAGGAAGTATGGCTTTTCTTAGGCATAGGGTTGATACAGCATACACCCAGGTCTGTGCTTCATTTCATGCTCAGAAAAAAATAATAACTTGGAATAAATATGAGAACAAAAGTGAGTTGCAAAGCAGTAAAAGCATGTTATTAAAGAAAAATAGTGGAAGCTATCATTTTGATTCAGTTGGAAGTTTTGATAATGTTTGAAAAATACCATAATAAAATGAAATCTGATCAGTTCAATTTTACAAAACAAAATAACTCCAACACACTAATTAGAAAGTAAAAAGACAAAACATGCTAGCAGAACATACTCCTTTGTTATACATAACAAAATAATAACTATGCAAAAAGATAACAGTCTTTAGATATCATGAAAAACTATATGAAACCTAGCTGAAGATTAATTTTCTTTAAATAAAAGTTGAACATGAATTATTGGGTGAAAAATAGCAGTTATCATTGACAATAAATCTGGGATTAAGATTATAAAAAAGAAGCTAAACAATGTCATCAGATCCAGTGTGTTCACCCATAGACATATACATGTCCAACATATTGATCAACATGTGAAAATTTGAATATACCAATGTTTATTATACTCTACTGTGATGTCATGTCTTCTCTGCCATGATGGACTATATTAACTGTTAGACAAAACAAACCCTCTCTCCATCAAGGTGATTTTCTCAAGTATTTGGGCAGTGCAACAATACACCTATTCAAAGAGAAATTACCCATGTTTCCATCACTAAGTCATACACATAGAATAAATTTCCATATGTCATTGCTTCACTGAATATAACTTTGAATAGATATTATGAATATAACTTTATGAAAATAAATGAAACATAATACAGAATATAAAGTACATTCCTATATTTAAAAAAACAGAAATAAATGAATTTATGTTGTAAAAATTTCAGAGAGTATTTTGCCTCTGGGGCTTGGTATAGACTGAGATCATAATACTCTAGTAGTTGATTGCATAAGATCACTGTATTGGAAAATATCTCCCAGAGGCCCCCAACACCTCATCACTGAAGCCCACCAAAATGAACCCAACTGTTGCATCCGCCTCGACCAGCAAGGAAGACACAACCACCAGTTCTTCTTACAGCAGTTTATTCAGGCAACTTCAAGCTTCATCTCCCCCGAGTCTCAGGCAGGGATTCCGTATAAGCGCACTCACTCCGCCCAATCACTCCAGGCCACGCAACCCCCCCAGACAAGCATCAGAAACCAATGAGCGGCAGAGATGGCAAACTCCTCCAAATATGGACTTGTTTGTCCCAAGCACTAAACTTCCATCAGGCACCATCTTTAGGGCTTGGCCAGGGGTACTCTCCCCATAGGCCTTGGCCATGTGGGCCGAGGGGCTCCCCACAGCTCCCCCTTATTTATTATTTTAAGATGTGCCGCTGATACACAATGGGTGAAGGTAGAGGTCTGATCCCTGGTGTGCAAGTACCCTTTTCCCAGGGGAAGGAATATGAGTACAACCTTCATGCAATCAAACATGCCTCCCAGAGAGTCACCCAACTACTCGTAGGCAACCCCCTGTGCAGTGCTTTGCCTTGCACCCCGAGTGTGATGAATACTTAGGAAGCCACTATTTAAGGGCAGCAAGCCAAATCTGGGGAGACTGTCCTTCTTCTATCGCAGCAAAGGCCTGAGCTATCATGGCAGAGGTGCGGGCCTGTGCCCTTTTGAGGCGACAAACACACTACATGCACACCACGCAAACTAATATCAGCATTCCCCCCAGGGCTCCTATGCCCGCCCACTCCTTTAGATGGTTCACTGCAGCGGAGATCCATGTTGTCAGCCCAGTTGCTAGAGAAAGATCCACTCGAGTAGAATTCACCGTCACTATTTCAAGCCATAGATCCCGCAACAACTGTTAAAAATCTTGAGACCAGCTTCCCTGAAATTGGGAGGATAAGAGCCTGGACAAATTAGCTAATGTGTAACATCCATCTGCTATAATTGTAATGGGAGTAACCCTCTGGGATTGATACCAAATGAGGGGAGATTTTAATAAACTATAATTGTAACACTCGATAGGCTGGGTTTTTGTCACTTTATAGAACACAACCGGATGCAATTTAAAAAAGGTCATAAGAGGATGTTTAGGATAATGATTATCTATTTTTCCATCAAAGCAACAACTTAAAATGGCCCAAGCATCTATAGTTGCAGTTAAGACTCTGACTTGATAACTGTCATAAGGCACAATAAGAGTCTGTGGCATGAACCCAAAATGTTGTAGACACTAGTGGAGTCCTTCAATAGCAAGAACAGCCACAGCCGTGGGGATATGCTCCACTGTTTTTCCAGGAGAGCTGTTAGGATGTATCCACAACAGAGGACCTTGCTGCCATAATACACCTGTGGGCTGTACGACTGTTTGCAAGATGCAAAGATCTACAGGTGTTCCTTCTATTACTCTATGTAATTGGGCAGTAGAAATCTCTTCATTAACAACATTAATAACTTTTCGGGCATCTTCTGTCAGGATTCAAGGTGAATTTAAAGCTGTATCTCCCTCTAATATTTTGAATAGTGGCTTTAAGACATAATTAGGGATTTTTAAATATGGACGAATCCAATTTATAAATGTTCCATGTTCTCTAGCAAAATCTAAATCTCTTCCTAGTTTTTCCCAACTGGTCACTGTCAAGTTTCCCGACACGGCAAACCAGGGGGCTGCTGTATCACATTCCTTTTCTAGCGCCTGCTTCCTGGCATCCTAAATCGATTCTAATTTTCCTGAGGACCTTCCCCAAACCCTGGGGTTGTAAGCCCAACTTACCGGGGACTTACCCTGCATGCACCCCTGACTGTTGTAAGTTCTGAACTCTTCGGTGGGAGAGTCGGGTTCCCCGTACGGGCCACCACTTGTTGCGTCTGCCTCAACCAGCAAGGAAAACACAACCACCAGTTCTTCTTACAGCAGTTTATTCAGGCAACTTCAAGCTTCATCTCCCCCGAGCCTCGGGCGGGGATTCCTTATAAGCACACTCACTCTGCCCAATCACTCCAGGCCATGCAACCCCTCCAGACGAGCATCAGAAACCAATGAGCGGCAGAGATGGCAAACTCCTCCAAATATGGACTTGTTTGTCCCAAGCACTGAACTTTCATCAGGTGCCATCTTTAGGGCTTGGCCAGGGGTACTCTCCCCATAGGCCTTGGCCATGCGGGCCAAGGGGCTCCCCACACCCAACATGGCTCTGGGAAATTTTGCAGAAGAGGGGGCGAAAAGAATGTCAGAGCCACATGTTGGGTCATGATATGCAGAGACATTTCTCCTACCCATAACTGTGGGCTAACTCCACAATGCATGACCCATATATCTCAACAAGGAGGGGGCAAGGGGAGGGGGAAGGTCACAGAGGAGCCTAACAATGATACCGAACTGACTGTATTTGCTGAATAGAAAACTAATTAATAAAAATATAAAATAAAAAGAAAATATCTAAAGCTGTGAACTTTTTATTCGTTGCTGCTATATTTCTTTTTCTGTGCATTTGGTAAGTCATAAGAAGAGAAGAGGACAAAATATTTGAAATAGTTGCTTTCACCATGGGCTCCGAAGACAAATTTCTTGCCCACTCACCAGCTGTGTTACTGTGTCCAAATTTCCTAGTGCCTTACTTTTACATCCTATCAAGTAAGAATGAGAAGAAGTGACAGAGCACATGAATCTCTCCTTAAATTGCAGAACTGTTGAGAAATTTGATTATCACAGAACAAGACATGGCATGGGGAAACGAAAGGCATACATTAGACTTGTCACCAAAGCCCAGCTCAGGAATCACTGCTGAAAAAAAAGAAAAAAAAAAAAGGAAAGAATTCGAGGTTGTGAAAGTAATTTGAGTAAATATTAGTAAACTTGGCTGAAAGAGAATCCAAATGAAGTAAAAGCATGGTAAAAAACAAGAATAGGTGAGAAAATGGTACAAAGAAAGGTACAATAAGACAATAGGAAACAAACAGCCTTTGAATAATTTAAAAACAAACTTGCTTCAGAAACTCAAAAAGTTGACTTTTTAAGTTTAGTCTAAGTAAAAATTATAAAACTAATGAAGGCAAAGATGGCAACCCTGTCAAAGATATAACATTGATAAAGGCAATCCTTAAGTCAAAAAATAAACACACAACCAAAAACAACCAATAACAACCAAACAAAAACTAGCTAGGAGAAGCTAAAATAGCACCGAGAATTAACTTTATAATCAATAAGCAACCAATTTAATTCAAAATTTAAAACAAATCTAAAAAAATGATAAAATACTGCAAGTAGGGTGTTATTCATCTCAGCACAGTGTCATGTGCATTGGAAAGTGCTTATAGATTTCTGTCAAATAAGTGCCTTATTCTCTAGGGACCATAGGAAATAAGTGAACTAATCCCTTAGGATGTGTGAAATCTGCTGATCATGTGCACTAAGCACTGTCATCTCACAATGAAAATGACTCAGTGAAATGGGAGCAGAGTTGAGGGAACATGAGTATAACCCAGTGAGAATATGAAAGATTTGCACAATGTTCATATATTTAACTTCTCAATCATAAAAGAGCATAAAATTGGAATCATATTTTTTCTCAACTTTTTATTGTTGTAAAGCACACACCTAAAGTGTACTATCTTAGCTAGGTTTAAATTTGTAAGTAAAAAGTTGTGTCTCTCATCAACATCCATTGCCAGAACATTTTCTGATTGCAAACGAAAATTCTATACCCAATGCAGAGGAATTCCTCTTCACCCTAAGCCCATAAACTCTGAACTCCACTATTCTGCCATCATGTCTTAAACATCTTCAAAATTCCACTTCTTTTCAAGAAACAAAAGTGTGGGCTGGAGACATGGCTTAGCGATTAAGCGCTTGCCTGTGAAGCCTAAGGACCCCGGTTCGAGGCTCAGTTCCCCAGGTCCCACGATAGCCAGATGCACAAGGGGGCGCACGAGTCTGGAGTTCATTTGCAGAGGCTGGAAGCCCTGGCGCACCCATTCACTCTCTCCTTCTGTCTTTCTCTCTGTGCCTGTCGCTCTCAAATAAATAAATAAAATTTTTTTTAAAAAAAGTTAAAAAAAAAAGAAACAAAAGTGTGATTTCACATTACATCAAAATACTTCTCTCATGCTATTCCAAGGACAATAAGCCTCCCAAATGAGGAATCAAGATGCCCTCTTAATTTTTTGCATAGAATAATTTTTGGAAAGATAACTATAGAAAATTCACAAATGGAATGTGTATTTGATTGTAGTCAGCAGGACTGATATTCTAGTTTAGTTTGCAGTATTTATGATGTCATCACCTTTAGAAAAATGAAAATATGTAATATTTTCATAAAGATAAACAAATTCCTCTTATTCTTTTGTCTTTGTATGATGTACATGTTTACCTTTAGATAAGTCTTTCTAGTTCTTTTTTTCCTGTCTTGTTTACATAATGTTTGAGTACTTAATATTTGTTCATGGGGAAAATAGTGACCAGGTTAAGAATGCATATTCTTCAAATATATCTCTTTAGAATATTATTTTCTACTTTGATTCTCTACATATGTTTATATATTCTCATTATTGCAATATTTTAGCAACAGGTCCCTTGAACTTTATCATACCAGGCTTGAAACATTAGCAAAACTAAGAAGCTATGAGCTTCATATGGAATTCTGTGTGTGTGTGTGTGTGTGTGTGTGTGTTTGCATAAACAATGTGGTGGGTAATATTTGAATGTGTTATGCAGGGCAAAGGAACGGGTCAGGTGCCCTCTATTGATCATCTTTTTTCCTTGAGAGGAGTCTATCATTAAATTCAGAGCTGCAGGTTTTGTTCAGACTGACCAGCAATTTGGTACCATTGTTTAGGCTCATCTGTGAACTACCCCCACCCATTGGACCCTCCTTGTTGATGTAAATGGGTCGTGCATTGTGGAGTTAGCCCAGCAAGCCACAGAGATTCCCTGGTCGACAATCTGCACAGAAATGGGATAACAAGTGAATATGTGTGTGCTCCTGAAACCCAGGTATTGTATATAGTGCTGTGAAATAAACTGCGAGGCAAGAACTCTTATCATTGAACAATCTCTCCATCCTTGATACAGAATTTTGATGATTAATTTCAAAGGGTTGTATGTCTCAGACACTAAACAGATGCTCTCTTCTTATCAATTAAAGATAAGGTTTGACAAGGAACATTTTAATGCCCTTCTCTAACCACATTCAGGGAAAGCTAAGCCAAAAATGACACTCCTCCCTAAGGACAATTCCAGAAGGAAAACAATGGCTTTTCACATTGATAGTGAGGGTGAGTCTACTCCATGTTACTTGCTACAGATGAAGAGGCTTTGAAACTACATGGGAATTATTATAAACCTATCAAATATGTTCCAATAGGCAATCTTACTGTCTAAAAATTATGCTAATAGAAAACAACTGGAACTGTTTTAAGCTAATGACACCACCTCAAGAATAATTTACTCTGAAGTACTCAGAGATATGAACAAATAAGCCATATGTCATTAAAGTAAGCCATTTTCCTCAATTAATTCTGCCTCCTGCAAACTTACTGTCTTATAGATCAGGCAAAAGAGAAAGCGCACAAAAGTAAATGAAACAACTCTCTCTCTCTCTCTCTCTCTCTCTCTCTCTCTCTCTCTCACACACACACACACACACACACACACACACTTTCCTATTAAGAGCTCTATGAAAGTGGCCTGGACTAAACCTTAACAAGTGATGCTTAGACACTTGTAATGATGTTCTTTACTTTTTGTGAACTCCCGTGTTACAAATAGTTCTCATACATATAAAAGCTCATTTTGCAAAGAGATCCATTGATTAAAACAATTTAGAAAATTTCTCATTACATTCTTCTGTGAATTATCGTTGACTGATTTATTACCATTATCTCAACTTTCTCCATCTCCTTTTTCTCTTTTCCATTCTTTCTTACATTTTTTTCTTCCTTTCTATATGGTCTTTTTATGAAGCTCTTCAAGGCTTAGTATGCATTATGAAACCCATGCTTATCTCAAAGTATACTTCTACCTCCTCTTTGGGGTGCTGTAATTATAAATATAGGTCACAAATTATAGCTCATTCCAATTAACAACTTTATTTCCTACTCTTCCCTTCCTCATTTGTACTAGATCTTGGGCTCGCTTTCTCTCTCTCTCTCTCTCTCTCTCTCTCTGTCTGTCTTTCTCTGTTCCTCACTCTCTCTCATCAGCCTTTTTCTCCCTCCCATTCCTCTCCCTGTTTCCCTGCTTTAAAAGACATCTGGATGTTTAATGGAAAATCAATTTTTAACAAATGACCAGGTCTTGGGTTTCTGTAATAGAAAGTTATAATGGTTCATCTTTGTATTGGTTCTCAATTTTTAAGAGCAGAATGTCCTTTAATTGTAGGTTTTCTTATTTAATTTCACAACGGTGAGACTTTTTATTTTTAACAAAAATTGAACAAAATGTAACAAGTTTATTCATGTTTGTTCTGTTGTTTACTAACTGTCCCCTTTACTCAAGTTTTTCTATTCCCAGAAACAGATGAAGGCCTTGAAAAATAAGCTTCAATATTATTTTAAAAATCTACAAAATTAATTACCTTGTGAATAGGGAATAAGGGTGTAATACGGGTCTTGAAACAATTTTCTTTTTTAAGTTGTAGCTTCAAACCTACATGTGGCCTTATGTTAATTTTATCAGGAGTGTTGCCACTGCAGATGGAGATGTTTGTTTTGCTGCAGGGTAAATCTCTCCAACCACATAGTTGATTATATCAAAGGTTTATGTTTGATGCAAAGTACAATGGCTGTACACAGTGCTGGCTCAAGGCAGATAGAAGCAGTTATTGGTTATAGAGGTACTTAACTAAAATTTTTATGGGACACAGAACACATAGCACACAAAGCCAGGGATGGGAAAACAGTAGCCATTAAATGATAAGGCCTTTGTAAAAATTCATTTAATGTGCATGTTTCCATTTTTCATAATTTTCCCTCTCTTAAAACAATAAATGAGCATTTAAATGGCAATACAATGTTATACACATAGCCAATAATTCTGCATCACAACAGATGGTTATGTAGAACTAGATGCATTGGGCTGTGACAATTAAAAGCCTAGATCCCTGAGCCAGCCTTACCACAAATTATAACATTGCAGTTTACCTAAGGCATCTGATTGACACATTCATCTGAAAAAAAAAACTGCAAGTCTGGGTGAATCAGGCTCTCTTCCTTTAAAAACATGAAACATGAAATACAGAACATGTGTATTATGTTAAAATGTTTGTATTTAATTCTAATATATAGGAACAGTGCTATATATAAACTTAATCTATATTTTTTATCTTCCAGAGTATGAATTTGCTGTAAAAGCATGTTTGTCATCACAAACCATTGTGCACTTCCTGTATCACCTATGATGATGAGGGACAGCTGTGAAATATGAATAGCATTGTCTGATTTGTATCACTTCTAATTCTGCTTCTGCGAGAAATACATTTCTTTTTTATTTAAAATATTTTATTTATTTATTTAAGGGAGGGGGGAATAAGAGACTGTGCACAGATGGGTCTCCAGCCACACTACATATGAACTCCAAATACATACAGCACTTTGTGCATCTGGCTTATGTGGATCCTGGGGAATTGAACCAGGGTCCTTTAGCTTTGCAGGCAAGAACCTTACTGCTAAGCCATCTCTCCAGTCTCAGAAATGTGTTTCTGTATGCAGGCTACCAAGGATTGTAGCCACTCTCATCTCTGATGCTCAGTTTCCAATAAATGTGTATATGTCATTGTACCTTTTTATTCCCCTCAATATAACTTGAAGTTCTTATTAGACTTCTCCTACCCCATATAAAACTTAGTGCCTCAAAATCAGCATGTCCAGGGGGTTCTATAGACACAAATCTGCATGTAATACTGAAAATGCTATCTGTTTTCAGATGAAGTGATCACATTAGTATTCTGAATGATTTGAGAACCCTGGATATATCTGGTTTATTCTTATTAACCCAATATATCCTGGCAGTATTTATCCATTAAATCCCTTATTTCTGAGTAATAACAAGTGATAAAATGTCCCAGCTAATCACTTTGTTATTTTAGGAAACTATATATTGCAGGGGTTCTTCATTGTCTCTTTCCAGTGACTACATTATAAAATTTTGAATATTTCTAGATAGAAATTAAATGTAGGGTGAAGCATCAAGGTGAAAGTAAGGCCTTTGAATTTAAACTTATAAATATATATCACTACTCCTTTATGCTTCTGTTAACATGTTATTAGAAGACAATGTTGAATGATGTTACTGACTGAGAGATACATATACAAAGAGGTACAGCCGGAAAGCTGCAGGTCAGGGTCAAGAAGCAAAGTTAAGAGGAGGAACATCAGGCTAGAAATCAGAAACACAGTTGTTCAAACTATAACTCTAATATGAGCACTGGGAATTTCAGTTAAGTTAAAATTTCTATGTTTTAACTTATTGATATGCACTATAAAAGCAATATAACAATATAGAATAAAAAAGCAAACCATGTGTAGAACAGAAAGCACCCTGTATGCAGAATTTAAACCATTGTATAAGATGTTTGGAGTAATATAGGCACACTGGGGAGCATTATCAATTTAATGACTTTCATCATGTCCTGAAAAGAAACACAAAATACATCATAAAGGGTTCTATAGTGAATGTCATACTTTTACTTTAGTACCTACACTTCCCTCATTTCTGCACATTTTTGTATGACATATCAAGTAGTACACACATAACCTGACATGATTTTTTATTTTTTATTTATTTTTTTAGCTTTTTGAGTGAGGGTTTCGCTTTAGTCCAGGCTGACCTGGAATTCACTATGTAGTCTCATGGTGGCCTTGAACTCACCGTGATCCTCCTACCTTTGCCTCCTAAGTGCTGGGATTAAAGGCTTGTGCCATCACTCCCAGCCATGATTACATTTTTGGCAATGTTGATTCCATTATTAACTATTAAATATTGATAGATTTTTCTAGTTTCCAATATTACATATAAAGGGGTTTGGAAGTAATTTCTATATTTTAATAAAATGGAAATGTAAACTAAAAGAGAGAAGAAAGTCAAAAGCTATTCTAACTTGTTAGAATAGTAAAAGCCACAGAGGAAATTGCCACACCCCTCACCCCAATAGTAGAGGTAGCCAGGCTTAACCCAGAGAAACTCAACTTGAGAGCAGAAACCTCCACAGGTACCAGTGCTGAGTTAGAACACCTGAACATTCACTGACAAATAGTTATAGGCTCCTCACCAATAGATTAGAAGTCCTAGCATTTTTGTCACTATTATCTCCAAGAATTTTATCAACTCCTCACAGTGAAGCTCTGAGAAATGTACTGTAATGATTACAGAAGGGGAACAATGGAAATTTTAGAATGTTCCAGAGCATTCCATTACTCTTAATAATGTCCACTCTCAAGTGGAGCTATGTTTCTAGACCCTAAACTATTATAAATTTAGCAGATCCCAAATAAACTAGAAAATGGAAAATATCCAAATTCTGTGGTTTGAATGAAAGACAAGGTTAGGAAGGAGTCTCCAACACTCCATATAGCCACCATACAAATAAAGTCTCATTTACTACTAGCTCCCTTTGCCCAGTAAAAGATGACTAAATTCAAGTAATGCTAAAATTACAAAGCAGTGTGAAGACAAAGGTTGGAGAACTGTGGAAATAATCAGAACAAAAATTAAAAAAAAAAAACAAAAAATTATGATTATTATGCTCAAGGGTCTAACATAGTAAAAAGTAAGTCACAACACATGGACAATGCAAGGACAGAGGTGAGAGTTTTAAAAATGATAAAGAAAGATGATAGATAGATAGATAGATAGATAGATAGATAGATAGATAGGATACAGATAAGAAATACTAGGTATTTAAAACAGTATAAAATGTAGACTGTCTCTTGTGCATACAATTTCAATAAAGAATCTCCCAGTCTGAGGAAAGGCAATAAAAACTTTCAAAAGTAAAAAAAATAAAAATAAAGATTGAGCAAAAGTTAAAAGACAACCCCAAAAATGTGGAACAAGACAAAGGGTATAAAATGTATTTCATAGAAGTATAAAAAGGAGGAAAAAAAAGTGAAAGAAATTAAAGATTTACTTGAAGCAATACTGACTGATAATTAAATTAATGTCTGACTGATGTTGACTTATAGTTTTGTCACTAAATTAACTGTAACCACAGACTGAGGAAAATCAGAGATCATACAAACATAATAAATAGTGAAATATCTAGATCTACTAAGAGTATACTCAAAATTGAGACTGTCCAGTAAGTTTCACCTCCTTAGTAACCTGCAGGCCAGTGAGAATCTCTGTCTCATAAAATGGTAGATACACCTCATGAATGACACTTGATCCAGCACACTAGAATGTACAAACCCATGTGTAACCCCCCCAATACCATAAAAATAATTATAAAATGCACTTGAATACACACACATACTTACTTACTAGTTATATAAAGAACAAGAAGTAGGGATTAATAACCTTTTATTATAAAGTATTTGTACTGCCTTTGAAGGAATTGTATAGTGTCATTTGAAAGTAGATTTGGGGGACCGGAGACATGGGTAAGGCAATTTCCTGCAATTTGAATAACTCAAATTCAATTCCCCAGTATCCATGAAACCAGATGCACAGTGGTGTATGTATCTGGAGTTTGTTTGCAGTGGCTAGAGGCCCAGGTGAACCCATTCTCTCTGTCTCTCTTCTATCTGTCTCTCTGCTTGAAAACACGTTAAAAAACATTTTAAAAAAGAAAATAGAGTGGGCTTAATTACAAACACAGGTTTATTTATTCCAGGGCAATCACATAACAAACAAATAAAAGAGTATGGTTTACATGAAACAATATTCATTTTAAATACAAAGTTTTGAAGACATAAATTAAAATAAGAAGTTTTCAGAATGGACAAAAGATATACTTTGTCTGCAAAAACACATTTATAATACATGTAGAATAAAGGAAAGGGGATAGAGAAAGACAAACTATACTAGTAGTAATTAAAATTAAATTGGCTATCTATACTGACAAGACAAATCAGGGTTCAAAAGTAGGAACATTATGTGGAATAAACAGGAGGAATACATAGTGGAAAAAAGTGAGTCAATTCTCTAAGAACACATTATAATCCTTAATGAGTACATACCTAATAACAGATAATCAAATGTCAAAGAAAAACTTATGAAATTGCAAAGAAATCTGGACCAACTTACTTCCACATGTGGTGCTCTCAAGCTGCTGAATCACTAATAGATATATCCATTAGACAGACATTCAGAAAAAAACCTAATGGATCTCAACAACACCCTCAGTCAACTATATATAATGGACTTCTATAGATGATTCTCTTCCAAGCTATCAGAGCACACATTTTATTCTAACTCAAATAGAGCATTCACTAAGACAGATCACATTTTGAGTCATAAACACATGTTAAATACACTTTATAAATACAATAATCTTACAGCATCTGCACTTAGCTCAAAGTGGAATTAAATTAGGAATTCTTAAAACTTAATACTTCTGCTTTTGACAGATGATAACAAATGTCTGGAAGTCCCTAGACAGATCCATAAGACACAGAAAGAAAACAAACTGCCTAGTGTGACTTGAGTTACCTCTGACACAACGGCCAGAATACAGGAAACATCACAGAAGAAGTGGTGGATCAGCTAGGAATGGTGCTCTCTGATGAATAGCCTGACAACCTCCCACAGGCAGGTAGCAGTAGACACCAAGGAGACTTAAAACTTGACCAAGCAGAAAATCAGAGACTGCTAAGAGCTCAACACTACAGGAAGCATATCACACCCACCAAGACTCAGGTAGCGTTGCAGAATTGTGAATGGGAAGAACGTAAGAGCCAGAAGGTGGGAAGGTGTACTGTGAGCCATTGTCCTCCCCACAGAGACTGACTAGTGCATTCATTGCCTCAAGGCGAATACTGATAACTTCAATGAGAAAGACCTTCAGTAGAACTGGATGGGGGACAGTGAACATCAGAGTTCAGCCTCTGGGAATATGACCATTAGCAATGTGTTCATGCAGGTAAGTTCTCATTTTAAAAAATTAATAATAATCACAAGGTCCTCAACTGCTTGGAGAATAAATAACATACTTGCAAATCATACATGAGTCAAGGAACTCCCAAGGAAAAAAAATAAATTTTCAAAAGCATTTTAACTAAATGAAAATGAAAACACATCTTGCCAAAGGTACTTGTTGGAAAGTGGAAAGATTTCAAATTAATGGTCTTGTTGAAGTTTCAACTTTAAGGAATTAGAAACCCAAAGTGTACAGAGGAATTATAAAAATGAAAGCTCTAGGAAAATTGAGCTCTGGAATTTAATAGAGAAAACAAAGCAAAAGACTGGTTTGGGGAGAAACTAATAAGATTGATAAACCTCTGGTGAGCTTAAATGAGAAAAAAAAAAAAGATTGCCTCTGATATTGCCTCTGATATGATAATACAGTGTTCCCCCTTCATCTGTGGTTTTACTTTCATTTCAGCAACCCATAGTCAAACTTGATCAGAAAATGTTACATAAAAAGAATTCAGAAATAATTTATGACCTTTAAATTGTGTGATAAAACTCAATTTATTTAATTTTGATCTGCCCAAAGCATGACTCACTGTTGCACCTATTGTGTTCCATCGCCATCAACATTATGTCTATCAGTCATCCAGTAAGCCTCTTGCTTATCAGAAATAATATGGTAGATGAGCAGCGTTTATGTCCAGGAGTCCTTTCACTTAGTAATGTTCCCAAAACACAAGGCTGATAACAGCAGTAACTCAAATATTTCAAAGCAAAACCATGAAGAACTCCCTTTAAGGAAAATATTGAAAGCCAATCATGAATAGCCATATGTAAGGGAACTCATGTAGCACTTGGTATTATCCCTAAAGTCAAACATTAATTAGGAGTCCTGTAATAAATCCCATGCAGTGAGGGAAGAATTATTTTATCATAAATAAGATATGAGGTTTCACTGTACAGCCAGCTCTCCATTGCCAGAACTTAGTTCGTTCTCCTGCTGCTGTTTTCCGTATGCTGTGGCAGAGATCATGTTCAGCCTCTGCACAGGACATGTTTTCCTCTGTCATCATGGAGCTTCCCCTTGAGCCAAAATAAAAACTTTTCTCCCATCAGTGACTCTTAGTCAGGTACTTTATCCCAGCAATGAGAAAGTAACTACAACAGAAAATTGTCACAAGTAGAGTATGGTTGTTACTGTGTGAAACTCAACTGGATGTCTTCTGGTAATCTGGAACTGATTTGAGTGAGGAATTTGGAAGAAATTTGAAACTTTAGACTCAAAGATGGCTTGTAGTGCTGTAAGAAGAGTTTGATGGAACATTCTGGTCAGAGTGGGAGAGAACTAAATGTAGAAAGAACAGTGAACTCTGTAGACTTGGCCTATGAGGGGAAGAAAGAACTTTGTCCAGACTCTGCTAATAGCAATTTTATGAGAGGCTTGCTACTTTTGGGCTATGTCATAAGAACTTGAGTGGGGTTGAATTCAGAAGAAGTGGACTGGTGTGACAGATGGATATGACCCAGAAAGAATGAAAGTTAGGCAACAGACATCATACTGGTTTATCTGCAATTGTTTGAGAGTTTACTACCATTGAAATTGGGTCAGCTGTTCTGAATTGGGACAGCAATAAGAAAGCTGACTATTTGGAAGTACAGACTTAAGAATAGTGAATGAATTTTTCTGGTCTTCAAAGTCAGCTTTATTCCCAACTGGACTAACAAACTTGGTAGCCTACCTGTTACTATGGAAATATAAGAAATGCAGGGGACAAAGGTCAATGGACCTTCAGTGCACTTTGGGTTTTGGAAACATCCACCGGCCATGTGAGGCAGGGTGGTTGGAGTCCCTGCATGTAGGCCTGCGGATCCATGAGGATGAACTGTAGGTTGCAGTGAGACTCCAAGATTATTGAGATGCCAAGTTTGTGGGACAGCTGCCAAGTAGAGCTGCTGGCTCAGGATGGATTGTTCCCTGGGCTATGAGCAGCCCAAATGGAGGAGTGGAATTGGTATCTGAAAAATTTGTGGTGGATTTCAGGGCTGCAGGATTTGATATTTGCTCTACTTGTTTTAGATCTTGCATTGGTTCACGCTTTCCTTATGATATAATCCTTTGCAGTATGAATGTTTGCTTGTATTTTTGCTTTTACAGGAATCCAGTTAAGAGACCTTGGGCTATGTGAATGTGAATAGTGTTGCAACTGACACAAACCACAGGGACTTTTTTAGTTGGACTGAATGAATTGTACTTGTTATCACGTATGGTCACCAGTTTATGGGGGCCAGTGGAAGAATGCTGTTATTTGGATCAGATGTACCCTATAAACTCATGTTTTGTCACAAAGCTCGAAACATTATTCACTTATAATTATTAAAATTTAGAGGCAACCATGAAATCCTTCCATGAGTAAATGGATAAATTCTACCCACAGACAAGAGAATAACTATGGAATAATAAAAGCAAATGGGCTTCAGTCTACATGAAAGAAACTTAGGTGCCTATTATCAAGTAAAATAAGCGGATATGAAAGTGCGTGCAAGTTAGGAGGAAAGAAACTATGAACACAGGCATTTCAGAACACATGCAGGATAATTCATTGGCTGTGTATAATTCTATGATGGTAGATACATGTTATTGCACATTTGCTAAAAGTCTATAAGTTGTAAAAGGACCAAAAGTGAATACCCATGTAGATTAAACTTTGGGGAACAACGATGTGTCCGTGTAACCTTACTGATGATACATAGGTACTCCTGTGGTGCTGAGTTTCACCGTGTATGTGGGTACAAGGAATGTATGGGGGCATTATGTGTACATCTTTCAGGGATAAATGAACAAGCATCTGTTCTCTCCAGAGAGCACATTGATTTTAGTCAAAGAACACATTCCATCCAAGTTCAGCTTGATTTAATGAGGTTATCAGGCTTAGCTACATTGGAATGGATGGCCAGTTACTAGGGGGTTGGGTAACTCAGAATATCTGAATCTTAGAAAAATCTCTCTCGGTCATGGGTAAGGACATCCTGACGCTTCCTCACTGGAGTCCCATCTTCAACAATTCTCCACTCCCTGAGCCTACAAGACCACATGGAAAAATGGTTGAACCTGGAACAGATCATTCTCAGTGAACTTACTCAATCACAGAAAAAAAATTGACACATAGTCTCACTCATCTGCAACACCTAACCTGAATCTACCCAAGATACCTTGCATACAGTCGCCCATGTAACGCCTTCTGGCACTAGACACGCTGACTGTCTGGAGACTTACTCTCTCCTGGCTTCCAGCCATACCCTTCAATTTTGCGTATCAGCTGCATATGGAGTCTTCAGCAATAGGGTCTTACCACTGGCCTTTGGTGAGTCATCAAGTACTCTGACAGAAGTCTGTCATTGTTTTGGGTAACCTTGTTTCTCTGATCAAAAGCTCATTGTGGATGGTAGCCCCAAGCTGGAAGTGGGGGTTACAGGGCGACTGGGGGAAATGACCAATATCTGTCCAAGCAACTCATTGTCTAATCTAATTAGCAACAAATAACCTGACGTGATGCCCACACAAGTGCAATAGTGGCACACAGCCATGGTGAGGAACCAACTACTCTTGATTTGGCTAACTGATCCAGTCAGTGGTACTAGACCCATAGCTGGAGCTGGGAAACAAGTCAGAACCATACCCAAACACAAGCCCACTCTACAATATCAAGCTATCATCAGTCATGGGGAACAAGAGGGCCTACACCTATCAATCTGTCTATCAAAAAAGTAAGTGTTATTTCAATTTTCTGGGTGCTAACTTACTCTCCATTGGAGAATCTGCTTCTCTTTTTCAGATAGATGCAGATCCTATGGAGAGAGCTGCCCCAACATACCTCAAAAGGGGCCCAACTGAAACTAAGGACAATTGGTGAAACAAGCAAGGGTGATGCTTTCCTGTGAACCGGATACCAGCACAAAGGGGAAGGAGACCAACGCAGAGAAAAATCAGCTCCTACCAAATCAGAGAGCCAGAGCCTCAGAGGCCCCCAACACCTCAGCACTGAAGCAGACCAAAAATGAACCCAACATGACTCAGGGAAATTTTGCGGAAGAGGGGGCGGAAAGAATGTCAGAGTCACATGTTGGGTCATGATTTGCAGAGACATTTAGCATACCAATAACTGGGGACTAACTGCACAATGCACCACTCATTTACATCAACAAGGAGGGTCTAATGGGAGGGGGTACATCATAGATGAGCCTAAACAATGGTACCAAACTGCCTGTATTTGATGAAAAGAAAACTAATAAATCAAATTAAAATAAAATAAAATAAAATAAAATATTTTCTGTCATGAAAAAAAAAAAAAAAAAGAATAATGGCTGGGCTGGAACCCCAGGCAATGGGGTGTCCAGTGATTTTTTTCCCCTTAGCCTCCTCATATTTGGAAGTGTCACCATCCCCAGTACTGTTGTCATAGACCAGTTGTGTCCTTTGTGTCTGCCTACTTAGGTGTCATGACCGTGGAACCAAGGTAGGTCTTGGCAGCCATCTCTACTCCCTGATGGCCCGTGGTCACGCCATGCCTGGCGAAGAATGTTTATAGCAATACAATGAGCATCCTGCCAAACTCACTGTGAACTAACCTTTCCTTTAAATAATGAAAAGTTTAAAAGTTTCCAAAGAATTTTATTATTAAACGTGTGTATCTAAATGTGGACTTAGTAATCCTAAATATAATTCCTTTGAAGGAAAGGATGATGGGTTACTTACTATACTTACACAAGCAGAAATGTTTACTGTATGACCAAAATGTAGTAAGTACATACAGGTAAATGAAAAACAGGCAAAGCAAAGCAGATATGATGGAGAATGGAATTTCAAAGGGGAATGTGGGGGGGAGAGAGGGTGTTACCATGGGATATTTTTTATAATCATGGAAATTGTTAATAAAAATTAGAAAAAAATAATAGCAGTAACCTCAGTAAGAACAGGTTTATTCTAGTTTACTTTTCCAGGTACAATGCACCATGCCAGGTAAAGCAAGGGAACAGAAGCAGGAGGTGGCTGGTCACATCGCAGCCCCAGCCAGGAAGCAGAGAGAGATATGTTTGAGTTCTATTCACTCCCACCTGTTTATACAGTCTAGGACCTCCAGCTCATGAAACATTGCCACCTCACCTTGTGTGGATCTTCCCACTCCAAAGAACCTAATCCAGAAACCTTCTCATTGAATGCCCAGGGGTTAGTTTCCATTGTAATTCAAAATCCCATCAAGTTAACAAGATTAACTATGACACTCTCTTAATAATTTCTAGCGCTTAAAAGCTACAGTGACTACTAAAATGAATGACTAATCCTATCACTAGACTCACATACAGCAGAATGGCACTGTACACTCATCTCTATCCATAACTGCCACCATCCCTCTAGATAACAACTGCTGTGAGTCTGATGCTTACCATCCCTATGCTCCTCCTTTTTCCTACCTATGTGTGACTTCCCAAACAACATATAGCTTTTCCCTGATATGTTGTAAACTGTTACTCTTTCCTTTCAGCCTCTGATGAAGAAGGATAGAAAGATAGGAGTGCTTGCTGGGGTATGAGAAAAGAAAGGAGAACCTCACCCCACAGTCCAATTGGACTCTTTTCAGCTGAGAATGGAGAACTTAGGGACAACTAACAAAATTTACTATGAAATAAAAATCGAAAAGGGTATTTATTGTCTTCAATTATTTTGATGATTGTCATTCTGACTAATGTAAAATGACTAATTTCACAATGGCCCCCTCTCCCTCTATTCCATGCATAAGTATAGATTAAAGTCTTTCATTAATGCACTCCAATTCTGCTTCATACTAACTAATCCTGACTTTCCTTTCTGAAGCAAAGTCAAGAGTAGAGCTCTCTGGCAAGAACTCAGGCTGCAGTGGATGATAGCCTAGATCTACCTTTCTTTCCTGCTCACACTACTGCTCAAATCTACATCTTTTTTTTCACCTAGAAATATTTTATGCAATAGCAATATATTCACAATGTATATATGTATATGCATCCATTACTCTTAGTGTTACTTTTTTGTATGAATATACAGTTATTTTTATTATCTTTGTTGATAAAAATATATAGACTTTCCAGTCTGCTCTATTTCTCTCATAACATGGTAAAATTTCAACTAGGTATCACAGAAACCATATGTTATGCATTCTTGGAAGGATGTCTAGGAGAAATGTTAGGTCTTTGGATATTTTTATGGATATCTGAGTAAGCCTCCTACAGAATCTCCAAATGGTGGCAACACAGAAAGCAGAGCCTTATTGGAGAAGGTTTATCATTGAGGTGTAGGACTACTTCCATGCAAACATGCGAGCTAGCTGACTCCATTGTAATTTCCAGCTAGCTGCTATGGCAAGAAGTGCTGCCAGCCTCGGCTCTCCATGCTTTTGCCACCATGATGCAACTCCCTGCCCTGAAACTATAAGCCTGAAGTTAACCCTTTCCTTTCATAAACTGTCTTTTGTCCCAGTAACCAGAAGATAACTTCAGTAGCGTTTTCCTAACACAAAGTCTTAGCTATATAGAAGTTGACATATACACAAGAATACAATTTGCTTTGAGCCTTTTTCAAAAACTACATCTCCTTTCCTATAATTCACTATTTCTATGTGTTAATTCTAGACTCAAGTTCACTTTACTTCCTGATTTCACTGCTTTTGCAATTATTTCATGACCCAAAACACTAGGGTTATTAAGTCCAAAGTATGTGAGAGTATTTCCTTAAAAACTATCAATATTTAAGGGCTATTTCATTTTAAACATACTTTCCACTATACTTGCAATTTTGGCTTAATGGCAAATAAAGGACTTAATTTATCTAAATGTGATCTGTTTTAGCAACAGATAGTCATCTGATTCACACACTCTGCTCTCCCTGTGTGTTGACAAGTTTAATATATGGTTTCTTTGTTCTGTGGAGTAATAGCCCCACAGGGCAATAATGTGGCTGCTGAGATTTTTAAGGTCTGGATAACCACGGGCTTCAGCCAATGCTCTATAATGGAAATTTATTAAGTATATAATGCTTCAGAGCACAATTTAATAAAATAAACTGGACTATGAAGAATTTGGACTGTATTTCAAAGGAAATGCCATATTGAGCATTCATTCAAATGAGGATTTACTATTGCAATAATAGCCCATTTTGATTTGGCACTACAAGTGCCATAGGATGTCTTTTTTTTTTTTTTTTCTTTTAGTCATGGTTTTACCATTGATTTCCTTTGAAATCAGTAGGCACTGTAAAAGAAAACTTAGAAGAAGAATCAGTAGCCATGATTGAGAGATGTAAGCATTTCTATTTGGACTTTTCCTTAATGAAGATTTAGAATGGCTAATAGAATTTATTGTAATTTGAAATTTGAAGACAATTGTTATACTACATGCATGCAAATGACAAGTGCATAATCTGGAGAATTTTCCATAAAAGTAAATACATGCATGTTATCAATACCCAGATTTTAAAAAATTACTAAACCCTAATGGCCTGATTGAGCTCTCTTTCCAGCATTATCTCCACAAAATAACTTTCAAACCATCTTTAATTTTATGTAAACCAAATACTCTTTAAAGTAATAATGTGAAGAGATAAATGGGCTAATCTAGCACTAGAAAATAATCAGAATACGATAATGACAGAAGTGGTTACCCAGCTCTGCGTTAGCTATTCCACTATGTTTTATAGTTTGTCAATCAATGTTCACTTCTGTTTAAATGTGGAAAGAGATTCAGGAACACTGGCTTTACACTATGAAAGTCATGGATAACTCTATTATTCTAGAATATTTCCCTTTTTTACATACATGCACACATTTTAGGATCCTTTGAAAGAGAGCATTTCAGAAAACATCAGAGGAAGGACAGAGTATCTCTGTAAAATGTTTTCTAAGAAATCATGTAATTGGAGGAATTATTCAGGAGCAACATTATGTCTATTATTTTATCTTAAAGAAAAATGAGCACAAAACATTTTATATCATTCATAATTCTATAAAACAATATTGATGGTGATATTCTAACATATCATCAATATAGATCTATTAATTATTTAGGTTCTTCTTCAAAAAAGGACATGTCAGATAGTTGTAAAGATATTAACACCCTCAGAGATCACCTTAGCTTTTAAGTTGAGATATTGCCATTTGTTAAATGTCCTCAACCAGTAATCAAGAAAATTAATGTCTCCTAAGGGCAGATTGTATCAGGGTATTCCCAGACAGTTATTGAGCTATGGTAGAACCCTAGAAAATGACTGAACAAAACTATAGCTAATTTTGCCCAGCATAAAATGTCATGAACAGATAATCTTCTCTGATATCCCCTGGAAAACTCTTCATAAAGCTAATATCATTGTTTCACAGATCCCCACCCTTGCCAAGTCATATTCTCTTCTCTATTCTAGCACACAGTAATACTCCTCAATGAGTATAGGGGGCTCTTAGCTTTGTTCACCAAATGCTTCCTATAGTACCTAGCTGGAACATCATCAAATATATCCAGATCATCTAATATTAACTCCAAACACTTTTCCATGATTACACCCCTAAATCTTGTGAATAGACATTTCAAGTAAAAGGAAAATCTGGCATGGAGTTCTCCTCTGCATTGTCTTTCCACATCACAAAAAGAATGCTTTCTCATGGTTCAAATACATACCAGGCATGGCTGGGATCTACATCAGGCTAGCTTCAGTTTTCTCCTTATGAGCTGCCTTATGCCCATGTCTATGACCACCACTTGTTACAAGCACATACTCCAACAGTCAGGCATCTACAATGTGGTATTAGCATTTCACGGTCCTTATCTGGAATGGAATACTAATTATGTTCAAGTGATTATGAAATACTACTTTATGAATGCATTATTGTAATTTTATATCAACTCCTAAAAGTTCTCAACAGAGGCTCTTGGAAATGTTAGACTTTGAACTGTTGCAGAAATAGAGAGCATTTATTCAGTCAGAGATCTTTTTGAGACCATCATTATGTGATCAATTGCTTCTATTAATAACTAACTTTACTTGATTGGAGGATGCTACACCCCCTCCAGAGCATTTCCCCATAGGAGGAGAGTGTTGGTGTTCTGTTTAGGCTGTGAACTATATGGTTTGAATTTCATGAAACAGTGTTTATAGTTTGTTGTTCACAGTATCTAACCTTGTTCATTGGTAAGCTTTGCAATTCTGGTACAAAGGTGAACCAGTGTTTTATAAATGTAAGAATAAAATAAATTCAGGAATACCAAGTCCAGGAGCTTCAGTTGTGCAATTGGTTAGTGCATGATACTTATCTGGTAGTACATGCAGAAATAATAAGTTCACATTTCATACATTAAGAGTCAGCTGCAACTGAGATAAAAGCACTTTGCAATGCCAGGCGTGGTGGGGCACACCTTTAATCCCAGCACTGGAGAGGCTAAGGTAGGAAGATTGTTCGAGGCCACCCTGAGACTACAGAGACCCTACCCCCCCCAAAAAAAAAAAAAAAAACAAAACAAAAAATAAAGAAAGAAAGAAAAATAGGACTTTCCAGTTTACACAGTGCTTGTATTACTTCTCAACTCTGAATTGGAAGACATTTGACCTGAATAACAAATACTATTCAATTCTGGGAAGTTTGAGAAGAAAAGTATTTAACTGTTTCATGACTCAGAAGAAATGAGACTCTTAAGCTACTGAGAAAAAAAAATTAGCTACAAATTGATGAATAAATGGATTAATAATCAAAAAGCCATTATTTTTCATGGAAGTGAAAATTATGCAGCAGTAATTGTGCAAACCAAAAATCAATATGTGATAAAGTAATCCTGTTCATAAGCTTACATGATAAGTAAGTGTTCAAGAGTCTGAAAGAAAAACCCCACAAGCCACATGATTTGAACAGGCCTATTATATAAGTCAAGAAGAACTGGAGAATTATGAAGATCTGGGATACTGCAGAAAACAGCTACCAATGTTAGAGATGAGGAACCAGGGGAAGATGCTGGAATTATCTCACCTTTGATACTTGAAGCTGCCTGGAGAGGAAATTCAGACCTGTGAGAAGATGGGATAAGTTCTTACAAGACATCAGTGTTTCTAAGCTCAGAGCCTCATTGTTTTGAAAAAGAGTTCTCAGAGATGCATTGAGGCTGACTACAAAGGCTGGGGAAGCCTCAAAGAGGAATCCACTGCTGAAAGTGACATAAGTTTCACTGCTACAGTGGAGTCACTCTGTTGTTTACAGAAGAGGAAGAAAAAAACAAAACAAAACAATCAAGAAAAGAAGCAGCAACAAAATGACAACAGGAAACTAAGACATGAAATCTTTCATTTTCCCTTCCTCCCGTTTCCACAGATGTGCCCTGTGGATAGAGTTGAACACAGAGCAGATGACCAGCAAGAAATCAGTGCACATTTAATGTCTGGAGTCACAGGGGAGCTGGAAGATGAGAGTAGAAATCAGTAGTTACCTAATGATGTGGTTTGTTTCAGGTGTCCCCCATAAATTTATGTGGCCTGAATGTGAGGTCACCAACTGGCTGCAATTTGAGAATTGGATCCTCTTGAAGGCAGTGCATTGTTGCATTGTGGGGGCAGGCTTATGGGTATTACAGCCAGCTTACCCTTGCCAGCGTTTGGCACAGTCTGCTGCTACTGTTATCCACCTGATGTTGACCAGGACATAAAATCTAGTCTCTGCTCATACTATAATTTTCCCTGCCAACAGGGAGCTTTCCCTCAAGTCTATAAGGCAAAATAAACCCTTTCCTCTCAAATGCTTCTCTTGGTCTTGTTCTTTTTGCCAGCAATATGAAGCTAATTACAACACCTAAGCAGTGCTTAGGTTCATTTGATCTATCCATAGCAGAGATTATAGTCTCCACTTATCACATGAGGAAATTAGTATAGAGAGTATGGTGTTTATATGCCCATAGAATCATAGAGATTTTAAAGTTGATATCATATCTGCATTCCACCTTTCCATTGCTTCAAAACATATAGCCCAATAGGTAACTGAACTCTTATCATGATTTTATTTCATGAATCTTAGCATTCTGTACCAAGAATTGGATTTTTGGAATTCTTATTTATCAAAATTAAAAGCAATAGTCATGCAATTCCTGAAAGATTTTGTTTATAAAAAAGTACATTGAATAGACACTAAGAAATATTCAAGTACAATTGACTTTCTTGTTCACTGGCACATCATTTATATACCTATTAAAAACTATGAGCAGAAATACAAATATTCCACATTCAAGTGACTATCAATAAATAACACAAAACATACCCTTTCCCATACCTCTATGGCAAGCAATGTCTACAAATCTTTTAAATAATATTTTCTTTACCTGCTATTATTAACTAAGAGAATAAATTACGCTGATTTAGAAACAAAAGCATACAGTCTTTCAAGTGGTGTCCCCCCTCCCTTTTTTTTTATCCTCAAAACACAAAGTAAGTAATTGGTATCAACATTTGTGTTGGCTATGAGGTCAATGTCAGTGTCATGCATTTTGCAATTGTGCAGTTTGTCTACCTAATTCTATATGACAGCTTTTTTCCATAAAACACTAAGTGTCATTTAGGAACCTTTGGATATCAAGGAGTGGTGGGTTGTAAATTAAGCTTAACAAGTGTTTACTATGGTTTTGTTTTATTTTTTAGACTGGATTTCCCAATTATTTTAATATTATAATAGATATTGTGCAAATTTCTGTAGAAGGTCAACATGATAATCCCATCCCTTCTCTAAATTTGTACACCAAATTGGAAACAAACACCTTTTATTCTAGGAATATCTGAAGAGAGTTTTGCCTATGGTCCTAGAGATAATCGTTAAAAGTACTTATATAAGGAAGTAATACCACCAAACCCATAAAACTGAACTGCAAATAAAAGTCTATCAATAAAGAGAAAACAAACAAATTTTCCTCTTTTATTCACTCCTCCTCTTTTTAAAATGTCTTTTTAACATACTTTTTTTTCAGTTCTGTATGTGTGCAGTATGACAAGTATATGGATAGCTTATACATATGTGTACAGATGCCTTTGTGCCCAGTGAGCATGTCAATGGAGCCCAGAAAAGAACCTTGGGTGTTCTCCTCTTGGAGCTGACATGTTAAGTGAGACTAGCTGATCCCCAAGCCCCAGTTTTGAGGACTGTAGTTTGCAGGCATGCTTGGCCATGCCACATTCTTTTACATTAGTGCTGAGGATTAAAATCTCTTAGGCCCTCATGCTTATGTGGGAACCACTCCTACATGGCAAGCCATCTCCCAACCCTGACATACAGTTATAATTCTGTCACTAGAACAGAAATGATCATAGGTGAGGAACAGACCATAGCCCTGCCACAGTCTCACAGTCCTCTGTCTTTAAAACACCACAATGGCTCCTCACATCTTTCTGAGTTCACTATCTTTTCCTGCTACAAACTCAATTAATTCCTTCCTTCTTTTAAAACAAGAACTAGTTGTGGTGACATGAATGTATTAAGGGTGTCTGTTAAAGATAGCTGCCCTTAGGAGTCTTGACTCAACCACTCCTCAGAAACAACATGAAGGTGCCAATGGTTTGGTTTAACTTCCTGGGTTACAAAGAGGAAGACAGGAAAGAGGGACACCTGAAACTGACCAGGGTACCTGTTCTTCCATTTAAAACTGTTTTCTCCCCTCAAACCCATTAGCAATAGAAAGGTAACTGGCACCAATAGTCTACATGTGCCCTGTTATGATAGAGAAACAGAACTGCTGGGGGGTGGGCTGTCCAATATCACAGGAAGTCAGAGCACAATCCAGGCATCCTGGAGATGCCTTCTACCCTGGCTCTCGGGGGGGGGGGGGGGGGTGTTTGCTATTCTTTCACTGATGGTCCTTCTTCCAGTAGTCTGGGTTCATTGGGTAGACATGTACATGATTTAATCCAAAGTTTCCAAACCTAGTGTATAATATTCACTGGGATTCTCTAACAATCAGATAGTTATTCATAGGCCTCATCCTGCATTTTGTGAATACTAGACCCCATAATCTGAACATCTGCTCCAGTGTAACAACTGAGGTCAAAAAGATTGGAGTAGAATGAAGAATGATATATTGTTAGACTGTAGTCCATCCTAAATAAAATGTATTACTATTTTGTATACTACATTCCCTTTTCCTATGGGAAAAGAGAAAGTAGCATCTACTACAGAGATAAGAAATATGTCATAGGCATAGACTGGGGAAAGGAAAACATCTAGCTAATTATGATAAAAAGAATCTTCTATGAAAAATAAAATTCAACTGGGTCTGATTAGTATGTGAATGTTACAAAGTAAAATACTTTTTATCATACTGTACAATTTTCAGTTCTTACAGCTAACAGTAAGACCAGAAAGATGCATTTTATAAATTTTAAAAATGCTGATACATATTTATCTCCACATCTGTTTTCTATGTGTTCTAGATGAACGTTTCCATCTGACTTCTAATTACCTTAACCCTGTAATGAATATTTCCCTCTCACTTTATGTTTGAAGGGAACTAAACTGTGCTAGAAACCCTGCATTTAGAAACATTCATTTTCCTGAAACTTAAAGCAAAAGCAACATTTTCTTTGAATTTTGTCAGCCAGCAGCAATAGCAGCCATCCTGCCTTTCAACCATGAAGCAACTTACTGTGCTGTTACTCCATGCCAGGAAATCACATAGTTGATCAAATCCTGGAAAATAGTGTTGAGCGGGAATTACAAATATAAATTCTGTCATCAGACTTCCTGTAATCAAAGCCCAGCTATAACAATGTCACAGGTTGCCTGTGGATGATCAATTTCCACAGTCTGATGATAAATGCTTTGCATTCAGTAATAGGAAGAAAATGGTAAAAATTAGTGAGGACTTGTGTATTTTATACATGGATATAGCCAGGCAAGTGCCTTAACCTTTGTGGGTCTAGGATATATATATATATATATATATATATATATATATATATATATATATATATATATATATACAATCGTAGTGAATACATCATCTCTGACATCAATTTTTTCTAAGAATTAGATTATATACTGCATACTAAAATGTGTGGAGAGCATTTGGCTCTCTAGCAGTCTGAGGTGCTGATTTTTGGTGAAGTCACTCTGTTTAGATACACAGAAGTGAGCCAGCATCTCTCTTGGCAAGAAGCTAGCAACACTGATAGTGTTTCCTTGGGATTTGTAAGCCTGTATCAAACCCCTTTTTCCAATAAGATAGTAGCACAGTCTCTTAATAACCAGATATCCAGCAATCTGACACTTGATGATTTATGTTCACAAGAAAGTCAGTGAAAACTTGAACTACATTAAGACTAATTTACATGAAATCCCCCCCCCCATATAATTTGATTTGGCTAAGAAAAGGGATTGAAGAAACAACCATCTTAGAGTCTTAGAAAATGATTAATCAGACTTTAGTTTAGATGGAATCGGAGAGCATCATATTAAGTGAAATAAGCCATATACATGAATATCACATGGTTTCTCTCACAAATACATCATATGACTATAGAGAGATATTGTTTAAAAAGAGGAAGGTGTCAGTGGGATGGGAAGTGGCAGGAGGAGGTAATGGAGAATTAATCTGAGTAAAGTATGAAATGCACATATATGAAAGATGTCATAATAAACCCATTATTTTATCAGTTTGTACAATTATGCAATGAATATAGATTAATAAAAACCTGCACCAAAAGTGGATCAAGCAAAACTATGTAACCTTTAAAATTTAATGTATATTAAAGAGTCCGTGGGAGAATCTTCTGTAGTGTAATATATTCCTCATGTTAGCATTCTGATTCCATGTTGAAGTTGAGACCCAAAGGCAAGTTTGAGCACAGTGTGAAGATGAATTTCCCAGAGAACAAAGACCAGCCAAGAGTCTCCGCGAGCTCCCAGCAGTGACTCTGTCTCAATAAATTCCTGCTTTGGGTAGGAGTGGAGATGAGGATGACCTTTGATGTCTTTCTGATGTTCTGATTTGTGGTTTTGTGTGTTTGCCTTGGGCAGACAAGGGCAAGCTGCCAGAATGGAGATAACAGGATAAAAGGGGAAATTTCTGGCCTCAGACCTGCCAGGTTCTCAAAGTGTAACCTCAGCAAGTCCCTCTCCTTCCTCCACAGAATCTCACAGACTGAGAGGAACTTGTTCTTTTCCTGAGTACATTGTAAGTTGTCTGGGGCTATAAATGAAAGAGTAGGGGGAAAGTAATGATACATTTCATAATGTCTGTGAATAAATTTTGAGAGCAAGGCAGAACTCAAATCTAACATTTATCTTTCTTTCATTTCCTTACTAATTTTAACTCTATCAAAACTTGAGACACTCACCTTCACCTCATTCTCTCTTTGTGGTCGCCACTGTGAGGTCAGTTACAGTTCACATGCAGTTTCTTCATGAAGCAAGCCCTATAGGTGTCATAGTTTATCCTTCAGAAAACTAATATTAAAGTCAGGTCCCCTAGTCGGTAGGCCAACTGAGGCCAACCACACCCAAATGTCTCTGATGCCAATGCCTTTGCAGTAAGGTGCTTTTCCAGGGAGCCTCCAAACCTATACCACAAGGGCTCTTGCAACGTTGCTCTTTACATGTTGGAGGTATATTCCCATGCCTTGCTACTGCTCCCACTAACCCCATATCATCTTTAATCAGTCTCCTTCATTGAAAATATGCTCAGTGGAAGCATCAGACTAAAGAACTTGCCTCCTGTTGACAGAACTGAATCAGGATTGAATCCCTTTGGCTGTGAACCAAATTTTATGATGCAGTAGAAAGAGACATTTTTTTTTTTAAATTTTTATTTATTTATTTATTTGAGAGCGACAGACACAGAGAGAAAGACAGATAGAGGGAGAGAGAGAGAATGGGCGCGCCAGGGCCTCCAGCCTCTGCAAACGAACTCCAGACGCGTGCGCCCCCTTGTGAATCTGGCTAACGTGGGACCTGGGGAACCGAGGCTCGAACCGGGGTCCTTAGGCTTCACAGGCAAGCGCTTAACCGCTAAGCCATCTCTCCAGCCCTTTTTTTTTTTTTTTTTTTTTTTTGAGGTAGGGTTCCACTCTAGCTCAGGCTGACCTGGAAATCACTCAGTGGTCTCAGGGTGGCCTTGAACTCATGACAATCCTCCTACCTCTGCCTCCCAAGTGCTGGGAGTAAAGATGTGGGCCACTACGCCTGGCTCAGAAAGAGGCATTTTAAAGAAAAACTTTACATTGCGATCTAGCCAATAACCTTGTATGTTCCTTCAAGCCTTCATTTCAACTTCTTGGCCATGGTTTCTTCCTCTGTAAAATCAAGGGTTGCCTAGCATCCCTTCTTGACAGCATTTTAGCAAGGAAAAGTCTGATGATGTATGGGGAATAGATTCACAAGCTGTAAAGGATTAACATGCTAAGAGCACTGTATTTGGTAGTTGTGTAGAACAATGGAATGTTGTAAGTGTGGGTTGATTAAGTCTCAGGGAGGTCCCTTTAAATCATGTGATATTGTTCAAGTTTACTAGTCACTGAGCCTCAGATTTTTTAATGAGATAAAAAGGAATCTAAGATCTATTTTTTCACTGATACTGCAAAGATAAAGAAAACGAGAAAACTGCTGAAAACTGAATTCTCTATAAATCTTTCTTTTAGTATGTCATAATTGATTTTTATCAGGAATTGACGCAGGTTGTTTTTAGTGAAATACATAAAAGAAATTGTTATGGTTTGTTATGACTTATCAAATATTTTATAGATAAGTCAGTTCATTTATATCATTGTTAAATGATCCTAAGTTAGAACTTAACTTAGTTAAAGAGATAGTAGAGCAACCACGAAAAAACACGGGCTGATGTATAAAAGGTTAACAAGGGATCAGGGCATACACTAATAATGACACAGTGCCTTATGGGCAAGCTGACCCCTTCTTTCTCTTGGCAGGGAGATTTTTATGGGCGAGCCTTCCCTTTGTGTTTCTCCTAGCAGGCAGTACTTATGGGCAAGTCTGCCCTTCTGTCTCTCCTGGCAGGGAAGACTAGATCTGTCTCCATCTGCTCTATGCTTTCACCTTTCGAAGAACAGCATCATCAGCTGTTTGCCGTGAGGTGCTCAGGTACCCAAATTCTCTCAGCAGGTGCAAACTTTCTCAGAGTCTGTGTTGCTTTGTCCACTGATATGTAGCTGGATCTAGGAATTGCCCATTGCTTTGGCTGGAGCCTTTCTTCCTGTGCAGGGAAAAGGAATGTGGGGCACCTGTAGTCTCTATAGCCTCCAGACTCCAGAAAATGACAAAAATGAAACCATTCTGAAAGAAGCAATTTTTAAAAAAATGTCAATTGGGTTCTCACATTAAGATACTGATATATTAGATCTTGTATGGATACTGGGGTCAGCCTAATCATGTTTTGCTTTAAACCTGTGGAATGTTGTATAACCTCCTTTGATATCTCATCCCCTCATTTATTCAACCACTACATCAGTACTTAATTGGAAAAGTGATTGGAAGAGCCATAGAAATATCATGATGTGAAATCATTGACCCCCCCATGCTCCCCCCTACCCCCCCACCACCAAAGACTGACTGACACCTTATTTACCCTGAGGAATGCTTTCTGGGAATTTGGGAGCAGAAAAGAGGACATATAGACATCTGCAAAAAGTGAAAATACATAAAATTTAAGGGCTGGAGGGATTACTTATGGGTTAGGGTGCTTGCCGGCAAAATGTAAGGACTCAGGTTCAATTCTCCAGTATCTACATAAGCCAGATGCAAAGGTGGCACATAGGTCTGGAGTTCACTTGTAGTAACAAGAGGCCCTGGCATGCCCATTCTCCCTCTATGGCTCTCCATCTTCTCCTTTCTCTCTCTCTCATTTTCTCTCTTTGCAGTAGACAGCCTCACATTTCTGGGCCAGACCAGACATAGTCTATGAGAGGAAGAAGGGATTTAGTTGAAGCTTATAGATCTAGAGGAAGTTCTATAATGGCAGAAGAAGCTGGCCTCCTTTCATAGATCCAAGCAGAACGAAAACACACAGGCAAGCAAAGGCACACTCAGGAACCTCAGGCATATCTCAGGCATTTTGTATATCTTAGGCTACAAAATTCAGATTCTTGTCCAGTGATACCAGCCAGGTAACTGGAAATCCAAGAATCTTCAATAAAACTCCTGAATCTTTTGGGCAAAGGGTGATATAGTCAAACTATCTCTCCCTCTCTCCCTCTCTTTCTCTCTCTCTCTCTCATAAATAAAACAAAATAAATAAACATTTTTTTTTAGAAAAGGCTTTGAATCATCTTCCAAGCACAGTGTCTTATATAAAACTGTAACTGCCCAAACACCATACATGCCCACTCACACAAACCCTCACATCCCACATCTTTGACAATTATGACACATAAACTTACATCTTGTTGGAAAACAGACGTATAAAGGAAGGGCTCTCTTGATACTGAGGTTTATTTTAAATGTTTACTTTTTAAAAAATATTTGCATGGGTGTATGATGTGTGTGAGCAAGAGCACTTGCATGTCATGGTGCATGTATGGACAGATTCGGGTGTTGGTCCTTGTCCTCCACCTTGTTTGAAGCAGGGTCTCTTGTGTAGTGCAGATCAGCTGGACCATAAACTCCCAGAATTCTCCTGTCTCGGTCTTCCATCTCACAATAGCAGGGTTAGAAATACACATGCTCATGACCGCATGAAGATTTATGTTGGTTCTCGGGTCCAAAACCAGGTCACCATGACTAAGAAGTTTTACCCACTGAACCATTTCCCCAGGCTAATGCTTATGTTTATTTATATGTTTATATATTTATTACAGTGAAGATGATTGACCCAAGGACTTCAGACATGAGAGGTAAGTGCTCTCCCACTGAGCACTCCCCCAGTTGGGCTCCATAGGTTCTCCAGAAACACAGGACTCTGAGGATGGTGTGCCTCCTGAGGCTTGGGTCCTTACTCCAGCTGCCTCATGCTTTCTCATTCATGTCATTTCTCTAGTTTCTCCAGAAATGTCACTTGTTATTTATTTAGTGGTCAGTCCAAATGTGAAGTCATTTTTTCCATTGCAGCAAGCACAAAGTGGTGGCAAGGTAAATTTTGGCAACAGGAAGACTCCAAGACCTTGTCTTCTGGAATTTGTTGATCGTGAGGTTTCAATAATATTGCAGTAAAAAGAACTTGCAACAACAGAGAATACTTTTATTCTAGCCATCCTTCTCTCTGCACTTTGAAGAACTGAGCCCCTTGTTGCCCAGTCTCTCCTCACTTAGTAATAATCGTGTCTGGGATAAACCTCACTGGCTAAGATACTGCTACTGCAAAGCTATTCCCACTTCAGGAATTCAATAGCAAAACAGAATATATTCTGTCATTCTCCTTTTCCTGATATTTCTTGGAAGTTATGATGGGATACCAATAAAGAGTTAATTTTCAAAAAAGTTAATATATTGAAGACTTGATCACCAGCACATCGGTTTTACAGAGAGCTGATTTGATTGCAAAGGCTCTAATGTCATCTCTATTAATCCATTTATTAATAACTTTTTTTAAATTTAAATTTAATTTTTTAGAGACAGAGAGAATTGGCATGCCAGGGCCTCAGCCACTATAATCAAATTCCAGATGTTTGCACTACCTAGTGGGCATGTGCAACCTTGTGCTTTGTACATCTGGCTTACATGGGATCTGGGCAGTTGAACCTGGGTCCTTAGGCTTTGCAGGCAAGCAACTTAACCACTAAACCGTCTCTCCAGACCATGTTAAATGGGCTCTGTTTGGCATTATGGTATGATTTTGAAGGATGTGTATTGTTTTTCTCTTTCCCTTTGTCTGTCTTTCCTGGCTGCCATGATATGACTACTTTTCTCCTTATTCTTGTCATGACATTTTTGCCTTTTCACAGGCCCTAACAGTAATGAATCCAACCAGGCACAGATGAGTAAAACCTCTGAACACATATAAAAAAAAAAAATTTTTCTTTACATTGATTTTCTCAGGTATTTTCTCACAGCAACAGAAAGCAGACTAACACCAGGGATCTTTCAGCAAGTTTCTGCCTGTTTTCACCAATCTGTGCAGTTTAATTTAAAGTTGATTTCAGGCAAATAGGTTTGCTGGAAGCTTAAGCATCCAGGCAGCTGGTATAGCAGAGCATATGCAGAGAATGTGCTTTTCCAGGAGGAGGAGCAGACGGAGGTCTCTCTGGCAGTTCACAGGACTCAGGCTGTAGACAACAGAGAAGGAAAAGATCCCCCATGATGGGATTCCATTACTAGAAATATTTCACACACAAGTCATACTTTTAGTCAGTTTGTTGTCAAATAGTTTCTATTGTGAAAAAGTGCTCATGCCTGTCCAGGTACTGTGTTCAATCATGTTTGATTTGGAGTTGGAACAAGTAAAAATTGGACTGTTGTCCCCACATTCTGGCGTTACTAAGGAGTCCTATTCAGAGTTTTCTATGCCAGCCCCTCTCACAACCTCTGAACATGAATATCCAGAAATGTGTTTGTCAGGAATCTTAGTTTCCAAATCATTTGAGCTGAACATATTATTTTTTTAATTCAAACAGAGCCATAGTTAGAATTTCTGTTTTATTTGTCATTGCTCTTCACATCTAATGTCCTGAAGGAGCCATAAAATCAACTCTAGCACATTTTTTAAAATCTCAGATTATACAAAATCTGATCAGAAAATAATGATCAAGAGAAATTTCTTCAAACTTGTATGTCTTCATTATATAACCAAATCCTTCCTCTTCCCTTCTGCTAAGTGTCTTTCAGTTGCAGAGCTATTAGCATACAGTGACTGCTTCCAGAAGTCACAGTATGATTAAAATAAAACAACAGTATCTGTAAGCAATATAAACTTAAATAACCACATTGCTGACTTGGTGTACTTCTCTACAAAATAGCATAGCAATTAGAACTACCTTAGGAAGTCATAGTAATACATACTAACCTATAATATAAAAAGCACTTAAGATGATACCTAGAATAATGACTCAGAAATTTCTCTATCGGGCTGGAGAGATGGCTTAGCAGTTAAGCACCTGCCTGTGAACCCTAAGGACCCAGTTCGAGGCTCAATTCCCCAGGACCCACTTTAGCCAGATGCACAAGGGGGCGCACGCATCTGGAGTTCATTTGCAGTGGCTAGAAGTCCTGGTGCGCCCATTCTCTCTCTCTCTCTCTGTTTCTCTCTCTCTCTCTCTCTCTCTTTCTGCCTCTCTCTCTCTGTTGGTTTCAAATACATAAATAAAGTAAACAACAACAACAACAAAAAAATAAATTTCTCTATCTCTGTTTGCATCTATCCCAATCTCTTCTATGGAAAGCCAGAGGATAACTCAGCCTTTAGTACTGTTTACATAAGAGTAAATATGATTGTATTACTTCAGTTTGTAGACCTCTATATGCTGAGACTCACCTGAAAAAAGTAAAATCTCAGTTTTTGGCCTTGAGCCAATGACCCTTCCCCTTCATTGTGACCTTCATGTTCACCAAACGGTGAAGGTGAAATCAGTACAAGCCAAATATAAAAATAACCTAAGATCAGTTGTTTCTCATTCCTGCTAATGTGCTTTTTCTTCCTCTGTCCCCTTTTACTCTTTTTCCTTTTTTTCAGCCACCATTTTTATATGCTCCTGCCATGGTTAACCTAGCACTATGCTAATGTATACTAAGGACTCAACAGATAATTGCTAGCTAAGTGGAAGAATAGAGGAATGAATATACATATAATAATCACATAATTTCTAAAAGAATCCCAGTATAGTAGATGTTTTCTTCCTTTTATAGATCTCATAAAAGCCCAATAACTTAAGTAAATACATGAATTATTTTCACCCTCCAGGGAATCCTTATTGAAAGCTAGTTTGTGGTGGCATCTTACAAATGTTCAATTTCCATTTGGAGTACAGAAATAAGTATAAGCACATCTTTTCTGTTGCTCAAACAAGTTTGTTTAGAAAATGTCACAATTTTTATTTCAAATAAATCATACCCTAGTTTGAGATAGTCAAATTTTTTGTCTCTTATGCTAAACTAAATATTAAGATGTCTTTCTATTTCAAAAGCAGTCTTTTGGGAATAATAAATGATACAGTAATTTAACTACAATGAATATTAACTTCTAATGCTATAGGAGAATTGAAAAATGTAATAAGGGTGTACAAAAATAGCTTTGCATAAAGACAAAAACGCAAGGAAATTTTAGTGTAACTTATCTCATATATAGTAAATATCTTCTCTTTCAGAAATGCATCCTATCTGAACTTTGGGATTTTGTTTTCTCTTAATTAATGGCCTGCTTGTATCCCTACATCAACGTCATTCCTTGCCAGCCTCCCTCGGCTGGGCACGTGACACAGCCTACTGCAACATTCTGCAGGATTCAGGGAGCACAAGCTAAGAGGTTCCAATCAACTCTCCAGGGATTAATTTACAGCAAGATGTTTTGCCCTAATTTCTGGTCCCTATTACCATGTTGCCTTCCATGGTGAAAGTGGTTATGCAAATAGGCCCAAGTTAAGTATGCTGATGCCAGGGGGAGATAATTAAGTCAGTGTCACCTGTGTGGTATCCTTTCTGTTACCCTTAGTTACTTTTAGTTTCTGGTTCAAACACCTGACTAGAAGCAGCTTGTATGAGGAAAAGGCTTATTTCGTGTTTACAGAATTCAGGGGCAATGCCATCAATGCTGGGGAAAGCTGCTCACTCCAGCACCCACAGCAGAGAGACACCGACAGTCAGCAGCCAAAAACAGTCAGTGCACAAACTGGCTCTCTCACAAACATGAGCAATGAAATAAAAGTTTTGCCCCCAAATGACACTGCAGGTTGCTAGATACTTACATAGGAAGCGTAAGCTCAATAATAATAATAAAAATATCTCCAAAGCTATGGAAGCCATACATTCCATTTAAACCACCATATCCTACAAAGCTGTACTGTGGGATAGAAATGTCCCTATAACCTTTATTAACTTTAATATTATTCCAAAGTTCAAAGCCTCATCGGAGATCTAAAGCTATTCCATGTGGCCCTTATAGAATTAAAATATGAGTTATATATTTCTAACACATAATACCATATAGATTTAAACATCTCTATGGGGGAAAAAGCCTAACAAGGAGAGACTGAGTCAAGGGAAAATCAATAACCAATGGGTAAACATCAAACTTCTGAAGTTCCAGTCCAACACTCACAACCACTGATGAAAGTCACTGGATTCCTATTTCAGCAGAGCTGAGCATTTTGAGGAAAAAATTTCACCTCAAGCCCTCAGCATTTTCTGGTAGCTATTCTACAGTCCTGGTAAATCCAAACCATCTTCAGGTCTACACTGAAAACCATAGTTTATCTTCATAGCACAATACACTGTTATTACTTGGTGGATACAGAGATTACCATCCTGATGCATATGCCACACCTCAACAGTGGCTTCTAGAATTAGTCAGTTCATCTTTATACAAAAGCCGTAAAGGGTCTCAAAATAGGGCAGGATCTGTTCTGGAATAGTGTGTGCTTCACAGTTGGCTTTCCTGAATTTTTTATGCTTCCAAAACCAATCCAAAGTGTGAAGCATAGTCAAATTTGTAAATCTAGGAGGGAATAAATCTTGACTTTGAAAGCCATCATGATTCTTCCCCAATCTTCCTTCAAGCTATCTCCTTTTGTTGACATACCCTCAGAGCATCATTTACACTGTTGCAGTGGAAGACAGTTGGCCTACCCTTAATGGTGGTAACCGGCTTAACAATTTCACCTCCAGTAGCCTGGAACCAGTTTCTGTACCAGTAACTTCAAACTTGCTTGATTATTTTCTAGTCAGAAACCATATATTTTGAATTTTTTTTCTGTGATGAAGCGTAAATCTTTCATGGATTTCTGTTTTATCTTTCTGCCAAGCACACCATCCCATTTAGACTTAAATTCAGCCTTGATCAAACTGTATGGGTTTGAATGGAAAAATTCAGCCAACATTTACCAGTATCTCAATTCTAACAAATTCTATTCCCCCTTTAAACACTCATAAGCCAAATAAGCTTTCATAGTCCACAAGTCTCTCTACATTTAGAATTTTCAAATACTGACCAGAATAGTCCATAAAATTTTACAAGGCTTCGCTAGTCCAAAGTACCAAATCCTACTGCATTCCTCCCAAAAACAAGTTTCAGAAAACCAAACCACACATGCAGAGATTCAACACGGCAACAATCCTAGTTCTTGGTACCAAAATCCTGTTATAGTTACTTGTCATTGCTGGGACAAACATATGAAGAGAATCAGCTTATGGGAAGAAAGGGTTTATTTCAGGCTTACAGAATCCAGGAGAAATACTGCCAATGGTGGAAGACATACATTCACATTCAAGCCAGCACATGTACTGTAAACTTCAGGTCTTGATAAAAGTAAGGCATGAAGCTCAGATTATAGCAGGAAGGAAAGGTGGATGCAAAGGTAGAAGTTACTACCATGTTGACTCTGGTAGTGCAGGAAATAAAAGAAATGCCTTTAAGCCTATATGTGGAGGGTCTTGGTCATTCTTAACTCAAATGAGTTTTCCACTTTGCAAAATACCAGAAATGTCAGAGCTTTAATTATTTTTCTTCTTTAAAGGAGTTCCCTTTCCTAGAAGAAATAAAAATCCATTTATCAGAATGTTGTACCCTAACTGAAAGATTAGGATTCTTGGGAAAGTTGCCTTTTCTAGAAAACCTGTCCCTTATCTAGATACCTGATATCAAGCTTGAACTGTCTAGCTGAGTCACCATCCTGAAAAGTTTGATAAGAGACACCAATCTGGGTCTCTAGTTGGGCATTCCCATTTTTTTAGGAATGCCATTCCTGCCTAATCCAACAGAAGTTCTGGATTTCATCCTTCTCTTTACCTTTATCTTAAGGTCTATTAGCTCTATCTTTATAAGGTCCTTAATGAAACTTTCTGAATTTTATCCTCTGGTGTGTGGGTTTCATTCATTAGAATTCATATGATAAGAACCTGTAATGCTACTGACTCAGTATAAACTTTGTGTGACCATTGGCTTTCTGATAGTCTAGCTCCTAAATTACTGCCTACTAAAAAGTCAAAGAAGGTTTGTGCACACTCAGAGATACCCCAAACTTTCTCTACCAGAAGCAGCTTGGTCAGCACCTTAGTGGTAGTTTAATCAAAGTCTGAATTTGATTCTGACATCTACAGCTACTTAAGAATACATTTGTTTTGTTTAAGCCACTAAGTTCTTGATGATTTCATACATCATTGAAACAATAAATGCAATGGCTACTTGTACAGGTATCACATGCTCACATGGGTAAGAAACCATGGTTAACTTTTTGATGCATGAATGAATTCTGTTATTCATACAAAACACATTCAGCATTCTCAGTATTACAATTATAATTTGAAAAGAACTTCCCTACACAGAAGCCTAGAACCTCCTCACTTATAATAGCTCATTGTAAATTCACATATTTCTTCTTTTATTTTTTTAAATAATTTATTTTTTATTTGTTTACTTATTTGACAGGGAAAGAGGGAGGGAGACAGAGAGAGAGTGTGTGTGTCAGGGCGTCCAACCACTGCAAATGAACTCCAGACGTGTACACCCCCTTGTGCATCTGGCTAATGTGGGTCCTGTGGAATCGAACCTGGGTCCTTTGGCTTTGCAGGCAAACGCCTTAACTGCTAAGCCATCCCTCCAGCCCTTTTCTTTAATTTTTTATTTTCATTTCTGACGCTTTGATACATGCATATGCATTTTTACCCCTCCCCTCAATTATAATCTCTTAAAGTATAGATTGGCATTTTTTCTTTTTTTTTTTTCCTTTTTATTGTTTTGAATGGAAACTGTATGGAAACATCATGTTTTGGTACCATAAGTTCTCCTCTCCCTTCCCTCACTCCACTGAGGACCCTCCTCAGTGGGATTTCTGGTATTCACCACGGGGTTATAGGTTATGACTTATGAGAGCAGCAGCCACTGCATATGTGAGGTGGGAGAAAGTGCCTCTCTACATTCCCTCCCACCATGTGGCTCTTACAATCTTTCCATCCCTTCCACAAAATTCCCTGAAAATAGGAGATCTGACATGGGAGAAATCTATGAGTGCAACATGAAAATAGCAGGTTTTATTTCCACTTCAATTCTATTGGTCACGATGCAGGCATGGAGCTACTCTTATGGGAAAGACTAATGATTTTTTTTTTTTTATTCATGTGTATCAAAGGAGATGAAAAATGTTTGCTACTACAGATCACATTCCACTGTAACTTGTTTAACAGATATTGTAGTAAAATTCTATAGTCTAAGCAAATTAACTAGCATTTCATCTATAATAGACAGATAACATTGGGATGATGAGTGGCTCCCGCACAGGATTTTGGAGTGCTACTGATTTATTACTGATATGGCTTTTGCTGGCTCTTCTGCATAGTTGTTGCTATGGTCTTCTCTGAATCCAGGCCTTTACTCTGAAGGTTGGCCTTATTTCAAAGCAGGGTGACTTCCGTTCTGCTTCCCAAATTTTATCTTGATTCCATTCCCAAACTGATCATAATGAGTATAATCTTATTTGCCATTAGAGACTTTTTTTTTCCATAGGAAATTTTATACTCCTATTTTCTTACATACAGCAGTTCTAACATTTACTTTTGTACTTACATCAAAATCTTTCAGTTCCAAAATAAAAATAAAAATCACTCAGCTGTTAAAAAAAAACAAAAACAAAAAAACTTTTCCTAGGCAAGGTGTGACCTGTATGGTCTTAGTTCCAAAATGCTTTTGTTTTTAATCTTTTAACAAGTAAAAGTTAAGGAGTTAAAAAGGTAAACAGGTAAATTTGAGAAGTTCTGTGAGAGGGACTAGTAACACAGGAAGAAAAAGAGAGGGAATTTTTATCAATATATACATAGAACTTCTTCTTCAGAGGAAGAGAAAGGGCACATGCTAGAATAAGAGTGAATATAAGCAGAAAGAAAAATGGGCAAGTGATCTCAAGACTTTTACTAGATACTCTGAAGCACCTTGATGCTAAATAATGAGGCCCAAAGGACCTCATTTTTCCATAGATTTAATGGGATATATGTTCACCTTCAGTTAAAGAGCCACTACAGTTATTGTTATTGAGAATCATCACTGATTTCAGTTCTCAACATTTCCTTCAGTAGAATGGGACTCAATAAAATTACATATCTTGATCATACTAGCCAGCCATTAATGTAACCTCCCTTGTAGCTGTGCACTAGAGCAAACTAAAATGAAACTGTATTTCTTCAAGTCCAAACCCATAAGACACACATTAGGAGCATTCACGGAGGCAAACTGCATAAGACTCGGAAGCTGCTTTGAAGCCACTGTGATTTACACTGGCACATCTGGTGTAGGTTCAGGCACTGCAGTAGCTCACACACACCTAGAGACCTGCCAGCTCACACCACGGGGAAAGCTCCTTACAAGAGACAAGGAAGCTTGATATTATGGCCATACGGATAGCTAAAGGGGGCAATTATTTATTAATAATTTCAATTAATCCATATACACTGAGCTCCTTCTGACTCAATGGAAGGCCCTGTGTTAGGTTCTCATGGGAGAAGGGGAATTGTATAAAAATGTCATTCACACACTCTTGATTTTCAAGATGCATATTATCCAAGAAAGAACAAAAATATCCCTAGGACAAAATTAATATAAGGTCAAAATCACATATATATATATATATATATATATATATATATATATATATATAATATTTGACCATGATAAGAGCCCATCATATATCTCTATGAATATTGATGCTAAAGACTTAATTGGTGGGAATTTAGACTGTTGCCTTCAAATTTTGGGGAAGATAAAAGGTCATCAAATAAAATTTCCCCTCAATGTGGCGAAATAAGCAAGGGTGCTGTTTTCCTGATGAACCGGATACCAGCACAAGGGGGAAGGAGACCAGCACAGAGAAAAATTAATGCCTACCAAATCAGAGAGCCAGAGCCCCAGAGGACCCCAACACCTCAGCACTGAAGTAGACCAAAAATGAACCCAACATGGCTCAGGGAAATTTTGCGGAAGAGGGGGCAGAAAGAATGTCAGAGCCACATGTTGGGTCATGACATACAGAGACATTTATCTTACCAATAACTGTTGGCTAACTCCACAATGCATGACCCATATACCCCAACAAGGAGGGGCCAATGGGGAGCGGGTAGGTCACGGGTAAGCCTAATAATACCAAACTGCCTGTACTTGCAGAATAGAAAAATAAATTAAAAAAAAATATTTCCCCTCAATGTGAAATTTCTTGCAATGGTAACATTTGAACTTGGAAAAGTCCTTAATAGTCAAAATGGAGGGGCTATAACCCTGGGCAAAGGGCATGGTTATTTATTTATTATTATTTAATTGAAAGAGAGAGAGAATGAGAGAAAGAGAGAAGAGCAGAAGACAATGTATAGAACAAACCAGATTCAGTTGTGACACTGTATGATCACACATGTAGAATCTAAAATTGCCAAACTTATCCCAACTAGCAGTAGAGAAGTCAGGTCTAGAACCAAGGGACTGAGGACAAAATGGGGAGGATACGAACTTATAAAATAAGGAACTAAATAAGCTATGCTGCAATCAGCTTCATATGGATGGAATGAACATCCAATGATACAGTTTGTGGGAAGAAGTGGTTTACTTCAGGCTTACAAAACCCAAGAAAACTCAATTAATGGCAATTCAGTAGCTTACTGCTATGTATCCAAGTGGGAGGGGGAAAAAAAAAAAAAGAAAATTTTAACAAACACTACGAGCTACAGACAAGAACCACCAAAGCACAAAGTGCACTTTCTACACCTTTGGGCTGTCACTAAGATCCATCCCCAAACACATCTTAGTGCTAGATTCCAAGACCTACCTGCAGTGGCACACAATCCAGTAGCAGGGATGTGTCAGCTTGGGGCTCACTGTGTAAGCTCAATTTTAATGAAACACCTGCATCTATTGGGCCAGACATTCAAGCTATCACATTATAAATACCACATTTTTTCACTGCCCTCTATAGGATCATAAATTCCAACTTAAGAAGAACCCATAATCTTTACCAACTTTAAGATTACATAAAAGCCCCAAGTTTCATCTGAGATTCAAGACTTTACTAACTTTAAGATTGCATAAAAGTCCCAAGTTTCATCTGACATTCAAGACCCTCTCTTAACACCAAGTCCTGTAAAATCAAAACAGTTTGCATACTTCCAACAGAAAATTACATAGAGTAAACATTTCCATTTTTTAAAAAAAGCATAACAAAGAAATTGGAACAATAATATCTAGGCAAATATCCCAAATCTATATTTCAATCCAACCTCCATAATCAGTGATGTAAGTCTTTGGATTTTCTATTTTGCCCCTCCAGCTGGGGCATCCTGAGAAAAAATTTCATCCCAAGCCAACAGCATTCCATGGTAGCCTTTCTTAGTCCTAGTATATCGAAAACAACTTCAGATCTTCACTGTAACCATGGTCCTGCTTCACAGCTCCAGGCAATGGAGGGACATCACCGTGTTTCATATACTGCATCTCATCAGAGGGTGCTGATTCAAGTCCAAACAATGGCCTCATTTTCGTATACACAGGGACATTATCCTCTTTCATACAGCATATATTTTTAGCAGCTCCTAGACCCATGTTCACTTTATGACCCACTTCCCTGAATTTTTCATCCTTCTAAAACCATCATCATGTGTGTAGTGGCAGTGCCAACTGTTAATCCAAGGGTAAATAAATCCTTAATGTCTTCTTCAGAATTTCTTCCTTAAAGTCATTTCCTTTTGAAAGATTTTGCATTCCTCCTCATTTAGCCTTCCTTGGGTAGCCTTCATATTCAGGTACCTTTTCTATTATTTCAATGCAAAACAGTTGTACCATGTTTAATGAGGTTAATCTGTTTAATAATATCAGGTTTAATAACATAAAACCAGTCCTATGCCAGTATCTTTAAACTTGTTTGAATTTTTCCAGCTTTAAATTATGCATATTTTAATACAAGCCTACAAGTCCATTATTATTATTATTATTATTATTATTATTATTTTTTGAGGTATGGTGTTCCTCTAGCTCCAGCTGTCCTAGAATTCTCTATTTATTCTCAAGCTGGCCTAAAACTCAAAGCTATCCTCCTACTTCATCCTCCTAAGTGCTGGGATTATAGGTGTGGGTCAACATGCCTGGTCAGTTCACTAATTTAAATTCAACTTTGATCAAACTCAGGGCTTATTCAGAACACAGGCAGCCTTTGTACCAGTAGCCCAGTTCTAACAAATTTCTTTGCTGTCTCTCTTTATTCTGTGAAAGTTCACAAGCCAAACATCCAAACATATTTTCTCTGCTTTTAGCATTTTCAAACTGTCACCAGAATAGCCCATAACATTTGGTGCATTGATCTGAAAGGTTTCTTCAGTCTCATTTACCAAGTCCTTCAACATTCCTCTGGCACACAAGTTCCAAAAGACCAAAATCTACATGATCAGACTTGTTAAAACAACCCCTCACTATACTGGTACCACTTACAGTTTCATTTAGGTCCAGGTTGCTATGAAAATATTCAACCAGACACAGTTTATGGGAGGATGTGGTTTATTTCAAGCTTACAAAATCCATGAGGATATCCTATCAATGGTAGAAGAAGCTACTTATGTACATATGTCTAAGCAGAGAGAAAAAAACTATAGCAAGAAAACACCAATAACAGTAGACATGAACTACCAGGGATCTAGAATTCAGCTCTACCCCCAAACACACATTAGGGTTGGACTACAAGATCCACTTGTAGTGACAAACACCCCTGTAACAGAGAACTTCCTGCTGGTGGCTCACCTTGTAAGCTCAATTTTAATGAAACATCTTAGTCTATGGGTACATACATTCAAAGTATCCCACTACAAATACCACTAGGTCTAAAATGCTACTGAATAGCTTGGTGACTATAGATAAGTTCAATTGTTTACTTGAAATTATTATGAGAGTAGGACTTAAAACTACACTCCAAAAATACATACACACACATAATATGGTGTGTGGTAATGTGTGTATTAACCTGATTGTAGTCATCATTTTATAATATGCATGAAATCATCACACTATGTACCTTGCACATATGTAATCTTTACTCATCAATTATTTCCTCAAGAAAGTTGGTCAAAATGAAGGTTTAGGGAGTATCAGAAAACAGGAGGTTAAAATAAGAAAATGAAGGGCGTTCAGGTCCCAGTTGTTGCTTTTACAGATTGGTTTAATTTGATAAATGTCTATGTAGTTTATAGATCCCTTAAAGTGATTTGAGGTAATAAATAGCTGACAGCACCATGTCTGTCCTCACACATTAAGAAGAAGAGTGCATAGTGCTCCACATTGGCTTTGGTTCCTTGAAGCCCGATTGTCTCCTTGTATGACCAGAGGCTTCCTGTGGGGAGATAATTGTACAGGATGCCATATTAATTCCATGTGGTCATACTATAGTTTAAAGGGACATATATAATGAACAATTTCTGCAATCAATCAAGAAATGTGGGGAGACCCATGGTGTGCCCACTCAAGACGCCATCTTTTCTCCCAGTGGTGCTCATTTTAAAATGGATGTAAGTTCTTGTCCAGAAAGATAGCTCCAACAGAATTTACAAATTTCTCATACAATCACATTTTAATTCAAAGAGCCAGTATATTGAGCTACTTGGCTCTCAGGGGTGCAATGAAAATTTCTAAAGCACTAGCTTCATATATGCATTCATGTAAATTCATATATGAATTTTTAATACTAAGCACTAATCTGACCCAAAACAACTTGGTCAAAAATAGCACTTAGAGGTAAATTAGCTTCAACAACACATTTTATTTCAATTGCCTTGTTGAATATGGAATGTGAATTTGCTAAGGAAAATATGAACACTGAGACCAAGGTGAAAATGGACATAAATTCAAGCAATCATTTGCCTAAAAATAACTTTTATAGCTATTTTATATATGAGTTAACATAATCTTATGCAATATGTGATAAAAATATTCCATAATCGAGCATTTTAATAGGGTAAAATTGCATATCACTACACTAATGGTAGTACATCTACAGTATTGAGCATACATTTGAATAAGTAAATAAGTTTGAGTACAAACTGCTACTGTTCTTACATAATGCAGATGGACCACTATAGTATTAAATTCATCACACATCTCAGAATAGCAACCAGGAAAACTTCAAAGGTTCCTAATCTATAGAATTTGTGTTTGTTCTGCTTTTATAATCTGGGGAATTGAACTCATTGCTTCATGCATATTAGGCAAGCACTTTATCACTGTGATCCATCCTGAGCCTAGAAATGACGATATTTCAGTTGCTAGCAATGCAAACTATCTTGATGTGATCATTATGCATTGCATACCTGTATCAAATTATAACACTGTGGCACATATATGCTCAAATATTATTATATCAATTGAAATAAAAACATCAAAACATTAGATGGTTATACTAAGAAGATTGCATCTTACCTGCTTGAAAGCTGCAACAAGCTAAGTGTCAATAACGAATTTCTATTTTGTTTTCCATAGGCTCTAAGGTAATAGAATCATGATATCTTTCCTCACTTACCTTATTATAATGCCACAATGTGCTATGGGCTCTAGATTTCATAATTTTAAAGGAAGGATACTCTAAGACAAAGCAATGAAAGACAACTAAATTTCAATAGCTCATTCCTGGGAAAGGATGGTTGCCCTGTAGGAACAAAATTTCTCTAATGTCCAGTTATGCTTCTTAAATGTAGCTATGCTTCTTTATATTAATCTCTCCTCTATCTGGGACTATTAGAGGGAGAACTACAGATCAAAATGGCTGATTCTCTGGGAGATTATGGGCAGGAACACTTGGGGGGGGCTCACATTAACTTCACCCTAGAATAGCTCCTGTTTAAAATTAACACTTAGAATTGATGGCACATCCTCACTGGTAGAAGCAACCCTACTGGGTTACAGAATTTAATGTCGTTCTTCATACTTTATGCAAGAGTAATAACTATATTTCTGTAAAGGAGAGAGTTACTTAGGTTTTGAATATTGAATTCTATTTAAACTGCACCAGGATGAGCACAGATGCAGTGAATCCTGGGGGAACCTGAAGGAGACTTTGGTTATATGGATAAAAGTGGTTCTAAAAAGTGTGCCTTAATTATTCCTATAAGTACATATTTTCCTACTGAAAATTTAAAATCAATGGTTATCTCTAAGGTCAATTTTATTCTTTAATATTTATGAGATACTTATTTTAAATAATGGGTGTCTATCTCTTTTTAGTTCCCACTGTGTTTTGTTTTGTTTTTTATTTTTCCTAAAATGTGATAATTTTCAGTGGTTTTCTTTAATAGTGTAATATTAAATATTTAATATAGGATAATATTCACATAGATTATATCTGAGGAAACTAGAGAAAAAATGATGGTAATGAACATATTCTTGCTATAATTGTCTAAGAGCAAAACAGAAACTTTTATAATCACATCAACAGAAAAGACCACTTTTTAGTTTTGGAAGAGATGCTTGTTCCAAGCACACATTTAAGAGACATAGTGAAAGAATAAGAAATGACCATGGAAAGATAAAGCATGAGCACTTGAATTTACCATGTAAAAATGCTGGGCCTTTTAGCACTTGCCTATAAATAATCTCAGTGCTGTAAAGATAGAGAAAGGAAATTCTTGGGACTTTCTAGCTATCAAGTCAGACTGAATTAATGAACTACAGGGTCAAGAATAGATTCCTTCTCAAAGAATAAAAGTGGAGAGATGGGTGGAGAAATGGCTCAGTGGATAAAGGTGCTTCCTTGCAAAGTCTGATTGCCCAGTCTCAATTCTCCATCCCCCATATAAATCCAGATGCAGAAAGTGCTGCATATGTCTGGAGTTTGTATGCAGTAGCAGGAGGCCCTGGCATGCCCATATTCATTCTTTCTCTTTGTCTTACCCTTTCTTTCTGCCTATCATTATTTATTTATTTATTTATTTATTTATTTATTTATTTATTTATTTATTTATTTTGTTTTTTTCAATGTAGGGTTTCACTCTAGCCCAGGCTGACCTGGAATTCACTATGGAGTATCAGGGTGGCCTCTAACTCACAGCGATCCTCCTAGCTCTGCCTCCTGAGTGTTGGGATTAAAGGCATGCACCACCACACCTGGTTTGCCTTTCAATCTTACTCTCTTTTTTCCTGTAAACTGCAATTCCATAGGCATTAGGCATTCCATCTTATGGCAATTAACAAGCTAAGTAGTAACTGGTTTTTGTTACTTTAGCTTGCTTCTAATAACTTTAAGTACCTCAAGGGGAAGAACAATGGGTCATTCAGGTTTGAAACATTTGCATCCGCTTGTACTCCATTATAGATAACCAATAGTTAGGAGAGTCTCATATAAAGTATAGAAAAGTCAAAATATAGATATGACTATAGCTGCTCCCAGATGTGGAAGCCTGATTGAAATTTCTAGCATCAATAGAGGATTAACTACGTAATCAATTTCTAAATCAATGGTTAGAACATCTAATCCACCAGTGATGCATTGAGTAAAATGGAGACACTATAACTCAAACATTTTACCAGGACCCTGGCTCTAAACAACTGAATTCCATCCAGTCTCTGGTCACACTAGGGACACCTGATGTTATTCCAGTCTACTCATTAGTTTCAGACTGAGTCTTCCTTAGAATCCTAATTGGTAGCAATGTGCTGACCATTAATTTTTCTTGGAATATCTTGTCACTGGAATGTTACCATGTGGGCAAATTAGAAAAGATCATGCAAACAAGAGATCCTGCCTTCTACTGAAGCTGTTGCGTACCTGTTGTATGTTGAATTCAGCCTAGTCCCTCACCAATGTGTCAAATTTTTTACCTTAGAATTATTACCGTCACAAGAGTTTAAAATACGGCACTAGGGCTGGAGAGATGGCTTAGCGGTTAAGCGCTTGCCTGTGAAGCCTAAGGACCCCAGTTCAAGGCTCGGTTCCCCAGGTCCCACGTTAGCCAGATGTACAAGGGGACACACGTGTCTGGAGTTCGTTTGCAGAGGCTGGAAGCCCTGGCGTGCCCATCCTCTCTCTCCCTCTATCTGTCTTTCTGTGTCTGTTGCTCTCAAATAAATAAATTAATTAATAAAAAAAATACAGCACTAAGATCTGACCATAAATTATGTATATTTTGACCTGTAATACCAAGATTTTTAATCAAAGGCTGAACTGATGTTTTCATATGAAGGCATTGTCTAGATATTATTAACATCTGCAGACAACACTTGTTACTTGAATCATAGAATCATAGTTCTATGATTGCTATTGTATAATTTTCTCCAGCTTCTATTCCTCACAAGAATTCTGGTTGATACAGTGCTAAGACAACATTTAAAGTTTCAAAGATCAATTCTTATGGAATTTATTTTTTTCCTTTGTTCTACTTTCTCCTAATAATCAAATGAACTTACCTGAAAATCAGGAAATGGACTAAGGTGGTGATTCTTTAAAATATAATTAGTTCCTAATATGCATAGGGGAATTGAGCAGCTTTTCCTGGCTCATTTTTAGAAAACTTACCTCTGCCCATATCAGCCTTTCTGAGGCTCAAATCCCCTGACAGAAACATACATACACAATTATTTGAGGTTACCATGATGTGAATGTCTTAGAATATGTGCATGGTAATTTGAAATTTAGGTTCTAAACTTTTAGTTCAATCTTACTTCCATCTTGTTCACTTTTCTTAAACTTTTTCTTGAATTGTTTCCAAATTAGTTCTTGAGGACACATGTGATATGTTATATTAAATATTTTAAAGGTACATTTTATATGCCTTTTTCTACAGGTATATAACTTCCCTTCTCTTTACATGGCAGAAAATAACTGTAATAGTACTTTTGGAGGTTTTATTTTTTTCATCTTTTCTCATCAGATATGGACATATTTTGTACGTAAACAACACATGTTGGTACATTCTTTCCCTCCTCCTGGCCCCTTTTCTCAAGAGGACTTCATCATTGGGATGCAGGTCCAACCCCATGGGGATTGTGGGTCATGAATTATGAGGGCAGCAGTCAGTTATGGGTGAGAGGTAATGTCTCTTTGCAAAATGTCCCAATTTGTGGCTCTAACAATATTTCCACCCCCTCTTCCACAAAATTCCCTGAGCATTGTAAGTCTACTTCAGTGACGGGCACATAGGATCCTCTGGATCTCTGATTTGGTAGGTGTTGACTGTCCTCAGTGTCTGTCTCATCTATCCTTGTGCTGATATCAGATTCACTAAGAAAGCAGCACTCGTGTTCTTTTTCCCAGTTCATCTGTGGTTTCAGCTGGTGCCTGGGTGGAGTGCACTGGGTTGTTTGTCTCCTCAGTTCCAGCTCCCATCTGAAAAAGAGAAGCATATTCTCCAATGGAGAATGAAATCAGCACCAGTTAAATGGGGTAACCATTATTAATTTAGACAGAATTAAAGGGTTTAGACCCTCATATACTCTAAAGTTAGTGGGAGTTTGACAATGGAAAGCAGAATCATTACCTAGTTATGATTCTGACTTGTTGCCCTGCTCCAGATATGTTTTCCTTTCCACTGGGCAGATCTGTCAGCCAATCTGAGAGCAATTCATTACCCACCATGGCTATGTGCCATTATTTCACATGTGTAAGCATCACCTCAGGTTGTTTGCTTCTGAGTTGCTCAGACTTTGAATTGCTTGGACAGATCTTGGCCACCTTCCCCCAGTACCTCATGTAGTACCTTACAGCAGTAGATGGGCTAATTGTCTGAAGACTGGCTCTCCTCCAGATTCCAAACAGGTCTCTCCATGGTCCATTCCAACAGCATAACAGCATTTGGTGTCTTCAGTAGTAGGGTCTTACGGGGTCTTACCATTAACCTCTGGTGAGTAATCAAGTATTCTGACAGAAGTCTGTTTTTTATTTGTTGTTGTTGTTTTGGGAAATCTAGTAGGTCTCTCTGGTCAACAGCTTACTGTGGATATAGACTAGATCCTGGTATAGGGAATTACAGGCCAGTGCCAAGAGAAAAAAAAGTAAAAGCAAGAGAAGAAAGAGAAACAGGACAAATTTGAGGTTAGATTTTGCCTTGCTCTCTCCGGGGCCCTTCAATTCAGGGGTGCTCTCTAAGGTCCTCTTGAGGGTTCCACCTTTTAGTATGACTTCCCAGATATGGGATTCTGTGGAACCAGTTCAATTTGGGTTCAGTTTTGAATCCCACCCACTCTTTCCCTTCCCCCAAGCCCTACCCTCCTTACTGTCCAAGCTTCAAGATGCTATTCAGATATATCGGCAACTTGGGCTGATCCAGGTTAGGAATTCCCGATGAGTTAAATCATGTGATGGTTGTCTTTCTGTAATTGTGAGGGTTCACTTAGAATGATCTGTTCCAATTTCGACCATTTTTTCTACAAATTTTAATGTGTCTTTTTTTTTTTTTTCTTACTGCTGAGTAGAATCCCATCATATAGATATACCACATCTTGGATATCCATTCATCCAATGATGGGCACCTGGTTTTATTCCAGTTTTTAGCTATTATGAATTAAGCAATGATAAAGATGGTTGAACAAATATCTCTGAAATGAGATGTGGAGCTTTTAGGGTAGATGCTCATTAAGGGAATAAGAGGGTCTGTTGGTAACTCTATATTCATAATTTTCAGGAGTCTCCATATTGATCTTCACAGTGGTTGTGCCATCCTACATTCCTATTAACAGTGAATGAGTATTCCTATTTCCCCACTACATCACCAACATGAGTGGTATCTAAATTCATTTTTCTACGTATGATCAATTTGTCCAACACCATTTGTTGAAGAGGCTGTCTTTAATCTAGTCTTCGTTATTGGAAATTTCGTCAAATATCAAGCATCTATAGTTGCTTGCCCTAAGTTCTGGGCCATCAATTCTGTTCCATTGGTCTATGTTTCTGTTTCTAATTCCAGTTTCATGCTGTTTTTGTCACTATGGCTTTGTAATATAGATTTATATTAGGTATGCTGATACTACCACAGGTGGATATGTTTGGATATCCAAGTCCTTCTGCCAATCCACATGACTTTTGAGATCGCTTTTTCAATCTCTGTGAAAAATTATTCTGGTATTTTTATTGGTATTGTGTTAAATCTTCATATTGCTTTTTGTAGAATTGTTATTTTCATAATATTAATTCTACCTGTTCAGGAACATAGGAGGCCTTTCCATATTCTCACGTCCTCCTCTTTTTTTCTTGAGTGTATTTTTTAAATTTTTTTCATTACATAGTTCTTTTGCATACTTTGTTAGTTTTATTCCAAGGTATGTAGGGTTTTTGTTGTTGTTGTTGCTATTGAAAATGGGACAGCCTCACTGATTTCTCATTCTGCATATTTATTCTTTGCATACAGAAAGCTACTGATTTTTAGTTTTTATCCTGCCACTTTGCTGATCAAAATTACAAGTTTTGAGATGGAGATTTTTGGGTCACTTATATGTAGGAACATGTCATCTGCAAGTAGAGCTAACTTGACTTCTTCCTTTCCAAGTTGAATCCCTTTTATTTCTTTCTCCTGTCTTATTTCTTGGGTTAGTACTTCCAGTACTATGTAAAAGAGCAGTGGTGAAAGAGTGAGAACCCTTGTCTTGTTACCAAGGTCAGTGGGAGCTCTTTGAGTTTTCCCATTAAGGGCTTTAGGAGCTTTATATATAGTCATTATTGTGTTGAGATATAAACCCTCCATGCCTATTCTTTCCATTGTTTTGACCATGAAGTGATATTGTACTTTGTGAAAGGCCTTCTCTGCACCAATTGAGAGATATCATGTGGTTATTATGTTTCAGTTTATTTATGTGGTATATTACATTGACTGATTTCCATATGTTAAAGTGTCCCTATATCCCTGGGCTGAAGCCTACATGATCAATGTGGATAATGCTTTTGATGTGTTTTGAATTTGGTTCACAATGATTTTGTTCAGGATTTTTGCATCTAAATTCATTTGGAATATAGGCCTAAAAGTTTTTTTTCCTTGTCCCATCTCTGTCTGGTTTTGGTATCAGGAAGATGCTAGCTTCATAAAAGGAGTCAAGGAGGATTCCTGGTCTCTGATTATATGGAATATTTTGAGAAAGCATGGCTTCAGTTCTTCTATGAAGGATTAATGTAATCCAGCTGAGATACCATCTGGTCCTTGACTTGTCTTTTGGGAGAGGTTTTTGATGACTTTTTGAATCTATATGGATGGGGTATGGAGGTTTAGGAGATTAGACTGCTTTAAGTTTAGTTTTGGTAGGTGGTTTGTGTCTAGGAATTCATCCAGTTCTTCCAGATTACTTAATTTTGTGAAGTACAGGTTTTATAAGTATTCCCTCATGATTCTTCCAATTTTCTTGATATCTGTTGTGATAGCTCCTTTTTCATTTCTGATTTTGTTCATTTGAGACTTCTCTCTTTTTTTTGTTTTTCTTAATCAGTATGGCTAGGGGTTTGTCAATTGTGTTTATTTTTCAAAGAACCATTTCTTCATTTCATTGATTTTTTTAAAAAAATGCTTTATTACTTTCTAATTTATTTATTTCTCATCTAATCTTGATTATTTCTTTCCTTCTAGAGCTCTTTGGGTTGGATTCTTCTTGTTTTTCCAGTGCCTTTGGGACTGTCAGGTTTTTGCTTTAAAATCACTCTGTCTTTGTAAAGAAGGCATTTAGCACTATGAATGTTCCCCTAAGTGTGTCTTCATTGAGACCCATAAGTTTTGATAGGTTGTGTTTTCATTATTATTCCATTCTAGGAATTTTATAATTTGTTTTTTTATTTCTTCCATGAACTATTCACTGCTTAAAAGTATATTGCTTATTCTCCAGGAGCTGGTGGAGTTCTTGATGTGTTTCTTGTTGGTAATTTATATCTTTAAAGCATTGTGACCTGACATGATAGAGGAAGTTACTTCAATTTTTCTGAAGTTATGAAAGCACACATTGTGGCCTAATGTATGGTCAATTTTGGAGAAGATTTCATGGGCTGCTGAGAATAATGTGTACTCTGTAGATGGAAAGTTCAGTAGATATCTGTTAGGTCTAGTTGGTTTATAATGTTGTGGAGCTCTATTTTTTTTTCCCAATTTTCTGCTTGGATGATGTCTATAATGAGAGTGGAGTACTGAAGTCTCCAACTATGATGGTGTTGGTCTTAATTTTGGTTTTATTGTAGAGTATATTTTGTTTTATGAACTGTGGTGCCCTGTGGTTGGTGCATATATATTTATAATAGTGATGCACTCATGTTGGATCATTTTTTATTACTTTTGGTTTGAAGTCTATTTTACCAGATATTAACATAGCAACAACTGCTTTTTTTCTTAAATTTTGTTTGCTTGGAATACCATTTTCCAACTTTCACCCTGAGGAGGTGTCTCCCTTAATGGTTAGGTGGGTTTCTTGAAGACAGCAGATAGATGGGTCCAGTTATGGGATTCTCTTGGTTTGTTGTAAATTGCTTTTCGCTTGTTGCTTTTAACACTGTCTTATATTTTTGTTGTTAAGAGATTTAACTATGATGAGTTTTGGAGAGTTTCTTCTTTGGACCTGTCTGTTTGGTGTTCTATGGGCTTCATGTATCTGGATGGGCTTCTCTTTTCCAAGCTTTGAAAAACTTTCTTCAATAATTTTGTTGAGTATGCTCTTTATGCCTCTGTTGTGGATTTCCTCTCCTTCTGCGTACTCATGATCCAGATGTTTGCTTGTTTGAGGGTGTCCTGCAGTTCCCTCATATTCTGTTCACTTGATATTTTGAACTTAGCAAAGTTTATGGCCTCCTGATCATTTTCTTCTATCTTATCTTCTAGGTCAGAGGTTCTTTATTCCACATGAGTAATGCTGTTGGTGAATGGTTCTAGAGAATTTATAATTCTATTTGATTTTTGTTTTTGTCTTATGTTATTTTGTATCATGTCCATCTCTTTTTTGAGGTACAATTTCAATTTGAGTTCTGATTTTCTTCATGCTTCATGTAGTTTATTCTTGGATTTGATCAGGTATTCGTCAATTAACCTTAATCAACCAGTTGTTAAGGTCTTCCACTTCTTGACTTACCTTCAATGTATTCATATCTACTTGGAGGGTTCTTACATTTTCTTCAGTCCAGTTAAGCCTCAATTTCATTGATATGATTGTTGGTTCTTTGGCAGTTTGCTTCAAGTTCAGGATTTTTCTTTTTAAATCAGGGTATCATTGGTTGTTGTGCTTTCATTTTGGGAATAAATTTCTGTTGATTTCTCTATGATTTCATTGGAGACTCCTGTAGTAGGATTAAGCATTATTGGTGGAAATCTCTCCATTTTCTGACTTTTGCAGGCATTTTGGTCTACTCATTTTATTAGGAAGACTATTTTATTGAGGAGGAAGCAAGTTTTCCTCCTTTGGCCCATTCACCCTCTGACTCATATGAACTGGGATGTTGGTACCCAGTGGCCAATCAGGATACCAAAGCAAAAGGCCTTGTTCCACAGCTCACACAGGGACCAGGCCTCCTCAAGCAAGGCACAATGAAATCTACCAGGACCAGGGGGCTGGGAGGAGCAAGGGAACAGGGATCTAGCCCACTCTGTGCTTCTCCCTCCAGGACACAGACCAGTGCAGGCAACCCAGACTGGGGAGGTTGGAGGTGCTCAGATACAGGAGTCTGTTCTACTCACTTCAGACTGTGGCACCTGCCCAAACATTTTCTGTGCAAGACCCTGGAGGTGGGAGAAACCAAGAAATGGGTCTGGCCTACTGACTCTAGACTGCTGTGCCCACTGCTATTTTTTTTAATACTTTTCATTTATTTGAAAGAGAGGAAGATGGAGAGAGAGAGAGATGATTTCTCTCATGCTTCCCTGATTTTGCATTTACATTCAGTTCATTAATTGTGACTAAGAGGTTATAGTAAAATAAAATGCTAATATGGTTTGAGAACTGATGAAGATAATATCTACAATCTTCACTACTTTTCTATAAATTCAAAAGTACTCTAAAATAAAAGTTCATTATGTGAAAAAAAGTTAAAATAAAATTTTGATCTGAAAAATAAACCCTGGGAAGAGAATGAAAAATATGTACTATAAATTTGAAGAAAAACATTTGCAAACTCCAAAGTTGTAAATACTTTCATAAAGAACATGCTAATGATTCTCACCAGTCAGTAGGAAAGAAAAGCAATTTAATTAGAATATGTGCAAAATCACAAAACAATATTTAACCAAAGAGTATGTAATTATAGTACAAATGTATATAAATACCTATTCATTCAAAGAAAATGTCAGATTAGCCATAAAAATGCAGATTAAAGCCAAAATGATATAACATTTCATACCTTTCCAAATAGCCAAACCTTAAAATCATGGAATAAGCTCAAGTAGTCTCCAGAATGTACATGATACTTAAATGGCTCACCTCTCTTGGAAAACAGTTTGGAGATTTCTTTTAAATCTGAATATAAAATTATCATTCAAATCTAATATTTTGTTCTTAGGTATTTAATACAGAAAAATATATAGTAAAAGATTCACAAAAAACTCATGTGCCTAAATGTTTAAGTGAACCTGAATGTGATGTTTCTAGCAGAGCAGAAGATATTCTCACAATAAAGGAGTCATTCTGTATCTAAATGCACCTATGTCCCACTGGGATATTGTATTGCACTCTCACATTAGGTTATTGTTCAGAGAACTGATTCCTTGAGATCTTTTAATGATGTCTGTCCTACAACTGCTATGAATCTACTTTTCTTACAATTAAAAACTCCTTTTATGCGAAAGTGCTTATTTGGTGGTGCTAAAACCATCATTAATTATTATAAATTTACTTATCTATTCACTGCAAGTTACATTTAATATCCCATTCCTCTATTTTCAGTAATATAATATGAGATGAACTTATAGTCACATTATTTTTCTTCCTGTTCCTTCTTTCTTAAACATTACACTTATACACATTTCAAAACTAGCATCTTCATCCCACTAGTTACCAAACTCTATTAATTATTCAATGTTTCATCAATTTCTACAGTATCCTTGACCTAGGCCATGCTCAAATATTGCTTGTGATGCATGCTTCACCATTGCATCATTATCCTGTTTTAATTGTCCTCTATTTGTTCTACTAAGCTTTTCATCAGCTTCTCATCAAATGGTAATTACAGCAGAAATCTATCTGATCTCTGTAGAGGGCCTGTATGTTCTGGCCATAAAGAAGGTGACAACAAAGAAAGAACTTTCTAAAGAAGGAATACTATAGAGAGTCATAAATGCTCTGTAACTTTTAACACTTGCATATCAAAGAACCAAAATCTCTTAGTAAGCAGAAATATTCAACACAATTGTCTCATTGTTTTCTGTGGAAAATTCATTAGCTCTAAAGTTAATAGTGTGGTATAAAACTTAGTGGATATTTTAGTTGCTTGCTGATATGCATAGAATATAAATATTCTAAACTAAATCATACTTGCTGCTTTCCTCTGCCAATGATTATCCATATGTGTATATAGCCATTCAACTTTTCTCAGAGCCTTCCTAATATCATCTTCCAGTGTCATGATTTGGTGAAAGAAGCAACAACTAGATGTCAATTTACTTTTAATGAAAGAAGAACCAAGGGTGGACTGACCTTTATGTCTGCACAGTCCATTTAATTTAGAAAAATTCAATCAAATTGGAATGGGGAAAAAAGAAAATAGCAATGTGATTTTCTTATTTCCATTTTTCTTGTCCCGAGGGAAGGAATAGAGACATGAAAATATCTTTCTGTTCATCTCACAAGGCCACTGCTTAACTTTGATGTGAAATCCTGGGAAATTGAAATACATAGCACCCTGGGCCCTGGGCTCTCTTCTGGAATGGCTCACCCTGATGTGTTTATGTTCTCTAGTTGATTTGCATGCTGTTCACACACCTGCCCAAACAGCTCATTTTGAGTGAACTGTGTTATTACGCTGAGAGTGGAGCTGCACTATACATGGGAAAGCAGCCCAGGATGATAATTGGGTAAATACGCCATTTTGAAAATACATTTTCCTCAGGTTTTTTTGCATTTTTGCTCTTGCTTCTGTTTTGTAGTCCTTGGGTTAATGTTACTTACAGAAACACAGAACTCAACTCAGGTCACAGGGGCTGGTGGGTAACCTGACAATCTAAGGTATTCATTTTGAGTAGTCAGCTAACAAACCAGTCACAGATATTATTCTTTTCTTTGGGTATAAACACTTCATCTAGTTTTCAAGAGCACTCTACTCTTTTTAGATTAACAAACAAAAAGATGCTGTACACAGTATATATAAAGAGTTAAAAAAAAAAAAAACAAACTTCACAATCTAATTGACTAAACATCAAAGTCAGCTCCCTCATATACTAACTATATAAACTCACAAAAACCATGAAAGACCAATCTCCTGTGCATTCTGACATACCCTGGAGAGATAAAGTAAAAGTAAGATAAATGCAAACAACATGATGCAAAAATAATGTTTTCATTATATCGTAGCTCTGAAGATCATAAAATAAATTAAGAAAATAAATCTATACAAAATAGTTCTAAAAGTTCCACTAACATATAACAAGGGGCATACACCAAGCCTGAGTGAGGCTTACAAGAATAAAAATACACTCAACTGACCAAAAAATTATTAATGGGAGACACCACATAAATATAATGTGGGAAAGTAGGAGCATCTCAAAAGATACAGAGAAAACTTTGATAAAAATCAAACACGTTTTTATGATAACATTACTCAACACACTAGAAAGAGAATGTTTCCTCAAACTGAAAAGGCATCCATGAAAAATATGCATCCAAAAGCATACTTATTGTTGGAAACATGAATATGTATAGATAGATATAGATATAGAATTAGATATAGATATAGATATAGATATAGATATATAGATATATAGATATATAGATATATACACATATTTCTAAGGAACCAAAGAAGAAACAAAACCTATTATTGCTAAGAAATGAGGCAAAGCTTTAGAATAGAAGCTAAATAATCAAAAGGTAATTGTGGGTTGGAAAGATGGCTTAGAAGTTAAAGCACATGTCTGTGAAGCTTAAGACCCATGTTCTACTCTCCAGATCCCATGTTAGCCATATGCACAAAGGTGAGGCAAGCACGCAAGGTCACACATGCCCACTAGGTGCCACAAGCATTTGGAGTTTGATTGCAATGGCCGAGGCCCTGGCCTGCCAATTCTCTATCACTGCTCTCTCTCTTTCTCTCTCTCTCATAATAACAATATAATAAAATAATATAATAAAAGGTAACTGTATTCCTGTATCCTACTAACATACCATCTAGAAAAGCAAATTAAGAAAACAATTCTACAATGGCAAAATTGATGGTCATTCATTGACATTTGCATGTATGTCTATAGCACACCTTGATCCCCAACTTTCTCTTCCCTCCCAGGAAACCCTTCTTGGTACACTGCCATCCTAATTCCATCTTTTTTTTTTTTTTAACACTTTTTGATCTACTGGTTAAATTTAGGGTCATGTTCACAATCATGGATGGGAGATAATTTATTGAATGTGGTGGTTTGATTCAGGTGTCCCCCATAAACTTAGGTGTTCTGAATGCTAGATTCCTAGCTGATGGAGATTTGGGCATTAACGCCACCTGGAGGGAATGTATTTGTTGGGGGCGGGCTTACAGGTGTTATAGCCTGTTTCCCCACGCCAGTGTTTGGCATAGTCTCCTGTTGCTATTGCCCACCTTATGTTGGCCAGGGGGTGATGTCTACCCTCTGCTTATGCCATCATTTTCCCCTGTCATTGTGGAGCTTCTCCTTGAGCCTGTAAGCCAAAACAAACCTCTTTTTCCTACAAGCTGTTCTTGGTTGGGTGATTTCTACCAGCAAGGCAAACCTGACTACAACACTGAAGAATGAGCAACCCTCAAGTAGCTAGCTCCATATATATGTCAATATCCCTTTCCTAGGATCATTAGTCCTGAGACTTTTCATTAGCATGAACAGGCATTATCCAAAGGGTCTTATAATGAGTAACAAACTGTACTCTTTAAACACAAGGAAATTCCACGTGTCCTTCTCTGTCTCTTTTAAAGGTTTATTCTTCTCTATTAGGCTACTGAATCTTATGTTTATGAGCTTGTTTATTTATTTATTCAGTCTTTTAATTCTTTCATGATTTAATTTATAAAGCATGTATGTATACATGTATACATACATATGTATAAAAATTTAGTTATTCTAAGCCCTTGGGTTATAGTGAATCAAATGACAATTAATAAAATAATGATTATAAATAGATTTAAACAATGAAGTACAAGCTCTTTTTCTGTGAAAAAAAAAATATATGTATATATCTCACTATAAACTGTTCACTTAAAAAGTAGAGAAGTAAAGAACTGGAATGTTACACAGCAGTGAAATTGAAAAAATTGGAAATACATGCTAAAACTTAGAATATAAATGTTGAAAAATTTCATCTAATGGGAAGAGGTCACATACAAAAGGCACATACAGTTTAAGCTAATTTATGTTGTCTCCAGAGTAAGCAAATCCAGAGAGACTGACAGTAGATTAACCTTTTCTTGAGGTCTTTTGAAGAGGAGAAAGATGTGACTGATGCTGTACACTATAAATCTTGTTGGGGGTGAAGATAACTGATTTAACTATAAAATTAGGCAGAGGAAATGGTTATGAAATTGTGTTAGCATAAAAAAATTGTTAACATGTTAAAAATAACAATTGTATATCATTGGCAAAATGCCTCCCATGTGAATTAATAAAGCTATAAAAACAAATCAAAAATATAAAATGATTTGTGTTACAGTCAGGTTCACATTGTTGGCAGAAATGACTAAACCAAAAGCAACTTGTGAGGAAAAACAAGGTTTATTTTGGCTTACAGATTTGAGGGGAAGCTCCATGATTGCGGGGGAGAAAGATGGCATGAGCAGAGGGAGAGACACCATACCCCTGGCCAACATCAGATGGACAATAGGAATAGGAGAATATGCCAAATACTGGGAAGGGGAAACTGGCTATAATACTCATAAGCCAGCCCCCAATATTAAACTGCCTCCAGGAGGTGTTAATTCCCAAATTTCCATCAGCTGTGAGCCTAGCATTCAGAACACCCAAGTTAATAGGGATACCTGGATCAAACCCCAACATTCTGCCCTGGGACCCCATAAACTGATATCCATACATGATATAAAATTCAATGCACTCAGTCCAACTTTAAAAGTCCACATAGTTTTTAATCAATCCTAATGATATTCAAACATTCCCATAGTCTGAGATCTTTTAAATAAGCTATAATACAAAGAGAAATCCCCCGAAAACCCAAAATGGCACAGAATAATTCACACTGCAAAAGATGGCATTAGGCACAGCAAAGAAATAGTCAACCAATATAAGATTTAAAAAGATTAGGGCAAACATCAAACTCTGTAGCTCCAAGTCCAACAACTCTAGTCAGTGACAAATCTCCAAGTTTGATCATTCTAACCACTGACAAGCCTCTAGAGTTCCAATTCTCCAGGTAAGCTACTCATGGTTCTGGAAAACTTCAGCCAACAGCTTTCCTTAGCACCATCTTGTGGTCCCAGCATCTCCATTGGGTCTTCCCTGCAACCCATGGTTCATCTTCAGGGCTGCATCCAGTCTCCATGCAGGCATCCAGCAAACCTGCTTCACACTGCTAAGGGCCGCTTCCAAAACACAAGATAATGTGGCAAAATCAATGACCCTCTCTTTTCTGCATTTCTTACACCACAATACCTGGCAGGGTGCCAAATTTGTTAATCCATGGGGGAATAAAGCAGACTTTGAAGAACAGGACATTCCTTGAGCACTCAGGCCCCTTCCAAAGAGCCTACATTCTTTTTGTTGTCCCAGTGCAAGTCAGCTGACTCAATCTCAAAGGTAGGAATCTCATATAATTGCAGCTAAACAGGCAGAAGTTTGAGCCCAAAGATTTCATTTCTGTGCCATATCCCTCTGCTCACATAAGTCCATTTCTATGTAAAGCAACCCTGTAGGATATGGGTATAACAGCAAGCCTCTTACACAAACTACTCCTATCCAAGTTGAAGCAAAGTTCTTTCTCACCCTTGTAAGCCAAACCTCACAGTCCTTGGTTCTTACTGCAGTCAGGTCTTTCAACACTGACCAGAATAGTTCATCAAGCTATACTGACAGCACTGTAAGCAATCTCACAGGCCAAGGTTTCAAATCCTTCCACGTTTCTCTTGAAAATCATCTCCAAAAGGCCAAAGCCACACAATCAGGTATCTAGCAGCAATCCCACTTCTCTAATACTCTACAACTTTCCTGTTCCAGCCAGTTCTTATTACTGACAGAAATAACCAAACCAAGAGCAGCTTGTGGGAAAAGGGGGTTATTTAGCATACAGACTTGAGGGTGAGCTCCACGATGGCAGGGGAAAATGATGGCATGAGCAGAGGGGGGACATCATGCCCTGGCCAACATCAGATGGACAACAGGAGAGTGTGTCAAATACTGGCAAGGGGAAACTAGCCATAATACCCATAACCCTACCCCCAACAATACACTGGCTCCAGGAAGCATTAATTTCCAACTCTCCATATCTAGGAACCTAGTATTCAAAACACCTAAGTTTATGGTAGGGGTGGGGGATATCTGGATCATACTACCACAATATATCATAATCTCATTGGCCTAATTTTTCATGTCATCCTTAGCAGACAATGATTATGGTATGGATAGTAAGAACTCACCAGAAGTTTCCTCAGGATCCCTTCCATTCTGGGGCTAGGAAAAAAAAAAAAAAAAAAAACTAAAACTACATTGTTCTCAAGAATGGTGGTACACATCTGTAAGCCAGGAATCTGTGAGTTCACTTCTGCCCAAGTTATATAGGAAGACCATGCCTTGATACATAAAGAACCCATACTTTATATCCAAAAGGAAGTTCAACTATTCTCTTTATATCTGGACGACTAATAGATTTATCATTTTGTCATTCTTGATATTCTCCAGATTTAGATGACTCATTGTTATGGTGGGGCTTAAAAATATAGGCAATATTTCTGAAGAGAGTATAGAAAATGAATGCAGTGTTCCCTAAAAATTGCTATGATAGCCAGTGTCCCAAATTTGTGTTTTAACATGGCATCCTGGTGGTGTGTGTTTGAAAGTGGCTATCAGCTGTTTGTACACAAAGGTGTCTCTGTCTGTTTCCATGGGCACCCTTGAATCACAAATAGACATGTTAGTAGTCATTATATAGTCAATAATGCATAAATATAGTCATTATTTTTAAAACCAAGACTGAGTTAACAGCTACTGAGTATTTAAACTATGAATTAATTAGGTCCAGATAAGTTTTAGATATAAAGAACATTTGGCCATGCAGATGTTGCTATACAATTGAAGTGTGGTTATTTTCCTAAACCTAAATATATTTTCCTAATAATTTCTCATTACAAACTCCATTTTACTAATAAAACTTATTGTGCCCTTAAGCCATGAATATTTAAAAATATCTCATGTTGATTGCATAGGGTTATAATATAATACAAATATGAGTTATTTGTTATAGTCTAACTGGGATGCTATTACACGATACTTCTAATTGATTGAATTATTAATGACAGACATTTACTTGTCCTAGTTTTGGAGGTTTAGGAGTCCATGATTAAGGTAACATTCATGTCCAGTATGGACATACTTCCTCATAGATGGACATTCTTGAGTAATAAATATAGTCACACCGTCTTCTTTCCCATTAAAATTTGTAGTACAGGAGTTACTACTTACTAAGAAAGAGTACAGATTGAGAGAAACACTAGTGAAAAATAAGTCCATGTTCTCTTTTTTTTTTTATTTTTAATATGTATTGATACTCTATATTGCTATATATCCCTAATTGATGGCTGGTCTGGTACTAGTAGACTGGCCTCATGCTCATGTGAATTCTCCTTCCTCAGCCTCCCAATTGTTAGGATTACAGGACACCACACAGGCTTATTTTGATCCAGCATTGTTTTCTCTCAAAAAACTTCTTCTGCATTGGCCATACTTGGGTGACATTCACTATGCATGGTGACGAACTATAAGAACAAAATGTGAGAATGAAATATGAGAATATAGTATGGGAATGAACTATAGGAAAGAACTATGGGAATATTCCTTGTGGACCTTACAAATAACTTTTGTGATATTATTGCTGTGAGATTATAAGTTCCATAGTTGTAACTTGCTTTAAAGTTAATCGTACAACTGCATAACCCACCTGTTTAAAGCAATGTGACTAGGTTTCCTCTGCCTTGGTGGACCGCTAGCCTGAAAAACACAGATGACCAACATTGACAAGCAGTGTTTAGAGATGGTGACTGCTCTTAAACTATGCTCTTTTCCTTGGAGGCCTGGTTGGACTCTCGACTCAGAACAAAAAATATGAGTAAGAAGTGCTGATCATAACATTGTAGAAAATGCCATCAATAACTATGAGTTCACAGATAGGTAGGCTAAATGTGATTGCATTTGTGATCAGTGTGTGTGTGTGTGTGTGTGTGTGTGTGTGTTGGATCAGCAAAGTCCAGTAGGTCACATTTCTAAATCCATTGTTAACAATCATTTAAGGATTATCAAAGGTAGAAAGTTCCTTACCATTTGCTCATGCAATGTACTACTTATTCACGTATTAGTGGGTCTTTTTGCTGTTCAATAAAATTGCCATGGTGTACCTGCATGCAAGAGAGGAAGCCAGTTAACATCAGGGCAGCAGTGATAGCAGATGTAGGTTTCCCAATGGCTTAAACTAAACTTCTCTTCAGTTTCCTCAGACTGCTGCTAGAGGCTGCTGGCCCACTCCAAAGATGCCTATATCAGGAATTAGTTCTCACACCTCTCAGGCTCTGCTCTTAGAAGCAGTTTGCCCACTTCTGTATAGGAAAGTTCCAGAGGTTAGTCTTCTCTAAATTCAGTGCCTCCTCACCACAAATAGAACAACCTTGTAGGTAACATACATAAAGCTTTAAGAGGAAAGGAAACAAGAAGAAACAGACACCCTCAAAGAGGGTGAAACCACTTCCTTTCTTCCACGTCTAAGAGGCTCCCTCTTAGAGACTTCTGCTTCTTTCCCATGCTCACATAACCCTGGGCCAGCGGTGTTTGACTGATGACCACAGATTAACTGAATCCCTGAATTTCCCCTTAACTTTAACTCATGACTAGCACTGTTAAGCCAGAATGATCCTCCAGAATTATTTCTCCTGTAAACCATGACTCCCTTTAATCTTCAGTATAAAAATCCAATACCCTTAGCCCAAAATCAAAGTCTTCTTAATTAAAAACAACCATGCTGGCCCCTCATTTCTCTCCTTATCCTAGGGAAATCTCTGATTGACTTGAACTGATCCCTCACAGTTCTGTCCCTGAATTATCCAGACTTGGAAGCTGTATTCCATTTCCCCACCTATTTAAATTACATTTATTTTCTTAATATTCCACTGAAAAAACCACATTCTTTGAAAAAAAATATATCCCTTGGAATCCCAGCCTATGCTCATTACTACACAATTACTTTCTATAATCTTCTGATTCAAATTGTATTTTTTATACATGTATTTGGAAAAAAAAATAAAAACTTTGTTTTTCTGACCAAAACACACTGCAACCCTGGCTAGCCTCACTACTCACTATAAAGACCAAGTTGACCCACACCCCCGCGCTGGTCTTACATGTGTGAGCACCATGCTCACCTGAAAACTTATTAAGACAGCTGCAGTGTCATATAATCAGAAAATAGCCTTGGGATGGTGAAATGGCTTAGGAATTAAGGTGTTTGCCTGCAAAGCCTAAGGACTCTGGTCCAATTCACCAGGACCCACATAAGCCAGATGCATAAGGAGATGCATGTATCTGGAGTTTGTTTGCAGTGGCTGGAGGCCCTGGTGCACCCATTCTCTCTTTCTATCTGCCTCTCTTTCTCACTCTCTTAACTATCTAAATAACTTTTTTAAAAGAAAATCTCAGTCTCATAGATCTATCCAATTGCTAATTTGATTAAAAAGATTACAGGGCTGGAGAGATGGCTTACCAGTTAAGCACTTGCCTGTGAAGCCCAAGGACCCCAGTTCGAGGCTCAGTTCTCCAGGACCCATGTTAGCCAAATGCACAAAGGGGCACACACATCTGGAGTTCCTTTACAGAGGCTGGAAGCTCTGGCGTGCCCATTCTCTCCCTCTCTGTCCCTCTCTCTATCTGCCTCCTTCTCTCTGTCTCTCTCAAAAAAATAAACAACAACAAAAAAGTTTTAAAAAAAAGATTACAGAAAATTCGGTAAAACAATGACAAAAAACAATTGGAGTGTAATCTCCATAAATAATGAAACCATGATACAGTTATTAACCATCTGGCTGTGAAGATATCATAAGCATCTCAGGTACAGATAAGAGTGTGCTCAGCTCTAATCGATGGATTACTTGAAAGAGCAAATAACTCCGAGTATCACCTCAATATCACCCACAAAGTGACTACATCCATTTGCACCATTATAGGAGGAATTTAATAATTAAAAGAAAGCTAAAATACACTCTCAGATTGCTTTCTACTTGCTGCCTGTTACAAAACTTATTCTCTTCAGCCCACATTGCACTGGGGCTTCCAGAACTTGTAAGTCTTGGCAGCATTAATTAAAATCGAAGGCTGCCCAGGGACATGGAAGTACTGTCAAGAAGCCAATTATTTCACGTTCACCCCTGACTCTGCACAGTAGTTACTCTAGGGCTATTTCCTTATTCTCTTTTCTTATTTTTATAACCTGTAATTAGTTATTACACCGTACAATTTCCATAGCCACAGGAAACATTTAACTATATAGCACAGGGATATCTGTGAAATGAAGTTATTTCTAGGGAGATGAAAAGACAGGTAATGAGAGCACCTGGGGAATGAAGACACTGAGTCCCAGAAGCAAGTCCCTGATTTGAGAATATCCTCAGCTGAGTACAACCCCTAATACTGAAGGAGGACAGGAGAAAGCCAGATTTTTTTAGGCAGCATCAGTTACAGATTAAAGCTCAAAGAAAGAACCAGGAGATACCATCCCTACATGCCTTCTGGCCCTAACACAAAAGCAGAACTTGGCGAAAATGGAACTGGTGTCTGATGGAGACTGACCTACAAGGCTTCCTGCTGCCCAGTCTAGTGAACTACCTAGACAGATGGCTTGGATGGGGAGGCACAGGGATCCACCCTCTAAATTTACCAACCAATCATATCTTCCCCTTGCCTATAAAGAGTCCTGTCTTCTTTCTGCCCTGTACTCACCCAGTTCCACTTGACTTAGCTCAGGTTGGCTCTGCGTTTCTTTGCTCAGCCTGCCTTCCTCTCTTCTCTAGGGCAAGAAGGCTTCCCTTTCACCCATCCTGGCTGGGGGGGAGGTGCGGGGAGCGGGGAAGTGTGTAGAGAGCATAAAACTGTTTCTTGGTTTGGATAGCTTTTCTGCTTATCTCCGACTTCTAATTAAGAGGTAACTTCTCTCTTTGTGTGCATGATTTTCCTCTGGTTTCTGAATCTACCATGTGTGGGTTCCTCTCAAGTTTCCCTACATACATTCTGCTTTCCAAGTTCCAGCACCTTAATCTCCCTTTAAAAGCCTCGGTTTCTCTTAAGTCCACATGCTCGTTGGTCTACTCCAAATGCCCCCGACAAAAAACTCCAATTTTTCTTAAATGAAACTTATAAACTAGGCAGTGTTTCCACATGAAAGTGTGTTTTCTAAACCCCACAATTTTTTTATTTCTTCCTTAAATAAAACCCCAAATTTGTGATTTTCCCCTCAGTGAACTTAATAATTCACAATTTATCTGTTTTGAGTCCACCCTTATCTATTCTTTGTTAAAGGTAGAATGGGACTCAAAACTTGGGGTTTATGGATTGGGGGACCCCTTCCTGAACGCTAGAATCCTGCATCAATATCATGGCTATGTGGACAAGTTTAGTACAGCATGGGATCCTGAAAGAGTTTTCTGTCACATCTGGTTTCTAGAGTGCAACCAGGTTCTGGTCTTCATTTTAGACTAGGACATTCTCCCCTCCACCGAGCAACAGAGGCAGGATGCACTCTCGGTTCATATTATGACAGACAAAATTTTACTTTGGCAAAATAGGTACTTCAACTTAATTTTACATCTAAATACTATATATCCTCTCTCTCTCTCTCTCTCTCCTTTTCTCTCTCTCCCTCTCCCTCTCTCTCTCTCTCTCTCTCTCTCTCTCTCTCTCTCTCTCTCTCTCTCAGTGTGTGTGTGTGTGTTTGTGTGTGTCTTTCTTTTCCCTTTCTCTCTGTAGATTTTCTACTTATTTAGAACCCTTCTATCTATTCCCCAACATCACTTACAGTTACTTCTCTTTGAAATGTGTTCCCTGATAGTCATATTTTCCCTTGTGACTTAATCTCCATTAATTACTTAGCCATGGTCTCATCTGGGTGATTGGAAAGATATTTAGCAGGAATACTCAAGTTAACAAGAAACTAAAATTAATACCTTGTGACTTATTTTTATGCCAAGGATGAGAAAACTTGTGTGTCTCATTTAGCTTAAATTCTACCATGATATCAATATTATTATTATTATTTTTTTTTTTACTTTTTGGAGACTAAAATTGAAATTTGGAGACGTTAAAGTTCACAGAGATGTTAGTATTAAGAGTTATGAATTAAACTTAGTAACTGCTCACTTCCAAAATATTCGCTTATTTTTATACTTTAATATTTGGTTATAATAACTGCAATAAAAAACTAAAGGGATATTATTTATATTAGGAAAAACATAAACTGAAAATTGCGCAGATGATTTGTTTGAAATTTTATAGATAAACCATCTATAAAACCTAGAACAAGATAGAAATCAATAGGCATTTTTTGGTAAATATTATAAAAGGGCTGGAGAGAGGGCTCAGTGGGCAAAAGCAGAAGCATGATGACCCTGGTTCAAATCCTAAGACTCCACATCAAGCCAAATGAAGTAGCAAGTGTCTTCAATACAGGCCATCATACAGGGAGGTATGAGGTATGGGTAGGGGTATAGTGAAATGTTCAAATCAGCTCTGCTGATGTAGGCAGCATGGATCACCAACCAAGCTAGAAGATGAGAATTAACACCCAAGGTGGTCCTCTGGCCACCACGTGCTTGCGTCATCAGATGTATCTGCACATTAATGAAACCTAAGGTAAATGACAACATTCTCAACAAAGAACAGTGTCTTGCTTCTATGCAAGGGAAGTTTTTGTTTTTATTTCATATGTATAGAATATCATTTTGGGTAGGGTGTATTTTGTAAGCAAGGTATCTTTCTTTTAGTAATAGGTTCTTGGAGATAAAAATATGGATTCTGTTTCCTTCTGAAAGAAGTGGCAGTTTCAAGAAGAGAATGAGTCATCAATGAACAAGTATGTGACAAGTATTTTACCAGGCATCTTTGTCTTTTATCCTATTTCATGGTAATTGTAGTCCTGGTTTTCATGGTCACAATTTTATAGATGAGTAAATAGTATTATGAAGACTATAATGCTCACAGTCACTGAGCTAATGAAAGCTTTGAAGCCAAGTTGTGTGGGAGTCCAACGCCCTTGTTCTATTCACTACCAAATGACAGTTGCTGTCCTTGTCCCTGCACAGTTATATCCGGAAACTTGGTGCTCTTTTCATTTTTTACCCAGACTTCTGGCTCATTTTTGCATGTGTTCGTATGTGTGGTGTGTATGTGTGCATGCATGGTCATATGAGGTGAAAGCGGCATATGTGTATGGGTGCATATGCATGTGCACATGGCATGAAGAGGCCAGGGTTTGAGTTAGAGTGTCCTTCTGAGGCATTCTCCACGTATTTATTGAGGCAATATCTCTCAATTAAACCTAGAGCTCTTCAGTTTTCTAGTCTATGTCGTCTTGCCCCAAGAAATTTCCTGCTTCTTCCTCTTACATTGTGGCGTTACAGGGGTGCCACCGTGGTGCCCAGAATTTACGTAGGTGCTGGGGCTCCAACTCAGGTACTCACATTTGCACCACAAGCCCTTTACCAAAAGGTTGCAGGAAGATGGGCAACAGCTAGCCTCTTTTAGATAGCTTCAGTTAGAGATTGAGACCCAAAGAGAACCAGAAGATACCATCCCACACACCACCTTGCCCTGGCACAGAAATGGAATTCTCGACAGAAATGGAACTCATGTCTGATTGAAACCGATGTATATCACCCCATACTGCCCAGAGCCTAGAGCACTACCGAGGTAGATCTCTCAGGTGGGCTGGCCCAGGTGGACTGGCCTAGGTAGGCTGGCTGTAGGATGTGCCCTTCAAATCCACAAACCAACCAAGCCTGCCCCTTGTATCTGAAGGCTCTCATTTTCCTCCCCTCCTGCCTTTTTCTCACCACAGTATCCTCTTGGACTTGCCCTGTGCTGCTCTGTGGTAGCCAGGCTGGGTGGGGGCAGAGGGCATAAAACTGTTTCTTGGTCTGGGGGAGATTTTATGCTTGACTCTGCATTATAGTTTGGGGTAAGTTCCTACTTTGACTACATGGATGGATTTCCTCTTTTCACTGAATCTACCAAGTTGGTATGTCCCTTACCTTCCACATTTACCATGCCAAAACAGGTACATGTAAGAAAGGGAGAGCATTTTATCATTCTTCTATTAACAACAGTAAGATATAATTTGAAGGATTATTGTTGTGATCTGTTTTCTGTTAATGTGAATTATTGGCCGTGGCAATCAGGTTTGCATTGCTGGCAGAAATCATCAGAACAAAAGCAGCTTTTTGGAAAAAAAAAAAGATTTATTTTGGCTTACAGACTTCAGGGGAAGCTCCATGATGGCAGGGGAAAACAATGGCATGAGCAGGGGGTGAAGATCACCCCTTGTCTAACATAAGGTGGACAATAACAACAGGAAAGTGTGCCAAACACTGGCAAGGGGACACTGACTATACTACCCATAAGACTTGCCCCAATAATACATTGCCTCTAGGAGGTATTAATGCCCAAATCTCCATTAGCTAGGAATCTACCATTCAGAACATCTAAGTTTATGAGGGACACCTGAATCAAATCACCATCTCCTTCCCCTGTCCTCATAAGCTGATAACCAGCCATGATGTAAAAGATAATGCATTGAGTGCAACTCAAATACCCTTGTAGTTTTTATCAATTTTAATTATGTTCAAACATTCCGATAGTCCAAGATCTTTTAACTGAGCCATAATACCAAAAAGTACCCCCCCCCAAGACCACAATGGCACAGAATAAACATTCATCCTGGAGAAGATGTCATGGGTATAGCAAAGAAATATTAAACCAATACAAGATTTAAACTTGGCAAACATCAAACCCAGTAGCATCAAGTCCAACAATTCTAGTCAGTGACAAGTCTCCAATGTGACGACAAGTCCAGGAATTCTAACCATCAACAAGTCTCTGGAGTTTCAATTCCACTCCTCCAGCTAGGCTACTAGAAGGCCTGAAAAACTTTAACTGGGCCGGCAGCTTTCCTTAGAAACTGTCTCATGGTCCTGGTATTTCCACAGAGTCTCAACTATAACCCACAGTCCATCTTCACAGCCTCATGAAGTCTACATGCAGGCAATCTAGCAGACCTTCTTCACACTGCCCATGGCCATTTCCAAAACACAAGACCATTTTGCAAATTCAATGACCTTATTATTCCCTTTATTTTTTATACTCCATAATATCAGGTGGGGTGCCAATTTGTTAACCCAGGGGAGGAATAAAGCAGACTTTGAAGAACAGCACACTCCTTCAACACTCTTCCTACTACCCCAGTGCAGGTCAGATGGCCCAATATCAAAGGTTGTAATCTCTCAATTGCACCTTATCAGGCAGAAGTTTATTCAGAGATTTCATTTTTTATGTGCCATATCTCTTTGCACACACCAGTCTATTTCTATGCACTGCAACCCTGCACAACTTACCAGGACACAGCATAATAGCAAGCCTCTCATACAAACTTCTAGCCCAGTCCAGGCAAAGCTCTTTCTCATTCTCACAAGCCAAACCTCATAGTCCTTAGTTCTTATTGTATTCAGGTCTTTCAACTCTGACCAGAATAGCCCATCAAGCTGTACTGACAAGACATCTCTTAGGCTAAGGTTTCAAATCCTTCCACATTCCTCTTTAAAATCAGCTCCAAAAGGCCAAACCCATGCAGTCAGGTATCTATCAGCAAATGACCCCATTCTTGGCACCAACATTACTGTTGTAGTCAGGTTCACATTGATGGCAGAAATCATCTGAGCAAGAGCAGATTTGTGAAAAAGGGATTTAATTTGGCTTATAGACTTGAGAGGATGGCAGGGGAAAATGATGCCATGAACAGAGGGAGGACATTCACCCCTGGTCAACATAAAATGGAAAATAGCAACAGGAGAGTATGCTGAACACTCACAAGAGGACACTGGCTATAATACGCCTAAGCCCACCCCAACAATACACTGCCTCCAGGAGGTGTTAATTCCCAAATCTCCATCAGCTGGGAACCTAGCATTTAGACCATCTAAGTTTATGGGGAACACCTGAATCAAACCACCACACTGGCCATTTGTGCATTAACATCTCTGCAAATGGAATGACCAATAATATAGCCTAGTTTGACCTCACTAGGGAAAAGGCAGAAAAGATGACTTGAAGCTGAAAAATAAACTTGATTCCCCAGAGAGAATTTATATGAGGGAGAGGAGACATATGTGATAGTTTTTCCTATTTCTCTATGGTAAGGTCATGATCTCCACTGCTGGTTTTAGCCCTCCAAATAAACCACAAATAAACCATATATATAATGAATTAAACAAAAAAAATTATGAATTATTCAATGAAGTTTTATTTGGAATTTTTTATAACAAAGCAAACAAATACAGTATTTCATTACTTCCAAGTCTTCTTGCCACTGACACAAAAACACAGTTATAAAGAACTGTTCTATTAGGAAATGAACTTGGACCTCCAGCGTTCTAATCAGTTGGTTTTGTGTGTGTGTGTGTGTGTGTGTGTGTGTGTGTGTGTGTGTGTTCTCATAAAAGTAATATTCTGAATGTAGCCATAAATGGTAATTGGGACTACGATTTTCCTTGGTGTGGATAATTCAGTTTTAACAACCTGCTATTGACTTCGCAAGGCACCACTCAAGATTATTTACCGTGACCCAACAGAATCACTTTGGTGATTAACTGAGACAGTGTGCACAAAATACCTATCAAGAATTTAAATGAATCTGTGCTGAGGCAAATTCACTGGTATAAAAGAACAATTTATGAGCTGGTAACTGTCCCTACCTGATGATCCCTCATCCTTACTTCAATTAGTGCTATTACCTAATGGAAAAGGAATTGAGAATGTTTTATAACAAAGAGCAATTCATTTATCTAAGCTTCATCCTCCTTATAAAAGCATCTCTTCCATAAGGCACTTGTGAAAGTGAAAAGGGGAGCACACATAAAGAACTTAAAGAAGTGACTGGCATGTAATAGATGCTTAATAAATAAATGTAAGCCAGTGTTATTTGCAAAGTCATCTGAGTAGTTTTCCTTTAGATGGTCAGGGATCAACTGTCCATGACTCAATGCCAGCCCAACTGAGGTTTCAGTTCGCAGCATCAGATTTGATGATATATAATGAATACAATAGGTTTTTAGAGGCAGGTTCTACTGTAAGCCAGACGGCCCCAAATAGATAAATTTGATTTTGGACTCTTGATCCTTCTGCTTCTGCCTCCATAGTGCTGGGATTAAAAGCATGTAGTACCATGCCAGACTTCATCAATGGACTTTTAAAATTGTGCCCTTCCCCAGAATATGTTTAAAGATACATGCTTGGGATGCTTTTGCATCCAAAATTTATCAGTACACTTTTTGAGTGCAGGTCACACTCCACTCTCTTCTCAAGCTTAGGCAATTGGATTAAAGCACATGACAGGAAGCCCCTCAGACATCATTCTCATGGAAGCAGTATCAAATGCCATACTACTAAATCACAGCTCAGAGACCGAATTGAATTTATGAAGAGGGGTGGAGTGAAGAGAGATAGAAAATAAAACAAGAAGAAATGACTAATATTTCTTCTAGCATGTACTAAGTTATTTCACCATGTTGAATACAAATATTGCTATATTTAAAGTGACTGAAGGCATCTGGTGAGTGCAAAAGGAACAAAAGAGAGAATGTGCTTTGCAATTTTTCTCTGATATATAGCTGCAATTCTCCTGTAGTAAACACTTGGCCTTTACATTCTACTCACTATTCTTTCATTCTCTATAAAATCTTTCCCTTGGAGACATTTTTACCTCACTATGTCTGCTTTTTCTGGACTCTGCACAAACCATGCCATACAAGAGCCTCTCTGGAGACCTAGCCTGCACAAATTCCCATGTCTGCATTTCCCTTCATACTTGTTCTAAGTCTCTGCAGATGTTGAAGAAAAGAGGAATGATTGTGCCAGCCTCTTCCTCATGTGAGTGATTTCCATCAGATTCCAAGACAAGAAATTCTCACGTGGTTCTGGGGTTAATCCCAGAATAGTTACAAAAAATATCCTTTACTAGGAAATTTATTGATGTTTTCATAAGTTCTGGAGGTTTATTTTATTACTGATTACTCAGACCACAGAATCTTCCAGGAATAATAAAGGGTCATCCTCATTATAAACTCAGGTGTAAACCCTTTTGCCCATCCCTAAAGAATATGACCATCAGAAAGGGGAACCTCATAGCAAAGTTGACTTTCATTCATGATGAAAAGCCAAGATAATCATGCTCGGCTTCAGTTTAGATAGAAAATAAAAATAAAAACTGTGTTATTTACTGGCTACATGACAGTGTAAATATAGCAACAATGTTTTATAATGATTTAAAAGCTTACTACCAATCAGTCATTTTCTAAGTTTATACCTTCATTTCTCACCCCCACTGCCATTCCCTCCCCAACCCCCCCCCCCCCTCTCTCTCTCTCTTTCAAACGAGCAAAAGGAAGATGAACTTATATAGTAAATCATGTGCCAGCCACTTTAAGCTAAATAAGTTATGCTTGGTTATTGAAAAAGATCTTTCTTCCCATCATTTATAGTACTTTAAGTTTCTAGGACCGAAGAGATGGCTTAGCAATTGAACCACTTGCCTACAAAGCCAAAGGACCCAAGTTCAATTCCCAGGGCCCATGTAAGCCAGATGCACAAGGTGGTGCATTCATCTGGAGCTCATTTGCAGTGGCTGAAAGTCTTGGCATGCCCATTATCTCTCTGTCTCTCTATCTACAGCATTCTCCCCCTCTTTCTCAAATAAATAAAACCAATAATTTTTTTTAAAGTTTCTAAAATCAAGTAAAACACTCATGGTTATGGATGCTAAATAAGAAATCCTTTCCTGTATCCTCTCAAAATTTACTCAGTTAAGCTAGACTCCTCAAGGATTTCATTAATGAAGATAAAAGTAAATTTGATTTGGTTGAGTAATAAAAATCAAACTAGTTTTTCTTCCTCAATCAATATGATAAATTTAGGATAGTCCTTCCCTATAATTTATACAGTTCCTTTACTAGAGGGTCCCTGATCTTCATTTTTTAAATATTTATTTATTTATTTAGAAGAGGAAGAGGTAAAGAGAGAAAGAGAGAGCGTGAGAATGGCACATCTGCGACTCTAGTCCCTGCAAATGAACCCCTGACACATGTGCCGTCTTGTGCATCTTGCTTACGTGGGTATTGGGGGATCAAACCTAGGCTTGTCAGGCAAGCACCTAACTGCTAAACCATCTCTCCAGCTACCTGATCTTCCACTTTTGTTCCTTCAATACTATGTTAACTATGCACATGTATGAACATTATCAATAAAAAAATCATAATTTGTCTATAAATAAACAAATCACCAAATTAAAATAATAAAAAATAAAATAACCAAGTGGATATATGCAAACTGTAGAAACCTTACAAATATTTTCTAGCATTCATCCCTGTGGAATCTAGTTGTCAGTCAAAGGCAGTAACTAAGGGGAGGAAGAATAGTTCCAGGGAAACGGTATGTCCAGACAAATATTTTAATGACTCTCCTTTCTCTATTCTGAGTGGCACCCTTGATGGATAGCTATGTCCTGCCTTGGTTAAAAATGCTATTATGAGACAAGACTCTGAACTAGCAAAATTTGAAAGCAAGGGAGAAACCAAATTTGTCTCATTTCATCTAGTGCTCATGCTTTTTATTTATGGATTACAGTGAATAGATATTCTAATCCTCTTGAATCACTAAAATTTTCATAGCTATGAAGAAATCTCTGCAAGATTTATTTTAACATGAATAAAACCATCTGTTAGCAAAATAAAATAAAGGAGTTTGCCAATAAGAGGACAACATCTGGGCTGGAGAGATGGCTTAGCGGTTAAGCGCCTGCCTGTGAAGCCTAAGGACCCCGGTTCGAGGCTCGGTTCCCCAGGTCCCACGTTAGCCAGATGCACAAGGGGGCGCACACGTCTGGAGTTCGTTTGCAGAGGCTGGAAGCCCTGGCGCGCCCAGTCTCTCTCTCTCCCTCTATCTGTCTTTCTCTCTGTGTCTGTCGCTCATAAATAAAAAATGACCCCAAAAAAAATTTAAAAAAAAAAAAAAAAGAGGACAACATCTTTTTGCTCTGTGCAATAGAAACCAGTGGAGGACATTTTTATTTGCTTATTATAGTTTATTTAGCTAGTATTTTTAAATTTTTCTTTGCTAACAATTCTAAACAATTGCTGGGAGCTTCCCCTCATCTTCTCCCCAATTCTACTGAGGGTCTTCTTGGTGGATCTGGTTGAATTGAGGTATCCTTCCTAAACTTGAGTATTCTGAATGTGATGGCAAATTTTAATTAAAGCCACTGGGAGGCAATATATTGTTGGGAGGCAGGCTTACGTGTGGTATAGCCAGCTTTCTCTTGCCAGTGTTTGGCACACTCTTCTGTTGTTGTTGTCAACCTGATGTTGCCCAAGAGGTGATGTCCACTCTGCTTATGCCAACATTTCCACCTGCTATCATGGAGCTTCTCCTCAAGTCTCTCAGCCAAAATAAAACCTTATTTTTTCCCTCACAACCTGCTCTTGGGTGGATGTTTTTCTGCCATCAATGTGAACCTGACTGCAACAGTGTGGTTAATAGCAATATTCACTGTGGCTTCAACATCATTTAGTTGTGTGCCATATGCCTTTCCTGCATGGGGATTGCAATCTTTTCACCCACATGAGACCTCACAACCCAAAAAAGAATTTTGAAATAAAAAAAAAAAAACATGATCCTTAGACATTTATGTAACTTGTGCTAGTCACAGAAACTTCCATAATTATCCCAAGGATGGTATATCTACTCTTCCCAGAAGTATTCCTTCTTTCTAGTTTATATATAAATCTAAATGCAGACATTTTAGAATGTTAAGAATTAGCATTTCACTCATCATTAAAATACAATTAACATAATATTTACTATTTAGAAGAATTTGTTTTGGAAAGATCTAGTCATCACAATAGTATGTTTATTAAAGTCCTGACAGAATTTAAGAAGAAAATAACAAGAAATCTTGAACTTTTATGAATCTATCTTTTTGGTATAACTATATTATGAGATTGGAATCTTAGCTTAATTCCCTAAATTCATGGATAGTTCCTCTCTATAAGCTATATCTGTTTGACATAAAAAAAAAATAGCACATAAGCCATCCCCATTTGTCTCTCCCTAAAGGGAAAATCCTTTGGTACTGAAAAGAATAAATTTGATTTCTCCACTTCACTAACAAAACAAACAAACAAATGAAAAACATCAAACATGACTCTAGGGATGAAGAGATGGCTCATTAGTATTCAATTCCCCAGTCTCTACATAAAGCCAGACACACAAAGCTGGTACAAGCCTCTGGAGTCAGTTGATAGGGAAGGAGTCTCTGGCGTGTTCATGTCCTATCTCTCTCCCAAATAATAAATAAAATTACTCTATCTTACAAAAGACATTGAATCTGCCATACTAAGCTATGCATGGTGAAAAGTGAACTGAACAGCACAGAAATTTGACCTCTTCTTAAATACCAATCATTTCTTCACTTCTGATCTTGAATAGCTTAAGAAGGAATTAGCAGTTCCATTTCAGTGTGATGTGTCATCCCTGAAGTGGCTGTCCTCTTAAGAGTCTGTGGCAAAACCCCAGACAGAATGTGAAAGCCATAGGGTAGACAGTGAGTGTTCTCCTTGTTAGATATCCAAGTAGAAGGTTTGTGGAGGTTCCACATTCAGTGTCTAAGACTTGATGCTCTTCCACTTAAATTATAAACATAGCAGATTATCATGGGCTTTTTCAATGGCCACACCTTTGCTATTGCTTCTGTATATCCACACCACACACCTTCCGTCCTCTAGTTCCATGGTAAACTAAGCCAATTCAAGTATCATGCATGGTCTGTCCTCCTGATTATTATATGGGCTACCTAGTGCTGGTATCAACTCAGAGGCAAGATTGTGATAACTTCTTCAGGTCTCTCTCACTGTTTTAATGCTCACACAGGATATCAAACGATGTTAACAGATCTTTATTAAGCCAGTGTTTTCTCTGGAGCGATGAGTAATGTGGGTGGGAAGAGCCAAATGGACAAAACCGAGGTAAGCATTAAAGGGAGATCTCATTAAGTTAGAGAAACACCTGAAGTGTATCAGAGCTCTTAGGCAAAAATCATAACTAATGGCGTGTTTGTAAAGAGATGCGTATTTGTCAGAGAATAGGGCAAATGAGGCATGAGGGTAGTCAGCATGGAGGGCTCTGCATATGGGAACCAGGCAAAGAGCTGGGCAGGAGGAAGCTTCATTTCACAGACTTTCTTTCTGGCCAGGATTTTGGCAAGCAATCTAAAAGAGCTAAAGCATTGACTGAACAGTTGGTTTAGTTTGACAAACATTCACATCAATTCCATTTCTTGTAGTGTCTCACTGGTGTTCTCTTGCTAACAAGCCATCTTTTACTCTGAAATCATGTTGAATTAGGGAGAAAGAACTTTTCCCACTCTCATCTCATTGACATAACTTATCAGGGTATGACATCTCATTGACTGAGGATGACACATGTGACTTGAGTCTAGACAAACTGTGTAAAAGGTATTATTTTCATAAATCTTTATTAGACTGACAAAAAAATGAAGCATTTATTTTTCTCTCTTGAAACTAATCAGATATAAACTTTAAATGACTGTGCTATTCTAAAATGGGAATTAGCCTTATAAAGAAGCACAAAGAAAATGTACAATAGAAAGGTGAAGAGAAACCATTTAACCCTGACTTCGTTTAGACTTTGATGGCAACCTAATCCTAAGCATGTTAATTTGATGAGATTGCATTAGATTTCTTTTCTTCAATCAATTAAACCATACCTCTTATAGAATTCATGGACTTTTACTTCAATGTCTGAAGCTGAGAGAGAATTCTTTTCTTTTGGTGGTCTCTCTGAACATTCGCCATCTACATCAAAGTGCACAGCTCCTTATTTGGCATGAGTTAGAAAACTCCTCTTTCCCTCCCAGTGGCTTGGAGTCATTTATTTCTTTTGGCAGGATAGTCACATTCTACTTTCTTGTCTTCTTCCTCCAGCATCTCTAAGTGTCTCTGATTCCAAACAACCTCCTCTCAGGATGGTTTCCTGTCCTCCCACTTTTATACCTCATTGATGAATTGAATATTTGATTTTCTACTTTTTCCTCAAGGACTCAGGTTTCTTCTGTTCAAAAGAGAACTGATAAGTGATAACAGTCTGGAAACTGACTTCAAGTCTTTTACCCTCCAACTTCTCTACTCGTAACCTAGCATATTACTGTCCTTCCATGTCACAGACAGAAGACCTTCCTTGGAGGAAGACATAACTCATCCTTCCTTAGAGACAATACCTAGTAAGAAATTCCTGAAACAGCGGGGTGTGGTGGCGCACTCTTTTAATCCCAGCACTTGGGATGCAGAAATATAAGAATTGCCATGAGTACTACATAGTGAATTCCAGGTCAGCCTGAACTACAATGAAACTCTACTTCAAAAACCCAAAACATAAATAAATAAATAAAAATGGGTACTAAATAGATGTTAGATTTTTGCTTCTGCAGATGAGAGCCTGTCTGACTGGAAGACAGTCCAGCTCCCATAAACAGAATTTCAAAGAAATATAATTTTAGAAAAGTTTTAAGTAGCCTGCTTCCTATACTATGTTGTGTGCCAACATCTCAAGTTGAAGGTCGTTTTTACAAGTACTCTGGTTACACATAAGTCCTAGCACAGTAGAAAGCAACAGATCTGGGACTGGTCCCTTCTCATTTAACTTGTAAAATGAAAAATTCAGGACAGATCTGGATAGGGCACTTTCCTGTAGAGAAATTCAGTCATCCTCTCCGGACATCTCTCAGTCCTGCATCTAGATAGCATGCATTCTTCACATAACAGCGCTTGTCCACATCAACATCATAGCCCATTTAATTCACTGGCTGGATATTGTGTTTTATTACATTTTAGAAATTTCTCGGCACAATGCTAAGGGCATTAGCTAGCATTCTGGCTTAAATACTACTTCTTGTTTGATGTTTGTGGCTAAGATATTGCCTCAGTTACTATAACTTATTGTTCTTGTATCTAAAAAGTTCATAAGAGACAATATATAGGGCCTAGAGTGAAAAAAACTTGGATTCAAAATCAGTGGATAGAGAAATATGGGAAGATTTTCAAAAGGTCTTAATTTTTCAAACACGTTCAAGCTTCAGAAACCACACATCATTCCTTTCGAAATAAATTTGCATTTCTTCTTTATGGAAGACAATGCAGAAAATTCTCTTCTACAGTTCAACTGTGCCCGTGTCTGGACCAAGTCTTGCCTTTGCCCCAGGCTAACAAAACCATAAGTACAGCCATATGTTTCACAAAACAGTCAAGGTAAAAGGTGAAGTTCAGGGTCAAGATCAAGACTCAAGGTATGCTATCTACCGTGCCAAGGCCCTGGAAATGGGGCCAGCCATCGCATTTCATGATGGATCTACGTTGCTAAACAAAAAGCAAGGAGTATCAATCCCAGTAAGTTTGCTGCAAGCTGAAACTGGCACATCTGGATGTGAGCCAGGAAAGCACAGCGCATCTAGATTATGAAGGAGTTTGGTGAGGAGGATGGGGTACACGTTTAAAAGAGGAGCGGGATTTTTAATTAGAGACATTTTCCATAGGTATAAGATTCCATATCCCAGCAAAGCTCCAGTAGCTATGCAAGCCTGCTACTTGGGTGGCTTGTAGAAACAGAAAACACATCAGCCCAGGTGACTGAAGTTAAAATGTACTAATTTTTAAAATATTTTTTGGTTCATTTTAATTTATTTATTTGAAAGTGACAGAGAGAGAGAGACAAAGAGGCAGATAGATAGAGAGAATGGGCATGCCAGGGCTTTCAGCCACTGCAAACAAACTACAGACACATGTGCCCACTTGTGCATCTGGCTAACGTGGGTCCTGGGGAATTGAGCCTTGAACCGGACTCCTTAGGCTTCACAAGCAAGCGCTTAACCACTAAGCCATCTCTCCAGCCCTAAAATGTACTAATCTTTCTGACCAATGTGAAAAGGTAGAAATAAAAGTCTTAGTAGAACAGACAGAAGAATACAAAATGTTTCTAACTGAAAGACATGCCAGGTGGATAAATTGCAGCATCCAGTCTAGAAAGCAAAATACTGACTCAGACCGTAAGAAAAGTGATGGCAACAGGGACTCTGGAAGCACTGAGACATTCAGTGAAGAATCTCTCTAGACCAGGTAAACAATAATAGAAGCTTCTCAGAAAACTTTGCTTGCTGATCTCAATAGGAATGATAAAATGCTCAAATTTTTAAAAAGCTGATTTTACTTAACCATCTAGAAAGCATAAGATCTGGACTGTCATGTGGATCAACAAATGGAGGTTAACTAACAGAGCTTATGATGAATCTACAGAAAACATGGCCTAAGAAAGAAGAAAATTCACGGTTTGGAGGGGTATTTGTCAGCTTTTACAAGAAACAGAAGCCAACAATGGATAACTAGAAAGTTTATAACAACTATCCCAATGACAAGTCACCTAGTTTACAGACCCATCTCCCTACTACCACTAACTAAGGAAATTGTTGTTTCCCCAGGATGAAGAACTTTGCAATAGCCTGTGAAAATTGCAGAGTAGTAACTTCACCAGGTCATCCCATAATAGAGCTTTGGAAATTTACTCTCATGACAACATATAAGATATATGCAAGATGAGGCGCATGGCAATACTCAGATATCACAGAGCCATTCATATAAAGATATTAGTAACTTCACAGATGAAGTGTAAACACACACACACACACACACACACACACACACACACACACATACCTCTAAGGCAATAAATAATGACGAAGTTCGGCCTTAGAATTGGTCTATTGGTGGCATGAACATAGTCATCTTTTCCCCTGTACTATCTGACTGTATGGCTTTTCTCACCTGTAATGTCTTGTGTCTAGCCAAGCCCTACCTAGAAAGAATATCTTTCAGATCTTGAGATGCATTCAGCTACTCCAGTAAAGGAATAACATAATTATTTACATCCAAGAGTACAAGTTATGTATTAGTCAGAGAACTATTGTGTTAGAAACATCATAGAAAACATGAATGTTAGTATTAGAAACAACATAGAAAACATGAATGTTAGCATTAATATTAGTATTGTACACTTAGTAATAGAAAGTGCACAATGCAGCAGATATTCAAGAGATGCACGTATCAGATGTTTAAGATTCCAACACACAAGTTCTTTGAAAGAGCAAAATCATAAATATACTCTTCATACAAGTTAGGCAGGTGATTGCTATTATTTTATATGCTAGGTAACACTACTTCATCCAAATTATATTTCTATTATTCTCAACCAATTATGAAGTCCAATAGTGATATTTAACTTTTTTGAGGTACCAAATTCAATCCTGAGTATTGTAGTTTCATACTAGACAAAAATCACTAAATAGGTGAGCAAATCTACCTTACTGATTATCATTCAAATTGCAAGCATAAATGTATTCCTTAGTAAATGTAGACTTCATGAGATTTTAAAAATCAGCTCTAGAATGGGACTCAGAAATATGGAATGGCATCTGGTCATGACTGGGAGAGAAACAACTCTTCTGTATTTACCACATTCCTAAAGGGTTTTGTTTGGGGATAGATTTTAATGTGTGCCTTGACTGTGTGTCAAAGATTAATGCTTACTAGAGGACAATGATGATATAAGACTTCTTTCAGTCATGGTCTGTGGAACAATTTAGGAGGGTTATTGTATTTTGTTGGGTACAACCATCAGGAAAATATGAAGAGAACTTTAATTTGCTCATTAATTTGGAGCATAGCCTTAGGAGAAGGATCAATAACGGAATAAAAGAAAAAACATCAGCATAAAGAGTAAAGAGCTATTATTGATTTGGCCACTGCCATTAGACCACATGTGCTTGATATCAGAAAAGCAGCTGTACAGTGTTAAGTGATGTGGGCCACAATTTTTAACTTGAAAAGTTAGAGGGAGACATATTTACTGAATATTTATCTCATGTGCCTCATTGATCAATCCAATTGTTAAGTGGTATATGAAGTAATATGATATAACTTTTCATGGTTATGAAGCATTACATGATTAAAATATGTTTCATTAGTAAAGTTACTAGTATAAAAGGTAGAACTAGGAGGATAAGAAATTATGTAAAAGGTATATGACAAGGCTGGAGAGATGGCTTAATGGGTAAGAGCTTGCCTGTGAAGCCTAAGGACCCCGGTTTGAGGCTCAATTCCCTAGGACCCACATTAGCCAGATGCACAAGGCGGAGTTTGTTTGCAGTGGCTGGAGGCCCTGGTGGGTCCATTCTCTCTCTTTTTATCTGCCTCTTTCTCTGTCTGTTGTTCTTAAATAAATAAATAAATAAATAAATAAATAAAATTAACAAAAAAGAAAGAAAGAAAAAGAAAAAGTAAGTCAGGCGTGGAGGCACACACCTTAAAAAAAAAAGTATATGCCATATACTTGTACAGATATTTTGGATTTTTGGAGGGGGGGCTGGTGTTTCATGTAGGGTCTCACTCTGGCCCAGGCTGACCTGGAATTCACTATGTAGTCTCAGGGTGGCCTCAAACTAATGGTGATTTTTCTACCTCTGCCTCCTGAGTGCTGGGATTAAAGGAGTATGCCACCATGCCTGGCTTTGGATATTTTGTTGTTGAGGCAGAGTTTCACTCTGTAACAAAGGCTGGCCACACAGTGGTCCTCCTACCTCAGCCTCCCAAGTAATGATATTCAAGTTGTGAGTCACCATACCTGTTGTGTATCCACATTTTATAGATATCTCTCTATTACAACTTCTGGTTCTTTCTTGAAAAGTCCATAAAATCTCCACTTCAATGTGATATGTGACATGTGACTATTTTAACTTTCTAAGAAGTTATTTTCTTTAGGATCACGCATTTTTAAAGATTTTTAATGTCAATTTATGAATAATGTATTTTTTTCCAGTAGGGTCTTTTTGGAGACCAGTCTCCCTGCCCCCAGCTTTACGGAGATAGAGAAGGCTGCAATAGAGAACCAATGATGCTATTATGAGGCTATACTGATGTCCTGATAGGGCCTATTGGGATCCTGTGAATTTGCTCACTTCAGTTGTTGCTCCTTGACTCTCAGAAATTCATTGCAACCTAATTAAACCATGCATATACTTAGAAAATCAAGAGCACAATAGGACTTTTTGGCCCTATTAAGTATGACTCAGATTTTTCCTAGTCTGTACAAAGAACATTGTGATACATATCCAAGTGTGCATTAGAAAGGGAAGGAACAGTTATAAATGCTTTATTAATAAGGTAGTAAATGACTAAGTAAACAGGTGCCATGGAACATCCTAGCCTGGTATTAGCTTCTCACACCAGTATGGTAAAGAAGGGTGTGCGCAATAGAAAAAAGATTTGGGTGAACTAGAAAACTGACTGGAATTTCAAATGATGAGAATTACAAACTCAAATAGATTCAGTAATGGAAGCTTCCACATGTAGTTCCAGCCTCAATAAATAAAACTGCAAACTACTTGACAAAAAATTAATTAATTAATTAATTAAAAAACTCTCCATGCAACCACTCCCAAACACTCAAGGACAGTCTTATTTGTAATTTCTAATGGCATATGGACATAAATAATGTTATGTCAAATTCTCTAATGTTCCCTATCCTTCTCTCTGCTTTTAGGATCATTCTGAGAAAATTTCATTTATCATTTTGTCATGTCATATACTGCCTTGAGAGTTTACTTTTGCCTGTTGTAATATTATCTTTGCAGAATGTGGGATTTTATAATTTATAAAACACTTTAATTGTTCTTAGAGAAATAATAAGCTAAGGAGTGCAAGCATAATAATTCTCCTATTCAAAGAAGTAAAATATGGGACTGACAAAAGTTAAAAGCCAGCTCTGTTTTGTTTTTTTTTTTTTAATTTTTAGTCACCAGATCAACTAAAGTGAAAACTTAGACTTTTAAACAAAGAAGTTGAACTTTATTAAAGCCACATACTAGAAAATCTGTCTCCATCAAAAGTTATATCATGCAAGAACATTGAAAAGTATATCAACAAATATTTTATGAAGTCTCTTCCAAAAATAGCAACCTCAAATCCTATGGCTTTCTCAAAAGGTCCTTCCTAACCTTCCTTAAGGGTTTTAATCTGCTTTTAAGAGCTGAAAGCCATCTACCTTAATCTATTAGTTTGTTCTGCCCTCGCTCAGCATTCATGGGACACCACAACACAAGAATGGAGCAACCAGAAAATTGTACATTGATGTACCGTAGGAGAAGGGATTTCTTCTAATCCTCCATGCATTTGTTTTTGCCTTTGAACAGCATTGCTTGTTTATTTTTTTGTAAAGATCTATCTTAATGCAATGGTTGCAAATGCTATTAGGCAACATTAAATGGCCAGACTTTATAAATTTACAGCAACAATGTTCAACTTAAGCATCTTTTGTTGAGGTGTGTGATGGTCATCACATAGAAAGCAAACAGTCACAGAAATGACCTAGGGCCAATATTAATATTTCAGTCTGACATAGTTTATTGTTGAAATAATGAATCAAGCATTATTTTGGACCAAAACAATACAGTTTTAAATATTTCTTTGGAGGAACAGGAACATTGCAAAAGGAATATAATTTTTTTTTCTAAATTGAAAGGATGTATGACCAAAGGGCACTATTCCCCAGTCTTTCAATAGCAAAGTGCTGAGGTACTCTTATCGCATTGGAAACAGAATCACAATGATACACATTCAATATCAGGAGTGGCTGCTAAGATTTCTTTTATCAAAGAACAATAAATATTTATTGGGTACCAGTTATATATCTTCTACCGTGCCTGGCATTTATAGTATCTAATGAAAAATGTGTAACTGGTATAATAACTTTGCAGGACTCAAATCACCATATGAAATAAATACTTTTGAGAAATCACAGACGTTTGGCTCATTTACATATTCAATAAAGAAGTGGAATTACTAGTTCCAAGATGCAAAATAAAGGTGTCACCAGTATAATATTATAGAAGTAATTCTCAGTTCAGCGAAGAGGGGAAGAATTTGGTAGGAGCTCTTATGAAGTGGTGTGAAAGACAATAGTTGCTAGTGAGAAACAAACCATTTCCCCTTAGGACAAAAGGAATAATGTACATGATTGGTTTTATTAGGAATTTCAGGACTACAGATCTCCCTAGTATCAATGGATTCTGAAAAATACCTTACCTGATGCTCAAACTTTAACATTACTTTGATGAGAGTTCCAGTACTAAAGTATAGGTGTCTTCTTAAAAATAATATTTAGTAGCGTATGGTGATGCACACCTTTAATCCCAGCACTCAGGATGCAGAGGCATGAGTTTGAGGCCACCCTGAGACTATGTGTTGTATTCTAAATCAGCCTGGGCTAGAGTGAGACCATATCTCAAAGTCCCAACCCCCCAAAAATAATAACTTTAATTTCCTTGTGGGGAAGCAGAGAGGGTAGGGTTCACAATATACAGGTTAATTCCAACAAAGACAGAAAAATAGTCAACAATTAAAATGGTGCATACTGCATGTGAACATAATAATATCAGAGGTTTCAAATCAGTCTCTGTTACATAGTGAGTTCCAGGCTATGCTTAAGTATGAGACCCTGTCTTAGTAAAATGTATATAAGGCTGGAGAGATAACTTAGCAGTTAAAGTTTTATATAACAAAAAGCCTTGAATTGACCAGGCTGTCCATTAATTACCTCAGAAAAAGTGGCATTTAATTTTTAGCTGTATTTTACAGCATTAAAAAGCTTATGCATTAGGTGGCTTCCCAAAATACTTTGCATGATGGCACTGAGCAGACATCTCAATCCCACCCAGATTCACAGAGTCACATCATTGAGAACTTGTTGCTACATACCTGGGACTCAAGACAATACCACTGACACAGATTTCTTACTCTGACAGCCCATCTTCTGGGCTAGTGAGAAGTGCCAATGAAAAACACACCAGCAACTGCCCCATGTACAACTTGGCACTAGAGAAATGGGTCTTTGCCAGTGGTAGCAGGCGCTATTATAATATCAAAGTTAACTAAAGGCCCATTAAAAAAATGCCAAATGGAGATAAAAATCAAGGGTACAACTCAATGGCAATAACTCTACCCACGTTACCCAGCTATGGCGACCTTAAGACATCACATCCCTTTACTGAATCTGCATAGCCGTGAGGTCATCCTGCAAAGTGCGTTATCAAAAAATACGGAACTTAGGGAGACAAAGTTTGACAGTAAGTTATTATACAAGTCAAACTTAGAAGGTCATATTAAGCATCTATTCTGAGCAAAAACCATCAAACCCTTTGTGTACACATTTAGTTTTATTGTAACAAAGCAACTGGTACATTTAACGTTTAAAACTGAGCAGTATCTTTCCATTCCAGTGAAAGCAAAGAAAATTTAAAAATAAAACAAAATTACAATAGAGAATGTCAATTCCAAATAAATCCTACAGGTTCTGCTGATTCTCCCATAGAGTGGCAGGGTTCAAATCATCATTAGGAGAGAATTTTATTTTAAAAGTGTCATCTTAAACTGCAAGGATGTCCATTAAACATCACAATTAAACATGCCAAAAGAGAATCCATGTTGTCAAAATGCCCACTTAACCCACCCAGATATCTCAAACCCTCCCTTTGCTGACCTTCTATACCCCATTTTTTTAAAAATAAAAATTTTCTTTTTATTAAACAAGAGAAAGTAGACAGACACATGTTGGTAAATGCTAACTGTATGTATTCACATAGAGACACAGTGCAATCTCTGAGCCCAATATACAGAGAAAGGAGGAAAGAAGCTAGAATCTATGCACTACTACACAGGGCCAGCACTCTCTAGCTTCTGTCAGAGTGAAGGGAGCAGAAGGTTTTTCTTTTCTTCCCACAGAGCACGGTGGTGGTGTTATTCCATACAGTTCTTGTTTAGACAGGAAGGGATAAAAATGAATTTAGAACAATTTTTTTTTAAAAAAGATTATTTTCCTGTTGTATTCTGATCAGGGTTAATTTCCCCACAAAATAAGATGAGAACCATGATGTTGAGTAAAAGAGACCTCAAAAATAGGGCTACTGAGCATGACAGGTTGTGGGGAGAAAAGACTGTAACTTGCTCCCAGGGACTGGAGAAAATTTAAAAAATAAAAAATAAAAATAAAAGGTTGGAATTCGTCAGTGTTCTTTTCTATTAGTCATCTTCTGCTTCATCCTCCTCTCCTTCTTCCCCTTCATCATCATCTTCATCTTCTTCACCTTCATCCTTATCCCCTTCTTCATCAATATCTTCCAATCCTTCATCATCATCATCATCATCATCATCATCTTCCCCCTGTCCTTCTTCATCATCCATATCAGGAACCAAGTAGTACTGCAAGGGATTTGGCCAAGTGTCATCTTTGATGACCTCTCCTCACTCATCTGCACCTGCATCAGAATGGTCTGTAAACCAGGTAAAGAAGCTCTTGGGCTCTTCGTGCTGCCTCCTCCTACTGGCTTTATTCTGTGTCTGACTTGAGCGTTTTGTCAAATCCTTTCCAGATTTCCATTTGATTTCAGTGAACTTTGAAGATGGATCACCACTCTCATTCCGATGAAATTCTTTGGAGAGGACTTTGTTTTCAAAGTAAGAATTTTCATCAAAATAAAAATCTATTCTGAAACCTGATTTTATATCTTCAAATTCTGTCACCTCAACTCTGGTCAGGTAATGCAGCGCTCTTCGTCTTCCTCCCCAAGCAGTGCAGACACTTATGGATGGTTGACAAATGTTGTTACCCAAAAGTTTGGGATTTTGGCGATCAATTCTGACCTCTTCTGAAAACATGGTTGGCGAAGTTTGTTATATTTCTGTTCCACTTTCAAAATTTCCTCACTGGCTTGTTCATTAAGTCTGTCTGTTTCATTTTGTACTTCATCAATATGTTCAATTGCTTCTTGCTGTTCTTTTTCTCCCTTCTGCAAGCCAGGCAAGCCAGAGGCGGGTCTGGGCTTCTTGGTTTGAGGCAGGAGTGGAGATTGGCATTTTGGGGCCATGCCACGAAGAAAATACTGCAGACACTAAGCCGGCCCCAGGAGCCTGTGGAGTGCAGTGGTGGGGATTAGCCGGGCGAAGGAAAGATTTTGACATATCTTGACCTCCTCAGTTTTAGTTATATGACATGTCTCCCCACCCCCTCTCTCTCTCCATATATATATATATATGTATATATATATATATATATATATACACATATATATATGTGTGTGTGTGTGTGTGTGTGTGTGTGTGTATCTATCTATCTATCTATCTATCTATCTATCTATCTATCTATCTATTTGTGTGTGTGTAATTTTCAATATATTTTTCGACAAGTCTATTTTCAGTAAGTCTTTCTGTTACTCCTAGGTAAGAATTGCTACTTATGTTAATTACCTTAGTGATTAATTCAACATTGACACCAGATATGTACTCAACTAATATATGTTGTATTAGTTTACTTGGATTCTTCATGGCATTACTCTCAAGGCTATGAAAGGAGTGCTAGTGTTGATTGAGCCACTCACCTACTCAGTAGCAAGAAGATAAGCATGGTGCGATAGGTCCATTTATACTGATGCTCTATTTGGAGAATCAAAATTAATATGTGAAAATGATGCAATGCAGCAAATCACTCTACTCACTGAATGTACATTAACTAACATTAAATGCCATTTGTCATATAGAATTACATGTTAAATGGATTATTAGTAGATCAAGATCTTGTGCTGTGTAAATGGCTTAGCAGTTAAGGCATTTGCCTGCAAAGCCAAAGGACCCCAGTTCAATTCCCCAGGACCCACATAAGCCAGATGCACATGGTGGTGAATGCATTCACAGTTCGTTTGCAGCAGCTGGAGTCTCCAGCATGCATACTGTCTCTTTCTCTCTCTCTGCCTCTTTCTGTCTATCAGATACTCTATCAGATAAATAAAATATTTAAAAACTAGATCAAGATAATTTTTTAAACCACCTTAATATTAAGGTCTAGAATGCTATATTGCACACCCATGCCTCCTAAGTACAGACAGTTATCAAGAAAGACTACACAGAAAATATGAACTCCTCTAAGGAAACCTTAGAAAACTAGAGTTCCCAGTCAGGGTTTACTAGTCTAGACAGACATTATAGCTACGTGCCTTACTATTCTCCAAGATTCTCTGACATGGAAAGAAATATGGGAAAGCTATGTATATACTTCAGCGAAAAGTAAAAAGATCAGCACAGAAAAAAAAAAAAAAGTTCTGTTCAGAACTTAAAGTTTTATAATCCTCTGTTGATATGGAACATAAAGGGACAGCCACCACAGAGCTCTAAATGATATAGACTCAACCTGGATGCACTTCTGTCATAACTACATGCCCTACCACTGAAGAAATAATAGACTTAAAGAAGCCAACCAACAAAGCAAACATCTTAACTAACATTAGCTAATTTACATTAATGAACTTCTGGTGGGAGATAATATTAATTTGGACCAGTAATGCATTATTTTGTTAAAACAATGTTTGATTTGCAGAATTCCTCCTCCAACAGTCTCAACCCCTCTTGTTTATTTGTTAGGATGTAATGATTTCTAATATACCTTTTATTGTTTATTTTTGTGTGGATATAAAGCTTAAGCTGGCTGGTGAGAAACAGAACTAGTCTCATCCAGAAGTCAGGAGAGCCAAAATCCCCATGTTCTACTTTCTGACCTGACCTTACCCAGCTCTTCAGAGATATTTACATTGACATGGTTTGATCTACAAAAGATACAGTAGTGGAAACCTCCACATATCTCTTATGACCTCCACAAACTGGGTGACTTTATTTCTCCTAAACTCATTAATTTCCATCTCAAGTTCTATAAAGGGTGGTCATATTGATCTATATTTTTAATCATTTATGTTTGGTGATGTTTATCCACATACCAAGTGTTTGAAAGTTAAAAACCATGGTTACTGTATCCCAAGGAAATAATATAGCATAGATGGAGGTTTTCAACAAATGTACTGGTCTCTCTTCCTAGTTCCTTTTCTCCTCCCCTAACTACATGTTGCATGTTAACCTGACTCTATCTATTTTCCCTGAAGCAAAGATACTTAGTTTCCCTCCCCAATAGTGGGTTAGTGAGCATGATTTTATTTTTAAAAATTGCTTATTTTCAAGCAGAGAGAGATAGAAGATAGAATGGGCACACCAGGGCCTCTAGCCACGGCAAACGGACTTGAGATGCATATGCCACTGTGCATCTGGCTTTACTTGAGTACTAGGAAATCAAACTCTGGTTATTGGGCTTTGCAAGCAAGTATCTTAACCACAGACCCATATTTCCAGCCTGATTTTCATTTTCTTTTATGACCACACATAAGCATTTCTGAGCCTATGTCTTACATCAATACTTTGATCTTTCTAGGTAGAATGTCATCATATGCAATGATATCCACTTGACTGTTGTTTCAGTGCATATGGTTTTTCTAACCTGACTCTAAGGACTTTGACAAACAATGTAGGAAACAGTAAAAGGAGCCAGCACATGGATAATTGTTCTATGTTTGAATTCTGTACCCACTGCTTTCCCAACAGTGCAATTATGAGCAAGCTACTCAAGTCTCCTATCTAACCTTTCTGTTCCACATCCATGGTGCTAATAAAATTTGCCTCAAAGATGGAATAATGCATATCAAATGTCATACACCAGAATGAGGACTCAGTTGATATCATCTCCTAATTTTTCTGTAGCATATACTTAGCACTTATCATATTGATTGGAACAACAAAATTTCTAGATAAAATAATAAGGGTATAATAGCTTATACTCTCCTATTGAAAACTAGGAAATCACCCCCCATCCCATTCACACACACACAGTACAACCATACTCTGCAGCTCAGATAGGCCCATCTCCAACCTGGCATGAAATAATACTATTCTGTTGCTTCAGTTTTAACATGTTCTGCTCATTGCTAAAGCTACATTTCACAAGTATAAAAGAAAATGTTGAAATAAAACATGAGGAATGTGTGTGTCTTGTGTGGGAACTATTATAATGCATACTTTCGTAAGCATACTTATAAGAGTGATGACTTACTCTACTATCCAATAAATTTATATGCCAAAAGTTATAATTAACACTAGTGCCCAGAAAGGAGGTAGCCCATTTCTAAGGTATCACATCAAATTAAATATTGCTCTAAATCCCAAATCTCATTACATGTGTCTAACAGAATGAATAAGTCATAGGCAAAGATACGCAAAGAAGAGGAAACTTTATAGATATAAAACAACTGCAAGTTTGTCACTAACACCATCATGGTTGACAATACTGTAATTAGTTGCATTTTATTCCCATGAAAAAGATGATATCCAAAACCATAGAACTATATACACAAAATGAGGATTGGTGTTCCTCCAGAGAGGAAGATGGTAAGAATGAGCTATCCCTTCATAAGTGCAATTAATTCAACTTAACACATTAAACATAGCATTGAAATATAACATGCACAGGTAATTCACAGGAAAATTTATTATAGCACGTGAACAGAAGTTGCTATGACTTTGGGGTGTGAGTTTATAAAGGAGAGTAATGATGAGATAAAGAGACTAAGTAAAGGAATGAAAAATGGAAGGAAAGAAAGAAGGAAGGCAGTATTATGAGTATTATTATGAGTTATTTTTAAAAAACATTTTAATGCTTTATTTATTTATTTGAGAAAAGAGAGAAAGGAAGAAGATAGAGAGAGAGGAGAATGGGAACACTAGGGCCCCTAGCTACTGCAAACAAACTCCAGGCAATGTGTCACATTGTGCATCTGGCTTATGTGGGTACTAGGAAGTTGAACCTGGGTCCTTGGGCTTCATAGGCAAGTGACATAGCCACTTAGCCATCTCGCCAGTCCACAACCTTAAAATTTTTTTCATTTATTTATTACTTATTAGCACAGAGATACAGAAACACAGAGGCAGATAGAGAAAGTATGGGTGGGCCAGGGCCTTTAGCCACTACAAATGAACTCAAGATGTATGTTCCACTTTGTGCCTCTGGTTCATGTGGGGACGAGGGAACAGAACCCAGGTCATTAGATTTTGTAGGGATGTAAGTGCTTTAACAACTGAGAAATCTCTCCAGCTCACAAGTTATTTTAGTTTATTACAAACTATCTTCAAGTTTTCATGTTTCCTCATATTCATATCTCTGGCAATCTTCTTTGAAGTGACTTTATCTAGACTTAGAGTTTGCTTCACTATATTTTGTATTTTGGCTGGCTGTTTTATTTGTTTGGGTCAATTAACCTGAGGATGAGGTGACATTTTGCCTGTCATAAATAAAGCTGCAAGAGGATTATCACTTAAGTATCGTATCTCTCAACCATGCCATACCATCCCACAGTACAATGGCTTACAACAATTAGCATATTTTATTGCCCAGAATGTATGGATTAATTTAGTGATTCTGCTGATCTGGGCTATGCATGGCTGATCTTGGCAGGACATGTTCATCATCCGGCAGGCAAGCTTGTGCCTTTTCACTTGGTGCTAGCAGGTTTTCAAGAGACTAAGAAAAATGTGACAGGCCTCTTAATCCTTGTGCCTGGCATTAACACAAGGTCACAGTTACTCATCCTGTTTTCCAATACAACTCAAAGAGCCAATCTAGACTAAAGGAGTAGGAAAGATAGCTTCTTGATGGAAGGGGCTGAAAATTCACATTTAAAACATGTAGGTGAGCATGCACAGATTGCTGTAACCATTGTTATAATGAATCTAATAAGAGACCCCAAATTCTTTGTCTTACTCCCCTGAAGCATTGCCTCTTCTAGGAAAAAAAAAAAAAAAAGATAATTGGTAGAGATAGGAAGCCTGCAATTCCCTTATCGTCGACACTCATGTGACAGCCCACTCCCAGATTTATCAGACCATTTTGTCCCCAAATCACCTTACATATAGGAATAAACTAATAAAAGTTAAGGACCACTCAATTGAGCCAATCCGATTTGCTAATTCCTATATTTCAGAGATAATTAAACTATGAAATATCTAGCTTTAAGTAGCATTATTCTGGCACTAGCAGACTGCTGTTGCTCCAGCTTTCACAGGATTAGTAAGTCTGATTTTATGCTTTATCAGTCATTGGTGGTAACTGAAGAAATTATGAACAAGATAGCCATTTGTGGTAGATAGTTAGGGATACAAGCCCAAAAGAATGTAGATGTCAACTCCTGAAGACTAGATCATAATACCTGCAGTCCCAAAACAGACCTCACTTAAGATAGCAAACAGGAGCAGCTTCCTGGTTCATCCTCCTTCTAGCAATTAACAAGTTTTTTTTTTCTCTCTTTGGTGAACTTTTTTCCAAGACTGTACTGTCTCGCTTTTGCATCAACCAATAAAGGTCATCCGTTTACATTTCAATGTAACCAATGAAAATCATAACAAAAGGATGCCTAATTTACATCTCAAAAGTTATATTAAAAAACTAGCAGGGCTGGAGAGATGACTTAGCAATTAAGATGCTTGCCTGCAAAGCCAAAAAGCCCAGGTTCAATTCCCCAGTACCAACATAAGCTAGATGCATAAAATGGTGCATGTGTCAGGAGTTTGTTTGCTGTGGCTACAGGCCCTGGCATGCTCATTCTCTCTCTATCACCTCTCTCCCAAATAAACAAATAAAATATTTTTTTAAAAAGAAAAGAAAAATAAAGCTACCCAAATCACCATGCACTTACTTGGGAACCCTCCCAACTTGAGAGTTTTTGTTGTAATTTCTTAAGATGAATCTTTTTTTTTTTTTTAACTTGCATTCTTTGTGTCTGTAATTGCCAATTCTTTCCAAGTCATAAGACAATGAGCTTGAAAACCACTGGCTTGGAGAATTAGACTGAGTATTAAGTGTCTTGTGTTCTAATTTCTAATATATACACATCCAACTTCAAAATGAGTGTCATTATTCTCATAACTGAAAACAGTCATAAAAATAGTATTATTCTTATGGTCAAAGTCTTTCTTATGAGACCAATACTGAGGCATCATTGACAATTATTCCTTTTTGTTTTTTATGCCAATATATGCATAGATTAACTGATATTCTATGATCTGCAATTTAATATCTATTCTATATGCTCTCTTCATATATTTATCTAATACAAGATTTTTGCATGCTGAATGTAGCCATCTGATAATATTTTAATCATCTGATACCATCCTGTTTTCATTTATTAGTCTGTCAAATCATCCATTAATATATAGTTTGTTATAGAATTTATACATGGGCATGTTACCATGAAGATTTTCAATACATAATATCTTCTGGAGTAATATTTATTATTGATATCAAAAGTCTTCCAGGAGAGAGAGATAGGAAACAGACAGAGAAAGGGAGAGAGAAAAGCCCAAAATCAACTATATTCCAATTGATCTATGACAGAAGGATCTGCTACATCAATCTTGGAATAGCTAAGTCTTAGAGAAATATTGTCAACAATATTTTATAATAGCCATTTTTTAAGAGCTGTGCAAAGAAAGACAAAGGTCTTCCTCGGAAAGGAAATTAACAAAAATATGTAGAATCTTGTTAAAAATATAAATTCTGGAGCACCAAAATTGATGTACTGAGAATCCATCTTTCCTGAACTGCATGACCTAATTTTCTACTTAAACTCAAGTAATTCATGTACCTGAGAAAGTCTAAGAAGCACCACTCTAGGCTAACTAAATCTCTTTTTATATCTGAATATTCAGTATACCATCATCTCTTCTTTTGTCATTAATGTATATGTGATAAGCAGATAGCTATTTAAGATGGGAGTGAGTGGGAGAAACTTCTGAGATAGCATATATTCATATGCAAACCATTAACAAGGCTTTGGATCACTATATTTTTCTCTTTGGTTTTTTGAGGTAGGGTCTCGCTCTAGCTCAGGCTGACTGGGAATTCACTATGTAGTCTCAAGGTGGCCTCAAACTCACAGTGATCCTCCTACCTCTGCCTCCCAAGAGTTGGGATTAAAGGTGTGTGTCCCCAGATCTGGCTCTCTAAGTCTTTTTTATAGCTATGGTTAGATGTGCTTCAAAGACAAAATATGATAATATATGTAGAATATTTGATACATATGCTAATATGTATAAAGCAGTTGGCATATGGAAAATGCAAAGAAAGTTTGAGCTATATCTTTAATCTTATTGTCTCAATTCTTTTCTTCTTTAGTCAAATCCAGCCTCATTATCTTTCCTTTCCTTGTACCTCATTTTCTTCTTATCTTTTCCGATGGAGGATAGTGTTTTCTAGGATAAGCCTATGAAGCAGAGGTGTCTGGTCTTTTAGGAGGGTTGCAAAGAGGAGAGATGTGTTCTCCAGAGAAGTGTTGCTCTTATCCTGCATCAGCATACTTCTTAGGAGAAGCAGATCATTTTTCCTAAGGGTAATAGAAATCAAACAATTTCTATCTCTTAGAAGAGGCAGGTAATTCTTTTCCTTCTTCTGCAATATACTTCTTAGTCCTTCAAAATGAAGTTATCAAAAGTGAGGATTTTCTTAGAATATGAATATTAGATAGTTATCTTTTATTCTAAATAGATACTTTTATCTGTAGATGTGCTGTCTGGCAATTAGAACAGCTTTTTCTGTCCTTGCTGTCTTTCTTTTCACCTGCCAGACTTATATATGACAGAATGCATTGCCTGAGTCTTCAGTGTTTTTCTAATTTAATTAATTTACTCTTGGTATACATATTATTTCTTTTAACAATATGTCTGTGAGTGAGATTTTGAAAGTCTGAATCTCAGCACACAACCATTAATTTTCAATGCTGCAAAATTCCAGTGTAATTAAATAAATTTTTTACAACACTACATATTGAGCATTAAAAATTCTATTCTAAAAATCAGATCCATACTTACTATAGCACTCCTTATATCAAAGAGAAAATTTAAGATTGATGATATCCCATGTTGAAGAAAAGCACATTAAATAGGAGTCAATGAATTTGTATTGGGATATCAAAATAGCATCGTCACATTAAAAGTAGCTTTATAGTTTCTTACAAAACTGAACACAAACTTTCTTATTGTATGATCAAATTCTGCTTCTAGTTAATAACATAAGCAAGCAAATTATATACATTATATATAATATAAAATATATTATATTTTTATTAAATTATATATATATTATATAAATATAATATATATTATGTGCTTTCTTATATATATTATTATATCATATATATATATACATAAAATCAAACGTGGTAATAATAGTTTTATTTATAATGCCCATAAATTGGAAACATTCCAAGTGTCCTTTAAAGTAGTTACTAAATAAATAACTGGTTATATTTTAACAGAGGCATGAGTAGGAACTAGCTACTGGCACATGATTCTCAAAAAGCACTATGGTAAGGGACAAAAACTGACCACAAAAGACTGTATACTGTAAGGGTCCATGTGTATTAACTTGTAGGAAAGATAAAGATAAAAGTATCCAGAAAGCAGAGATGTGGTTTCCCGGGGCTGGGATATAAAAGCTTTGACTGGGAAGGTCACACTCTTTCTCACAATTATTTTTCCTAAAGAAGAAGTTTTTATATAATCATATACATTTGTCAAAATGCATTGAGGTGTGCACTTAAAAGTGGTTAATTTTATTGTATGTTAATTATACTTTGAAAAGCTGGTTTTAAAATGTGACTGAATTTAAGTGTACTTATAGTGGAAAATGGATTGTCTGTAGTCTTACTTGTTCTTCCCCCACAATTAGTGAAGTGAAATTCATCTGTACATAGACACATCCTATGATATTCATATTGGTTTGGTGAAACCATGTCATACCATTTAGCTCGATGTAAACACAATTTTAATTACTCCCTCTTACTGCAGCATAAATTGATTAAAGTCACCCTAAAGAAGTTAGAACATAGCTATGTAATTTGCTGCACTTTATAAGCATTTAAGAGCTACTCAACTTGTTTTCTAATGAAAATTCTGAGACTTTACAATGACTGCAATACTTTTCCTTGGGGAATTAGATGTAACTGTGTTTACTTATTATTTAATAATGTATCAAGTAAAGTTTCTGTTAAAATTATATTTTATATTTATTGATATATTATAGCACCTTACCTTTGCTGACATTATTATTGGCAGTAGTTTCTGTGAGCTCTCGGCAGTTAAAATCTTTTTTGGAAACAAGTCAAATTAACAAATATAGGAAGAGAATTTCAGAAATTTCCAAAACCTGATAGTGTCTTAATATTTTTATTGTCCTTCAGTATTATAATATGGTGATTTTGGAGATTAAAAATAAAATCATGGGCTGGAGAGATGGCTTAGTGGTTAAGCACTTGCCTGTGAAGTCTACAGACCCCTGTTCAAGGCTTGATTCCCCAGGACCCACGTTAGCCAGATGCTCAAGGGGTAGCATGCATCTGGAGTTCATTTGCAGTGGCTGGAGGCCCTAGTGCGCCCATTCTCTCTCTATGTATATCTGCCTCTTTCTCTCTCTTTGTCTGTTGCTCTCAAATAAATAAATAAAAATGAATAAAAAAATAAATAACTTTCTAAAATAAATAAATAAAATAAAATCATGAGGCCAGACAGATGGTCAACAGATAAGGCACTTGCCTAAAAAGCCTAACACCTCAAGTTTGATTTCATAGCACCGATGTAAAGCCAGATGCATAAAGTGGCATATGAATCAATCTGGAGTCTGTTTGTGGTGGCTAGAGGCCCTGTCATGCCCATTCTCTCTACCTGTCTCTCTTCCATCTATCTGCTTGCAAATAAGTAAAAAATAAATAAATAATATTAAAAACTAAAATTGTGTGGTATTATATACTTAAGAGTTTATAATATCAGAAATCTCAAGAAATTAAACATCATACCATGACTTAGGTCATCCCACACCTTGCTACACTGAGTAAAAGAGCCCGGGAAGAGTCAGCTGTGAAGATCTGTTAGATACTCCACTGAGAACCACATCGCAGATACGTGACCATCAGTGTTGGTTGCAGCACTATTCACAATAGCCAAGTTTATGATCAGACTAGGTATCTGTCAACTGAGGAATGGGTAAAGAAAATGTAGTATATATACACAATGGAATTTTATTTAGTCTTAAGAAATGTGCAATTGTGTTCACAGGAAAATAGCTGCAATTGGAGATTATCATACTAAGTGAACTGAATCAGGTTCAGAAAAACATATTGTTGTGCTCCAATTTGTGGCTCATGGATTTTATACAGATATAGAAAATCACATATGTATAAATAGCATGAGACAATGAAAAAGTTTTGGAGACTAATGGGAGTGGGGAGTGGTGTGAAATTAGGTACAAAGGGTGTGGAGGGAATATGGTCAAAGCACATTAGTGATATGAGCGTAGAACAGACTGAGCACAGAACCATGGGGGCGTGGCATATTGTGGTCAGTGACCACTGACATTATACAATGCACTGTCTCTGAACCTTCAAACTAGGAAGAATGGAGTCAAATGAAGACAAAAATAATTTTAATAGGCATATCAGAAACTAAAATTTTACCACAACACTCTCAAGAAAAAATTGGTGACTTTCAAAATATCTTTAATTGCAAATAGTTCAAAACAGTATGTCATTCAAGTACAGATTGAAAAAGTCCACTGCATATTCACAAACACAGAAATGAACCACTAACCAACACACTATATAATTTCATGGTCCCTGGTATGAATGAACAATCTTCCATGCTTGGAGATGGCAGGGGCACTATGAGAATCAGAGGTAGAACATAACCACAGTCTATATAGATCTCATCACAATAGTAACCTGGGCACTACCTTTGAAGAGGCTCAGATACACCCCAAGATTCCTGTATCAGAGCAATGAGGACCCCGAGTGCCTCTAGATCCCCTTGGGAATCAGTAGAGGAAATTAAATTTGCTCCTCCTATATGAGAAAGTTCTTTTATGACACATTAGCAAAATTCCAATATATGCCGGTCTATACAAATATTATGTTCCCTATGACCAGTGAATGGAAATTAGTGGAAGGCTAAAGTTCTTTTAAAAGATTATCCATGATTAACATTGTCTCAGTAGAGGTTGCTATATTTACCTCAAAAAGCCAAAGCTCCTCAGATCCCAATAAGTACAAAGATAGAATTGTAAACAACTTAAATACGCTTCCACTATACTTGATTTAAATTGGAGTTTTGATACTCTCAGTAAAACATGTCCATTCTACAATTGATGCAACTACAAAGTAGAGATATTGAAGGACTCAGCATGGCCTCAGGATAGATGGTTGTTGAAGGAAAAGAATGTGTCATACATTCAGTGGTATGCTTTTAATTAAAACTTAATCCTTCCTTAGTGTATTATCCAAAAAAGAGTGACCCGGATACAGAGAACAAAATTATACCATATAAGAGGAGAAATTTTAAGATTAATATTTTATAACAAGAAGCCAGTCTGCCCTGAAGGAGAGCATAGAACAGAGTATGGCTCTGCAGTTCCCACTTTCTCTGGCTCATAATTAACTCTAGGTCAATGTTGGGAATTTTTTTCCCTGTAGTGGAACAAATGATAAATGATATTCTAGGCCACCTGTGATCTTTGTTCCATATTTTCTTTAAGTTTTCTTATGTTTATTTTAAATAGAAAAATATTTTTATCTTGTGAAGGTCTGATTCAAAAATAGCTACTTATCAGATCCAGGCAACAGACCACAGCTTCCTGGCCACTGATCAAGGCTATTAGAAGAAAAAAAAAAAAAAAAAAGTCATGTGGTGAGAAATTTAATCTAATAGAAATCAGTCTAAAAGAAAGCAAGTATTGGGCTAGAGAGATAGATGACTTAGTGGTTAAGTGCTTGCCTGTGAAGCCTAAGGACCTCGGTTTGAAGCTCGATTCCCCAGGACCCACGTTAGCCAGAGGCATAAGGGGGCACATGCCTCTGGAGTTCATTTGCAGTGGCTGGAAGCCCTGTCGTGCTCACTCTCTCTCTGTCTCTATCTGCCTCTTTATCTCTCTGTCACTTTCAAATAAATAAATAAAAATAATTTTAAAAAATTCTTTTAAAAAAAGAAAGCAAGTATTCACCTATTATTAGCAGCAAATAGTTCAAAGATATCAAGCTGCTTCAAAAGCTGCTTCAAAAGCTGCCTCAAATCTGTGAAAAACTACACTACCACTGCTACTAGTAATAACAATAATTAATAAAAATAAAAAAAACAGAGGAGACAGACAACTGCAATCCCACAATTGGCCATGAGTGGTTCTTGATACTTGATGAGTTTTACGCAGAATAATAGAATTAGTTCCCTGATGTGATATCAATTAATGCCATAACAAAGCAATTATGAAGTAATTATAATCAAGTCTAACAATAGATTTTATAGACAAATAACAAATGAGGAACTAAAATGAACAATGCAGTAATTAAATGTTTACTGAATAATTATCAAAAACATAAAGATGATAGGGTTTAGAAATTCTGCACATTCTCAGCTGGCTTAACAGCAAAAAGCCTAAGATTCTGGCATGCAGGCATCAAGTAGGTGTTTTTCCCCTCATTGTAACAATGAAAACCCCATAAATAAAAATTAGAACCACACCTGCATTTCTATTATAATGTTTTTTGATGATCCTGAAAACTTTGCTTTATTGTGGGCATGATATGTAAATACATGGATGACTATATGGGATAGAACACCAATTAGGTAGACAGATTATAGAAAGATGTTGAATGAACCAGATATTAGAAGTAATTTACTATAGATTCTACTACTGAAGAAAGGTAACTCCTCATCAAAAAGTGACTCAGTGGGTGATATATTAACTTTCAAAGAGGGAAACTAAGACCCACAAAGGTTAATTATCTGTGCAATTCCCACAGGCTAGAAGTGGTAGAGTTAGGATCTTAATTTTGGTTACTTTCATGCCCAAACCTGCCTTATGCCATGTCCTGTCTCCTCCCAAACATACTTCCATCTCTGCTAATGAAAAGAGTGTACCAGGTTCTGCACATTTTGAGAAAGACTTAGTAGACTGCCTATGCTTTTATCTTATCCAGGTAACTCCAATGCAGAGGCTCAAACAGGACTCCCTGGCCCACTACATCCTCATAGATTAAGCCCCGGTAAAAAGAGGATGATCTGGAGGTGTATATAGAGGCAGTGATACAGGGAAGAAGTGCAATCATGCAAGCAGTTGTAGAAATGAAGGAGAAATAGTCAAAAGAATAATTCATGTTCTTCACTGAATTGTCTTCATTGTCATCCACAGGTATAACAGCCCCTACTGCAATACTTAACTTTTCACTCTGCCCACAAATTATATTAATGATAATGTAAAGAATGGTACTTTCTTCCTTCACCCAAGTTACTCATCATTAAAAACGGGGGTATCCTCTGACCCCTCAAAGAATTTATGTTATCTTTTCCAGCTTCATGTTGTGATAAAATATAAACCAAAGAACCAAATCAGATTTTTTTACAATGTGATATTTCTACTTTCTAAGAACTATAATATGTTTAACATTTAAATTTTAGGAGAAGGGATTGGCTAAAATTGTAATCCATTCTTCTTCAATGAATGCTTAAAAATACTTTGTGAGGTGCTGGATAAATGACTTAGCAGTTAAGGCAATTGCCTGCAAAGCCAAAGGATCCTGGTTTGACTCTCCAGGACTCAGGTAAGCCAGATGTACAAGGGGGCACATGCATCTCTAGTTCGTTTGAAGTGGCTGGAGGCCCTGGCGCATCCATTCTTTCTCTCTCTCTCTCCCTCTCTCCCTCTTTCTCTCTCTCAAATAAATAAATAAAATATATTTAAAAAATACTTTGCTAGGCAAGATGTGCTCATTGGTGCACTAATGGCATGAAAGCTATGAAAGTATCCAAATGCTTTCTCATTGGATTTGTATCCTTCATTAGAGAGTAATCTTAACTAATACTGTAAATCTGTCCAGAAGCTTGTATATACAGACAGAGGTTTTATAGAAAACACACTATTGTAGTTATGTTAAAGAATATGAAACTTCCCACCAATTGTTGCTATGTGTTGCCTTATCGTAGGAGTTTCTTTATGCAGTGCATAGTGGTTAATGCAGAGGTGTAGAGATTCACAAAAGGACCATTACTCTCATGAACTGAGAGTGAAAGTAGGTGCCTGCACAATACTGAGCCTGTCAACATTTCTTCATGGAAGTGGGAGGGCTTCTCAGACTCCACACCTCCTAAAGCAGCTAGTGACAGCAGATGGCTGCTGTGAAAGGAGTCATGTCTTTCAGCACTGTAACCCCTGGAGTATTTCCCAATTTCCAGTAAACAACTTCCTACCCATGACCCTAAAAGCAACCTCAATTTAACTCAGTGGGTCAAAAACCAACAACAAAAGCAAGTAAATAAACAAAAAAAAATCAAAATTATGAGCTTAGTATGTGTGTTAAATGTGAAAACCAAGGGTTTTACTGACAGGCAAAAGTAAATGGTTAATTCAAGGAGAGAGAAGAATCAGAATGGCAAAGGAGAGTGTGTGTGTGTGTGTGGGGGGGGGAATTAACATGTGATATTTTTTATAATCATGGAAAATGCTAATAATTTTTTTTAAAAAATAAATAAATAAAAAGAATCAGAATGCATTGTATTCATGTATGGAAGTGCAAAAAATGAAAAAGAACTTTTAAGTCACAGAAAAATAGATCACACATGAAGAGAAATTGCAGAGGAAAAGGTGCACAGCAAAAGAGCTCAAAGAAAAGAATTCTAAAGATAGTAATGATGGTAAAACCAAGGCCTTACCAGTTGTGGTGGCACAAACTGGTAGGATATTGCTTGTTGCTGAGGAGGCAGTGGCAGGATGATCATGAGTTCAAGGCCAGCCAGAAAAAAAAAAAAAAAAAAAAAAAAAAAAAAAAAAAACACAAGGCCTTGGGCATAATTCTGACTGTGTAAAAAGTCCTAATAGTGGAAGAAATAAGTAGCCATCCAGGACTGAATTACTGTCTGATGCTCTTTCACAGTGACGACATGGATGCCCTGTGGTCTCAGTGCTGACTCACGTCTTTCTCTGGATGACAATCTACTGTACAGGTTTGAAGCTTTCTCCTGGTCTGACCCGAGGCTGAGTGAATAATCACTCACTGCAGGAGTGAATGTGTCCATGTGTGTTTTCTAACTGACATGCAGACTCAGTGCAGAAAGAGAGCAAAGAAGCACTCACCTGAAAAACTGGAGAGAAAGCAGAGCACAGAGTCTTTCAGATAAATGAATCACTGCCAAATTTCAATTAGTTTTGCTTATTTCTTTTACATTCCTATAATATTGCAAACATAATCATCTTGGAGGGGCTTGGGAGTTTGTTCAGTAAATAAAGAGTTTGGATCTACAGATTCCATGTAAAGGTAGGTAGGCTTGTGTAATTTCAGCTTATCTATAACAAGATGGGAAGCAGATTCAGGAGAATTTTATGGAAGTTCATAGAATGGCTAGCATGCCTAAAATAACAGTGAACAAGAGACCTTACATAGGAGGTGGAAGGCAAGCACTAACCTACAAATTGTCCTCTGCCTTCCATGTGAGTGCCACTGGCACACACACACACACGCACACACGCCCACAAACACACCAAATAACTAGAAAAATTAAAAGAAGAAAAAAATAAACTTGAGAGACAATATCTACTCTTACAGAACACAGGTACTTTGTATTCTTTCTAGAAGTCAGAATCAAGAGATAGGAAACACTTTGACAAAGAAATCCCACTTTTAAATACCACCAAAACTTATTGAAAAAAATAACCTTCAGTAAATCTTGTCCAAATTTGGGAAGCAGTTAAGTGAAAAATTGTCCAAAAGTACCATTGAGTGGTTGAATCAACTCTAGCCTAAATTTTTTCAAAACTCCTAAAGTCAAGATGGCTCTTTCTTGCCCTTGAAAATGTATATGTGTATACATTTATTTCTTTAAAACTACTTTCTTTTTAAAACATCTTTCCATTTCTTCCAACATAATTAATGAAGCTCAATTTCCTTCATTCTCTATATTTTCGTGTTTTTGTGCCAAGAGTCATATACCCACCCTTGTATAAAGCACTCCACAATGCCTTAAACTCTTGATATCTGGCTCAAAATAACCAGTAACTGTTAAAGCCTGATAAAGGGGGGGGGGTCATCCTAGAGTGAGGCTCAAATTTTTCAAAGGTAAAGTGAAGCTATTGGCAAGAATCTGGCCAAAGCTATCAAATTCTTTCTACTGAATACAACACTTTTACATTAGTCAATAAAGTAGGTAGGCTCATTTCATACTATTAAGAAAGATTTGGATTGATTATTATGCTGACCTCTCTTGATCTTCAACACACTTCTGTCATTTTTCATTGGGGCAATTCATTGTTCTCAGCCACAACTTTTTCACATTTTTTTCTCTTGGAAGTGGCTAGAATCTTGTATGATTGTGTGCCTACTCTAAAAAATAATTAATATTTTTTAAATGGATGAAATGGACCATTCAGGATAAGAATTATTTTTCCTTATGTATTTGCATTTTCAATCACTTTCAGAAACCGAAGCAATATGCTAATATCATTGAATCATAATCCAAACTTGCCCTTAAGTGCACTGGCAAGAGAAATGCCAATGTTCTCTAGAGTAAATATTGATTAGTTGGAGGGTGCCCAAGATGCCAAAATAAAGTCCAAAGAGGAATTATAAAAAATAAATATTCAAGAAATAGTTACTCAGATCAAAAAAGATTTTGGAAAAGCCTCCTTATTTGGAGACTAAAAGAACCCATTCCCTCTCACAGTTGAAAGTATAACTTTCCCAAAGCAGAAGTCATTGGTATCTCCTCAAATGGTGTCATAATATCTACTGACTAGCATTCTAATATATTTTTTTTACCCCATTTGTTCCCAGGTAAAGTGGCCTTCATGCCTAGATTCTATTTACATTTCTCTAATAATTTTAGCATAAGATGCCTTGCATGTTATTAAAACTTTATAACATGTTGCTATTAAATGCATGCAGGAGCTAAGAGATAGTTCAGAGTTAAAGGTGCCTGACTACAAAGTCTGTTGGTCTGAGTTTAATTCCCCAGTAACCAAATAAAAAGCCAGATTCAAAAGTGGTACATGCACATGGAGATGTTTTTCAGTGACAAGAGGCTATAGCATGCTCATTCTCTTTCTCCCTCTCTCTCTCAAATAAATGAATACATATATACGTGGGTGTTTTAAAAATTTCTGCAAAAGAAATCCATTGCAGCTCCTGCAACTTTTATTGGGACAATGAAAAAATAATGATTTGCAATGATAAATGTTAAATTTCTTTTTTTTAAAGCAACATCAAAGGGACTAAAACGCCTGAAATTGGCCTTTTTTTATTTATTAGTTTTGTACTCAGTGAATACAGTCAAGATACCATTGTTAGCCATCTCTTTGTCCTCGCCCCTCCACAGGGACCCTTCTTGTTGAAGTATATGGGTCATGCATTCTAGGGTTAGCCATCAGTTATGAGTAGGAGGAAATGTCTCTTTGTGTCATGACCTAACGTGTGGCTCTAACATTCTTTCTGCCCCCTCTTCTGCAAATAACCCTGAGTCATGCTGAGTTCATTTTAGGTTTGCTTCAGTGATGAGGTTTTGGGACCCTCTGTATCTCTGGATATCTGATTTATTAAGAATTGATTTTTCTCTGTGTCTATCTCCTTCACCCTTGTGCTGGTACCAGGTTCACCAAGAAAACATCACTCTTGCTTGTTTCATCAATTATTCTTAGTTTCAGCTGGGGACCTTTGAGGTATGATGGGGTGGTTCTCTATTACTCTTGTGCTAACTTTACTTTTGTTTGGAGAATCTGCTTCTCTTTTTCAGAATGTTAAATTTATAATGAATTTTTAAGTATTTTATGTAAAAATATCAAAACTTAAATGGAAAGAAAAATTATTTTTACTCTAAGAAGAATATATAAACAAGGATACACTGAAGCAAAGTAATTTCATATTTCAAGACAGCTGCTGCCATTGTTATTTGATCAATGATATTATCTCTACATACACTGATATCAATGGTTGTGTAAAAATAACATGGAGTAATCATATAAAAAGTGCTTTATTCCATTACTTTACAAATCAAACAACATCCTTATCACACTTTAAAACCAAGATTAACAATATTTTCTATTATGTATTTGCTGTTGTTACAAAACAAGAGAAATCCATTTTCTGCTACTGAGCACTACCTACTAACCAAGATTAACTCTGAGTATCTCTGGAGCAACCCTTCCATTTGTTTTTGGATTTTAGAAATGTTAATAAAGCCACAGTGTTTAGATAACATTCCATTTAAGATACATTTTTTCACCTGGAGAAATTTAGAAATGTATAAACCTTAGTAGTTTTTGCAACAAAAATTTAGAAGAATCTATTTCCTCCAATAATGTTGATAAACAATATTCTCAAAGAAATGTCAGGAGATGAAATTACACCCTTAATAGAAAGTCTCTACAAGGAAATAGAAGATAATGACTCTTCTTGAAAGATGCTTATAGTTATTTTTGTTCACAAACAATCTAAGTGGAACATGTCATTAGGATAATTTCAGCACTATTGATATTTACTGAGTTACTAAAAATTGGTATTTACTGAATAAGTAAGATGAATAGAAGGTTGACTCTCTTTACTCATCATGCTATAAAATGGAACATCTTTAGAAACAGCATCTTAAACTAAAAAATTAAAATAAAAATTCTGCCTGTGGACAATGATCATCTACTCTTAATGAATATTCCTACTATTCTCAAGCTTTTACCCACTTAATAAATGCAAGCTCTATGCTAAGGAAAAGAATGAGTTCTATTAAGTTCTATAATTCTCCATAGTTTTACAAGTTACTATACAATTGTCTTTAGCAAGCCAAACCATTTTTCTCCTATTCCCAAACCACATAGATGGTACATTTAAAAAATCCTTATGAATAAATTATTTGTACTGTTTAGGATGATTTCCTCAGGCACAGTATACTTTTGGATTATTTATGCACACAAACATACACACAGATTATGTATATATATATTATATTTAATATATAATTTAAAAATAAACATGACTGTTGATACTGCATAATTTAAATATAGTGCTGTTACTTATAGTGATTTGCTAAATGAGTATTATTTAAATATTAGGAAAGTCACTATGAGAATTACAAGTATGTTTCTGATTGTCTATATCTGGATTTGGAAGGCAATTGGGTTTAGTTTAAGGATCACTAAAGATCTTTTGTCACAGTTTGACTATACATAAATGCCCAGAGGCCCTATTGCCTCCCCTCAAAAAAAACTGACTGCTGCTCCCACACCATATAACCCACAAACCCATGGGCAATGCCTGAAACCCCATTGAGAAGGGTTCGTAGTGGACTGGGGCCAGGGACAAAGGAAAAGAGGGTACCAATACATGAAGCATCTATACATAATATGTTGTTACTAACAATAAGCAAATAAAAATAAAATAAATTTTCATAAATAAAAAAGAAAAGATGTCCAAGTAGCTTTCTTGCCAAACAAATATATAAATATCTATTATGTGGCAGTTAAACTCACTGAAGTCCACAAATAAGCAAGGATAGAAACAAAAATTTATTTTTATTAACATATTTAAATTTTTCCATAATTTACAGAGCACCTTAAGATGTCCATATGCTCTTGGACGGGTGTTTTCTTCCAGCAATGCGAACATAACTACACAACTAAAATTGATACCAGGAGTGGGGTCATTACTGCTAGACACCTGACTGTGTGGCTTTGGGCCTTTTGGAGCTGAATTTTAAAAGGAATGTGCAAGAATTTGAAATCTTGTCCTAGGAGATGTCATGCAGTGCTATAAGTAAAGAATGATGGACTATTCTAGTCAGAGTTAAAAGACCTGAATACAGTAAGAACTAAGGAATGTAACATTTGGTTTATGAGGGTAAGAAAGAGTTTTATCTGGACTGGGCTAGAAGCAGTTTGTGTGACTGGTTTGCTGGTATGCCTATGTCCTGAGAACTTGTGTAGGGTTGCATTACATAGAAATTGACGGATGTGGGCAAAGGGATATGGCAGAGAAAGAAATCGTTCGGCTAAAACTGCTGCCTGTTCAGCTACAATTTTATGAGAGATTGCAACAATGGAGATTGGGCCAGCTTACCTGCATTGTGACAACAGAATGAATGCCAACTTTTAAAGGTGCCTGAATACTGAAGGAGTGTCCTGTTCTTCAAATTCTGCTTTATTCCCCACCTGGATTAACTAATTGGCACCCACCTAGTATTATGCTATATAAGAAATTCAAGAAAGGGAGGGTGATTAAATTTGCAACACAGCCTTGTGTTTTGGAAATAGCCATGGGCAGTGTGAAGCAGGTTTACTGGATTGGCTGCGTGGAGACTTGGTGGATCCCTAAGACGAGATCATAGGTTGCAGTAGAAACACAGAGGAGAGGCGTGGACCACAAGATTGCTGCTAAGAAGAGCTTGACCTGGATGAAGTTTTTCAGGACTGTGAGTAACCTAGCTGGAGGGGTGTAATTTGAACTCCAGAGATTTGTTGCTGGTGAAAATTACTGTACTTGGAGACTTGTCATTGACTACCGTTGTTGGATATGGAGCTACAGAGTTTGGTGTTTGCCCTAGTTGTTTTAAACCTTGTGTTGGTTGAATAGTTCTTTGTTATACACAATGTCATCTTTTGCAGTGTGGATGTTTATTCTTTGTCATTATGGGTTTTTTGAAGCCTTATTTTTTGGTATTATGGCTTAGTTAAAAGATCTTAGGTTATAGGGATATTTGAACATCATTAGACTTGATAAAAATTATGAGGACTTATCAATTTGGGGTGAATGCATTTCATTTTACATCATGAATGGTTATCAGTTTATGGGCTCCAGGGACAGAATGTGGTGATTTGATTCAGGAGTCCCCCATAAACTTAGGTGTTCTGATGCTAGATTCCCAGCTGATGGAGATTTGGAATTAACAACTCCTGGAGGCAGTGTAATGTTAGGGGCTGGCTTATAGGTATTATAGACAGTTTCCCCTTGACAGTATTTTTCATACTCTCCTCTTCCTGTTGTTGATCTGTGTTGGCCAAGAGTTATGTCCACGTTCAGCTGATGCTGTCATTTCCCCCTGCCATCATGGAGCTTACCCTTGAGTCTGTAAAACAAAATATTTTTTTTTCCTATAAGTTGATCTTGATTGAGTGATTTTTGCCAGCAATGAGATCATGATTCCAACAGTTACTTAATTTCTGCAACCTCATTTTTCAACTTAAAATAGGGGTTACATAAACTGTAGAATTTAGTATATCATAGACAATATACCACATAGTAGAATTTTAGTAACAGGAATTTAGTTTTACTTAATATGAAAGCTAAGTTCCTAAGACATCTTCATTATTCACTATTTGGAAAGGGTGAGAGAGATCCTTTAACCACAGTAAATACTGAGTATTTCTGGGACTCCATGCAGAGACCACATTTCTAGGGCAAAATTTTCTAGCTCCTAGTGATTGGTTAAACAGTCACTAATAACTATATAAAATATCTTCCATATAAAATATTTCATTTCTGTAGGATAATTCAACCATAATAGTTCCATACTTCTTCCAAGGAGGAGCTATTAAATAAACGGTATAATTTTATCATGTAAATTTCCTCTTCAATGGATCATTAATCATTCATAAATGAGTGAAAATATCAAATTTTTAAAAAGATAAAAATTATGGAGCAAGTAGACTAGCAAAAATATTAAAAGGATTTCCATGTTATTTACATACAATGTACAAAGACATGCAAGTTACCCTATACCATTAAAAAATTGTTTTCACTGTAACCTAAAAATGGGATATGATTTCATAAATTAAAGAGTAAATTTTGCTTAAACAAGGTATTTGTGTTAGCCAGTTTAGTGTACAAAAAATAACTAGGTCATATGAGTTGACATGGAAAAGAAAAGTCTAGCATAAGAGGATTTAGAAAACATGGAAAATAATTCATTGATAATCCCAATGTCCCTATTAGCTATCTTTTAGGGCAAAACATGAATTTTGTTTACTGTAGGAAAGTACTAACTGATCTTAAAAACCAGTATTTCAAATAGTGCTCACAGATGCTAAACTGTAACTGCTATGATGTAACTGAACGATGGAACTAGAAACGAATTCTGGAAAAGTATGTTCTTATGAGTCCTGAGTTTACATTTATTAAAATCATGACCAGTTATAGGATTGTACAGAATGAATGGATTAATTCAAGGTACGATTTATTTCTGTGACTCCTATATAAATTCCTCATCTCCTGATATTACACTTCCCTATAAGACCACCAAGGATAAGACACAACAGTAATATATCATGGCTCTTCAGCATATTTGGAGAAATTCAACTCTGGGTTTTTTTTGTGTGTGTGCCTATTGTTTTTCCTGCCACTAATGATCAGCTATCTCCATTCACCTGGTAAGCTCTTACTAATCCTTCAAATCCCAGCAACTTATAAGATCCCATGGTAAAACCTAAACTAATTCTCCTTGAGTAGGTAAGATAATCACTTTCCTTATCTGTAATCCCCCACCACCCTGTATACACAATAGTTACCCTCACATGTTAACCACGGAGCTTGTTTATTCACAGGATGCTATCAGATCACATTCTTATAGCAGAATAGACACTGTGTGTTTGCTTCATGTTTGTATCCCAGCAAGCCACATTTACTCTAATTAATTGTTGAATAGAGTGCACATTCAACCTCTGACATGTGATTTCAGTTATGGAGTATCTGTATGAGCTGAACCTTCTTCTTATTATACAGACAGTATTAAAAGTACAAAGCACAGTGACAAACAGTAGAAATATTTCAAGCCAAAATTATTTGTGAGTTATAACTGGTTGTATCATTCTGGATTCATGTGCTCATCTTTAAAATCAAAAGATTATGAAATTCTACAATAGGATTTTTTTAAACACAAATCAAATTATGACTAGGAAAAATTTAAAAATTTATAGCTGTTTTAAGACATGAGCCATTGATTTTTATGGAATTTCTAAAATTTTAAAATTTAATAATTTTAAGTTAATTTAATTGAGGTTTATGATTCATATAAATATTCCATAACTGCAATAATATTCAAGACATGAGAATTACATGGAGCACTATACAATGTTTCTGAGGAATGGGCTCATTAGTTTTGCTTCTAAAATATAAGGTAAGAATGATAGCTATGAGTTGTTGGTATTTAGACATAGAACATAGAGAAATTATAGCTGGGCAGGAGAGATGGCTTAGCAGTTAAGGCACATGCCTGTGAAGCCTAAAGACCCAGATTTGATTCTCCAGGTCCCATGTAAGCCACATGCAGATGGTGGCACATGCATCTGGAGTTTGTTTGTAGTGGCTAGAGACCCTAGCGTGCCCATTGTCTCTCTCTTTCCCTAATAAATTAATAAATAAAAATAGGTTTTTATATTTTTTAAAAAGAAGTTATAGCTAGAAGGATAGTTATAGCTCAAGCATGTGTATTGAAAACAATATAAATATTTATACCTCAATTCAGTAATTTGTAATACAAGAAGGGTAATTCAATAAGATGTGAATTGGCAATTCATCTAATAGACACTTCACAAAAGTATATGCTGGGAATATAACTCAGGCCTGTAAACCCAGGACTTAGGAAGCTGAGGCAGGAAGATGTCTATTAAGATGAGGCCAGTCTGAAGTACCTAGCAACTTCTGGAACTTTTAGGGCTGCATAGGAAAACAATGTGGTCAAAAAGGCATCTGATTCAGTGCTGCGTACATAACTGGCATTTTCTCATCGCTTTGATAAGTTTTTATCACCTCAGTAGTCACAGCCATCTGCAAAATGAAGAGTCTCTGACGAACTGAGTGGATCACTCCTCTTTACGCATGAAAAAGGGAACTTGATGGTCACAAGATATCTATTTAGTTAAACACTTGTCCCTGATAGTGCCAATGACCTTCCAAGTTATTAGCTTTTAATTAGGTTTTTAGTACCAGGCATGGTGAGCCTCAAACCAAACACAGAATAATTGGTAATCCTCACACAATAATGCTGCACTATTGCACTGGTGAACATATCTTGCCTATCTGACACCCTCTGAGGCTCAGGAAACATTGTAGAGGAGGCGATGGGAAGACTATAAGAGGAAGGGGATAGACAAGAGTGAAAAGGAGTCACTACTAAGGACAGATCTTAAGTCTAGCCCTCAGGTGTGTTCAGAGCAGTTTGAGCTCGGGCTGTTGCCAGCTTTTGGTGGTGTCTCTACCGTGGATGAAGGAGCACAAGTCAGCTTTGTCTTCCGTGGCAATGCTTCCCCTGGAACCTGTATATAAACATTTATTCCTTAAATAAACATTTTCTCCCATAAGTTACTTCTGGTCAGATGTTTCCCAGCAATAAGAAAATAACTGCATCAGAAAATTGGTACCAAAATTTGGGGTCATTAATGCAGTGATTCTGACTATGTGCATTTTGGTCATTTGTAGTGTGTTTGTGTGAGAAATATGGAAGGTTTTGGTATTTTGTACTGGTGAAGCCTTGCAGTGTCCTCAGAGCTTCATGGATTATTTGGTGAGAATTTGAAAACACTCAATTCAGAGATAATTCTGTGAATACTTGACTTTTAAATTTCTAAGGGGTTAAAAGAGAACATTTTTGGAACTGGGTTACTAGAAGAAAGGCTGACTGAATTTTTCTGCTCATGCCCAAAGAAGTTCCTGAAAGTTGAATTTAAAAGTAATGATCTAAAGTGCTTGGAAGGATATATAGAACATAAATATATGAAAATAATATGTGCTTTATTGTAGGAAAAATTCAAGTAAGTTTAGTTATGGCAGAGAGACTTGTTTTAGGCTACTGAGAGTGCAATTGTTAAATTGATTACTGTCATTCAAGGTGAACCAACTCCTTTCCATTGGGACAATGTAAAGATGCCTGAGGGTGAAATTCACCCATAGAAGGCTCAAATAAGTATGAACACAGATTCTTTTGCAAGGAGGAGTCTTAAAGGAAGAATTCAAAAAGAAGTAACCAGCTCTTCAAGATCAAGGTTTATTTTTCCCCTGAATTCATAAATTTTGTAGTCCACCTGGTACTCTGGAGTCTAACAAATGTAGAAAAGAAATGAACATTGATTTCATAATGAAGTTATTTATTTTTTTAAATCGTCCCTCGGCAAACTGAAGCAGAGTCGAAGTCCTTGTGTGTAGGTCCAGTGTGGCCATTGTATGAAGGTGAACTGGAGTTTCTGAGATGTAGCATGTTAAGCAGGTTGTGAAAATATTCCTATTAGGAAGCCCAGTAAGGCATTATTTGGGGCTATGAAGATGAACCATAGTTTGCAGTATAGACCTGAAGATGTTTTGAATATACTGGGACTGTGAAATAGCTGCAATGGAGAGCTGTTGGCTAAGGACAGAATTTTCTCCATACTGCTCAGCCCAGGTAGAGGGTGAAGTTGGAATCCACAGATTTTAATTGCTGGTCATCTGTGTTTTATTTGAACTACAGGTGTTTGATAGTTGTCTACAGGTTATTGATTTTGCATTGGTCAAGCCTTACCTTATTATTCCTTTTGTAATGGAAATATTTACTCTGTGCCATTATGTGTATATAATGTGTATTTTGTTCTTCTAAGGATCACAGTTGTAAGACAGTCTTGAATCTCAAAGGAGACTTTGGATTTTGGAATAGTGTTAAAATTGCTAAAAACTATGGGGACCTTTAAAGTTGGACTTAATGCAGTTGTGTTTGTGAGATGATCATGAGTTTATGGGGATTGGGGTGGATTTTGGTAATTTGAATGTGAATGTATAACCCCCATAGCCTCAGGGATTTTTGATTAAAATTGAACTGGTAACTTATGTCTCCAGCAGGCTTCTGGAGGAAGTGTCACTGTGGCAGATCTTAATTCCATCCCTAGGTTATGTTCAGAGAAGTTTTCACTCTGAGTGTTTGCTGCCTGTTTGGTGATTTCTCTCTACTATGGATCTAAAGAAGTTATCCAACTTTTCATGCCATGATAAAGCTTCCCCTGGATTCTATAATCCTGAAACAAATCCTTTCCTCCAATAAATTGCTTCTGCCTGGGCATTTGTCCCTGAAACAGGGTGAAAGATGGCAGAAGATGCTCTTCATAACTGACAGTTGTCAAATATTAAGAAATTTCATGTATGATCAGAATATGGGTTGGATAGGAGCTTGAATATCACAATAGTTGATGAATGAGAAATGGCACCATGATGGATCAAGTGTAATATTATTTCCTAGCAAAACAATATTGCTTATACTTCCCCTTTTAAAAGAAATGTCTGAATCTTCTATTTTTTATTTGCACATATGTGTACACATGCATGTACATGTATGTGTTTGTGTGTATTTAACACAAAATCCTCAAAATACATGTACTTTCATGGGTAGTTTAGGAAACGAACCCAGGCTAGCAGGCTTTGTAATAAGCACCTTTAACTATCATGCTTCCCTCCTCATCCTCTACAGCTCCTAATTCTTAACTATAATAATTGTAAATGGTACAGATAAATGATTCAGTTATGCTCTTTTCTCTAAAAAGTACTTCTAACTCATCCTGAATAACTTTGGACCTGCTGAATAATTACCTATATATTTACATGCACATTGAAACCCAAGTTGTCTTTCATGAACTTTTGATGCCAATGAGTTTTTTTTTTTTTTTTTTTTTTGTCCTCCACAAATATAGTAAAATAAACTAGTAACATAGCCAGGCACTCCATAAAAGTGAGAAAAAAAGAATTAAGTGATTTTGATACACAATAAAACTTGCTTTAGCTTTCCTTCCCCAGACATTGACTCACAGACAATACCCTTCTATGACCCTCCAGTCCACTGCTGTGCAATTACACTCTTTAAAGGTATCTTCCATGTCTATTTTATTGACATTATATTCTAATCCTTCATGTAGTAAATTAATTATCTCTGTACATAGCAAACATTTTCAGAACTCACCTGGTAATATGGTTTTGCTTTAACTCACTATAATTATCTTTTCTGTACAGACACTGAATTTGATAATAATCCCCTAAGAGATCTTATTGCAGTGAATAAATAAGACCTCTGAAGCAATAATAATGTATAGATGAAAAATAGTAAAATAATACCTATTTGGAAATAATTCTGACAATTTTCAGTTAAATCATGTGTTAGTCCTCCTGATAGGCATTATTATTATTATAATCAAATGAAACTTGCCATTTAATATAATTTGTTTTGCAAATAGTGCAGAACATAAATATTTGGAAGTAGCTCACTGTTTTAATATTAAGCCAAAGCTGACTGGTCCAACCTCTTCCTACACATTGCTTTCTAGAAAGGTCCTCTTCCATTCGGAACTCATTGGCCTTTATGAGTTATGCTAAAAAACTTTATGATAAAAGTACTGGAGGTGAATTGTCCAAACTCAAAGAACATCACACTGAAAAATCTTATTATCTCTCTCTTAGACTCACAATACTCACTTTCCTATTATTTAAAATAACTCACTTATATGGAAGAAAGTATTTAGGACTGACTATTCTTTTAAGAATTAATGTTATATAGCTAAGTCCATGATAGAAAGAATAATCATGAATATTAACTTGTTCACCAATAGGTTCTCTTCTAAGCCTACTTTGTACATTATTTCATTTCATTCTCCACCAACTCCAGTTCAACTCTCCCATATCAGTTTCACAGCCCCAGTCTTCTTCAAATACACTAACTTCAAGTACTAGGAGTAGTTACAAGTCTCTTTATTTACTCATGCTGTCTGGTCATTCTATTTTTTAAGAAGAGAGATCATCCTCTCCTTTCCTCACATCTGTCTTTATATTAGACAATTATATCTGTAAGCTTTCTGTTCACTCCACTGATAGTTTCTTTTGCTGTGAAAATATTTTTCAATTTCATGTAGTCCCATCTATTAATTCTTATGACTATTTCCTGTGCTATTTTACCCTCTTTTGAAAGTTCTCACTTAGTCTATAACTTCCAATGTGTTGCCTATCTTTTCCTCTAGTAATTTTCAGGGTTTCTGGCTTTATATAGAGGTATTTGATCCACTTTGAATTAATCTTTGTGAAGGTTGAAAGGTGTGGGTCTAATTTCATTGTTGTTCAAGTGAGTACACAGTTTTTCCAGTACCATTAGTTTCAAAGATTGTTCTTTTGGTTTTTCCAGTTTATGTCTTTGATACTTCTATTGAAAATCACATGACCATGGGTGCTTGGCCTTATTGTCAGGTCCTCTAATCTACTTCATTGCTCTATATTCCCGTTGTAGCGGACAGCTGCAGATTTGCTGAAATGAACGTGCAAACAGTTATGGAGAAAGGGATAATTATTCAAGCTTACAGATCCAGAGTAGGTTCCATAATGGTACTTTTAAAGTGCCTCCTCTTAAAGGAGCAAGAAGAAGAGACAAGCCCCAAGACAAAAGCAACACCACACAGCACACTTCAGGAACTCCTTCCAGCTATACTTTGAATACCCTTAGATTGCAATCTCAAACCCACCAACACACCTTAACATCAGCCCAGGTACACTGCCTCCAGCCAGGTGGCTGCAGATGCAAACTACAAACTAATACTGAACATATTGGAGGCCATCTACCCAAAGTACCACACCTGTCCTTACAAAGCATGTGAAAAACTTCTACAAAGAAATCTTTAACAAAATGTAAAAAGACATAGAAGTAAAATTGATGAGATCTTCTATGTTTGCATTTTGGCAGATTCCAATATTGTAAAAATAATTATATGTCTAAAAGTAATTTACAGACTCAGTATAATTCCTGTCAAACATCCAGTGCCATTCTCCTCAGAACTGGGGAAAACTATAGTAATTCATATGGAAACACAAAAACACCATGCATAGTCAAAGTAAAATTAGCAGAAGTGGCCCTCTTGGAGGTATCACAACTCCTGACCTAAAATAATAGTACAGAGCCATTGTGACAAAGAACTCTTCCTTTTTCACTGCCAAAGAAGCAGACATATTAACTAATCTTATCTTGATGATATCTCTGTGTGTGTGTGTGTGTGTGTGTGTGTGTGTGTGTGTGTGTGTGTGTGTGTTTAGTATGCACTATATGTGCATGGATGTACTCTTGTAAATTTCCATGTGTTGGTCTGCAGGGAGACCCAAGCAAAACGTTGTATGTCTGTGGTGGTTTGATTCAGGTGTCCCTGATAAACTTAGGTGTTCTGAATGCTAGGTTCCCAGCTGATGGAGATATGGGAATTAACACCTCCTGGAGGCAGTGTATTTTTGGGGGCAGGTTTATGGGTGTTATAGCCAGTTTCCCCATGCCAGTGTTTGCCACACTTTCCTGCTGCCATTGTCCAATTATGTCTTCCAGGGGGTGATGTGCATGCTTTGCTCATCTCATCAGTTCCCCCTGTCATCATGTAGCTTCCCCTGAAGCTTGTAACTTAAAGTGAAACTTTATTTTTTCTTTCCCCACAAGCTGCTCTTGGTCATGTGATTTCTGCCAGCAAGGTGAACCAGAGTGCAACAATGTTCCTCTCTATTACTCCTGCATCTATTCTTGTTTTGAACCAGAGTCTTACTAGTGATTCCTTGATTTTTGATCACAAGTGGGACTGGGGCTACAGAGAAGCATGGCCATGAGCAGCTGCTTATGTGAGTTCAAGAGATTCAAATTCCCAGGGTCTCAGTGCCCCTTAGGGCTTCATACTTGTTCAGGAAGTGCTCTTAATTGCCAAGCCACTTCTTCAGTCCTTATCTGGAAGATTTTAATGAAAAAGAAATAATAGACCAAAGGACACCCATCCTAAAATCTAATCAGAACTATAGTATCCAAGGAGAATCATAAATAGATAGACTGTCGCCATATGCTCCTATTTCTGGACACTAACAACCTGGGACACTAGTGGATTACATGAGTCTTCAACACAAGACTAAAACAAGGTAGGTTATCAGTAAACACGTGCATCTTGTTTAATTCATCTAAACGTCCTACCCTATTTTGCTAAAGACTATCTAAATAAACAGAGCAATACTTCTCGTTCCTAATTTTAAAAATAACACATTATTCTCTTAAAAGTTTGTCTTACATTTTAAAATATGTTGTTGTGGATATTCTCCCTGAGTCTGGTAAGCACTATTAATTGTAGAGGAGGTTTAAAATGAAGGTAATAATCTTATCATCTGTGGCTCAGATAGAAGATTGCAGCATTCATTTGTTGCCAGGAAACATACACATAGAACTATACATGTGTGTGTGTTAATACTAGAAGGACTTATGAGATATGAATCTTCTCAAGTTCTAATGACTCTTTTGAAAAGATAAAATGTTTCTCCTTTTGTGCTGTCTTTGGTGTTAGCTACACACCCCATCCTGGTGTTGATTCCCCACTATGTTCCACTTGAGCTATTTGAATCATTTATGTGAATGTTTTTCTACAAGAAATTTCAATACTGGCCTAATAGGAGGATATGATGTATTTATTTATTACAACAATAAACACAGCTGTAAACTGCACCATAAAAAAGATGACATGAACATTTATTTAACTAATGTTACAGCTGTAACTGAGAAATAAATTCAAGGATCCATCTGTTTCCTGCCATTGATTCCACTGTTTTCTGCAGTATTTGAGTATTTAAATGGAAGTCAGTTTTATTTATTAATTAATTACTCACTAACAAAACTGCCACCCTGATATTGATTGTTTTTATACTTTATCAATCCTTAGCATGCAACTGCATTTTCCAATGAACTCAAACCTAATAAGCAATTAAACTCCTTCTTAAGAATATTATTTTCTATTATACTATGTTATTGAGCTATAGGTTTGTGGTAATAAGTGAAAGAATAATCTTATCTATTAACATGGATATGATTAGGAAGGAGAAGAGATAAGAAAGATAGATGATAGATGGGAAGATAATAGGGAAATGATGACAAATGACAGATGTGTTTTATGTGTGTTTAATAAGATGTTGACTTTCTAATAATTTAGTTTATTAGTGAAAGTAGCAATAGCCAAAAGTCACTAGGGTTAATAAATTATAGTCATATCTTGTACACGCCCTTATATTTTTTAAGTTACAATGAAATACCTCTCAGGGAACTCACGAACTGATTTATTTATTTATTTATCAAAAATTCACTTACAAGGTATTATTAATATTAATATTATTGCTCCTGTTTTAAACCATCCCTATTATCAACACTGTATCTTTCCAGAACCAACAGGCCTAATCATATCTTGATGAAGGAAAGTACTTGTAATATTTTGAGGAGGCAATAGTAACAGAAACTTTTATCTGGATAAGTTTGTGTTCCAATGTCTTAATAAGCTAACTATATAAATAATTCACATCACCTGTGATAAGTATAGGCAAAAGAATAGAAGCATAGATAGCAAATTCTAACAGCTTCTTGCATATTGTTCCAATGACTTGGTGCTCCATGTAACAACCCACTGCAAAGACTAGAGACGTAACACAATTACATTCATGCTACTCACAGATCTGCAACTTATGTGGGGCTGGTGGGTTTAGTTAATCTTTAAAATTGTTACTATGTTTATATGATAAAATATTTCAATTGAATTCACATGCGAGTGGGAGCAATTTCCACCTCTCTAAGGATATCGCTTTTTACGTGCAAACTGTCTTCTCTAGATGTAGTCCATTCTGCCTGCCATCCTCTCCTTAACCCACCTGCATGCTGGCTAGTACCTAGAGATTGGTCCAAAGTAGAACTGAAGGAGCTCTCATATGCTGTCTTAACTGTATTTTATTTTTGTTACCAGCAACAATATCTACCGAATTTTCTGATATCACAGATAAAACTTGCACCACTTTTCCCCAAGTCACCATAAATAGTATAATAAGGTCCCAAACAAACATTCCTATTTTTCTAGTATAAGCCTTCAAGTACCTTTTCTCCTGCGGTATTGTAGTCATCTGCTATTTTACCCTGCCTGTAAGTCAGGAGGTAAAGATAGAAGGGATGGGAAGGTGGTGGGAGGGTATCAGTGAAGTACTTCAGTTTCACAGAAACTAGAAATTAGATGCTGGTTACCATTTCCTTTTTTCAGTCATTCCATGCAGTGTGTTGAAATTACTTTCTCATTGCTAGGACAAAATAACTGACCAAAAGCATCATATGGAAGGGAAAGGATTTCTTCAGGGTACAGTCTCAAGGAGAAGTTTCATCATAGGATGGTAGAGCAGAAGATAGGCATCACATTTGCCACAACTGCTATCATAAAGCAACAAGGGTGAGGTGGTAAACATTTTATCACATATTTGCTTGGAAATAGTGTACATACCAGGCCTGGAGCTGGGCAGATAAATCTCAAGATCTGCCCCCAGTAACACACCTCCTCTAGTGAAGCATCACCTGTCAAATAGCCATCATGTGCTTGAGTATGAGGCTCAGCCTCAGACATATGAAGGTGTGGGAGACATTCTACATTCAGATACCATAGAAGTCCTTAGGATTCAATTGATCATAGTGCTTTGATCACTCATTTCTCTCTTACCAATATAACTTGATCAATTACATAGGTGATAAGTACCCTGTGTCTCAGCATTTCAGACTCTACTCCAAGTTTCAGAAAGCATAGATCTGAATAACCACTTTCTGGTATGAATGCCTGTTGTGGCTCTTTGTTTACCTCAAAACAGAACAAAATACTTAGTTTCCACAGCCCTGACATTCTGTTTTCATTTCATGTATTTATCCATCCCAACAGACATCCCTACTGAAATCTGCTACATGGGCTGGAGAGATGGCTTAGCGGTTAAGCGCTTGCCTGTGAAGCCTAAGGACCCCAGTTTGAGGCTCGGTTCCCCAGGTCCCACATTAGCCAGATGCACAAGGGGGCACACGCGTCTGGAATTCGTTTGCAGAGGCTGGAAGCCCTGGCGCGCCCATTCTCTCTCTCCCCCTCTATCTGTCTTTCTGTGTCTGTCGCTCGCAAATAAATAAATAAATAAATAAATAAATAAATAAATAAATAAATAAATAAAATTTAAAAAAAAAAGAAATTTGCTACATAACAAGTTCATTGAAGTCTCCTGTAGACTCTATACTTTTCTGATCCTGATTATGCACTTACATGTCTATCCGCCTTTGGTTATCTGAGGTAAGCTGGGTAGGATTTCAGTTCTGGAGTCTGGTTGCAGGATTTCATATCTTTGTTGCCTTCTACTTGCCAGCTGTGTTCAACTTGGGTAAGTGGGAAACTCTCTTGCCTTTTTAACTCATTCATAAAATGGTATCCAATGATTATAAGTTTTATCCATGTATAAAACAAAATTTGGATAATATACTAAAGTTTTTTGTTATACCCAATGAAATAGCATTTGATAGATATCATATTGAACATAATTTGGCATCTATTATAACAAAATTCCAACTCCTTACATCTTCAAGTGCCAGCTAAACCCAAATCCTCAGGAAACTTTTCCATTGATCCTGGTCAGAAATAAAACTTCTCTATTCTCAATTCATCCTTCTTCTGTATGGAGCACTAGACAGTAAGTTTATAGGGTGTATTATAATTAAATGCATGTGTCACTCTTTCTGATCAATATACTCTTGAAATAAAACATATGTTTAATCTTCTAATATACTTCTTAGCACAAAGGATAGGTTAAAGAAATATGCAAGAATTAATTGGTTTCATTTCTTCTCCTACCAATCTAAACACACAAAAGACAGAACATATTTAATTAATGCCATTTACAAATGTCTTAAATGAAATCATATGGTAAATTGATAACTGTTATAAAACACAAAATGTACAGTAACTCTGTAATAACTTATGCTGTGAAAATTAATATTCACCTGCAACAGAATGAAGTTTGAGCTGTGTATTACATAAAAAGTCTTAGGACAGGTTTATGACCTAAGAATAAAATTGAAACTATAAAGAAGAAAATAGAGGAGTAAAGCTTCATAACATTGAATTTAATCATCACACCAAAAAACATAATTAATGAAAGCAAAAGTAAACATATGGGACACATAAATGTCAAGCTAATAGACAAACAAGCCAATGGAGTGAAAAAGCAGCCACGATAATGGGGACATTATTAGTTATATATCTGATAAGGGATAGAAATCCACAATGTGTAAGGAATTCTTACACCTTAATAGCACAATATACAGTTGTAAAAAAAAAATCCAAAAGAATTTAATACACATTTTTTCTAAAGAAAAACCATAATTGGCCAAAATTCATGTGACCATATGCTCAATGTCATTAAATACTTGAGAAATTCAACTCAAAACAACAAAATATTACTTCACTCTGGTTAGGCTACTGATAATACAAAAAAATGAAACATAATAGTTAGTGCTGCTGAGAAAAAATTGAGCATGTGGGGATACAAAATGGTAAAACAAAACAGTTAACTGGAAATATTATGGAAATGCTTGTCAAAAAATTTAAAATAGAATTTCATCTAATCTTATCTAGCAATCCTGCTTATGGCTTTAAATGCAAATTGACTCAAAGCAGAATATTAAAGGCAGACTTAAACTTCCATATGGCATCATTCACAATGGCCTATATGAAAATCGCACATATGTTCATGGATGAGTAAATAAGGTTGTGATATTCACATACACAACAGAACTTTAACCTCGAGTAAATGGTAAATTCTAATATTTTAACAACTTGCACAAACCTAGGATAAATGCTATATTATTTCATTCACATGATGTATCTAGTATCAAATTCATACAAAAGAAAGAAGGATGCTGGTTGGCATAGCTTAATGGAGGGGGTAAAGAATAGCATTCAGTAGATGTAGTGTTTCAGTCTTGCAATTTCTAGAGATCGGTTGCATAACTTAGCTATCCTGAATTATACACAATTTAAAATAGTTAAGATGGAAAATTTATGCTATAAGTTATTCACCATGATTAGTTTAAATTGTTTTTTTAGAGTGCAAAACAAGTAATCGTTATGCTAATCTGCAGGAAATGACACAAACAATTTTTGCTGTTTAGGTTATGTTCCTTTTCAGTCAATCAGCAACTCAATACTACCAGTGCAAAGCCCTGAGACCTGTTCAGAGCCTATGATATTGTTTTCATAGCTTAAGTGAAGGTGCACCATAGAGTTTTTTTCCACCCCACATTTCTCTGCCTCCTCTATTTCTGGAGATATTTAGTTACAGGACACATATTGCTTAGATTCTTTGATCAGGTAATCAACCTTTATGGGGATTGGGTACCTCATTATCACATGCCTGATAGTGCTGTGAAAAGAAACAGAGTAGCTTGTCAGAACAAACATCATGAGGCTGGACAGGGTAGCCCTGAGGTCTCTGAGGAAACTAAGAGCTGCTTAAAGAAAGGATTTGCTGGAAAGCCTATGCCACCTTTACCAGGTCACCACCAGGGCCCATTGTCTGGCTAGCGAGTCTGAATCCATGGAAAGTCAATGTTCTCTAAAGTTTGGGGCCAAACAAAAACTGTTTCTTTCTGGACAAAACTCACTTTGTCCTGAAGATAAGCACTAGTATTTCTTAAACATAATAGTGCTTTCTACACTTTGCTAATCTGCTTTACAACTAAAGGCATAGCTTTACTCTGCTACTAAATTTTCTCTTCCTTTACATTTACAGTTGTAGTGCCTATCTATCTATCTATCTATCTATCTATCTATCTATCATCATCATCATCATCTATGTAAATATATAATCTATATCCAATCTATATATAATCTATATCCATCTATATGTGTATATATGGTTACAATCTCAATTTTCTTTTAAAATATTTTATGTTTTTTTTTTTTTTTTTTTTTTTTCGAGGTAGGGTCTTACTCTGGTCCAGGCTGACCTGGAATTAACTCTGTAGTCTCAGGGTGGCCTTGAACTCATGGCGATCCTCCTACCTCTGCCTCCCTAGTGCTGGGATTAAAGGAGTGCGCCACCACGTCCGGCAAAAAATATTTTATGTTTTTGACAGAGAGAAAGAGAGAGAGAGAAAATGGGTGTGCCAGTGCCTCTAGCTACTGCAAACAAATCTAGATGCATGTACCACCTTGTGTATCTGTCAGCCAGAATTTTCTACATATTTTCTGAGTCTAGGAATATATGTGAGACTGCAAGAGGTTCAATGATGACTAAGCCATATCTGCTGTCTTTAGGGATCTTAAATATCTTAGGCAAAAGTCTTGCCACATGCCACTGGAATCAACTTGAGAAGACATGCATGCAGAACTATTAGGAAGTGACATTTCTCACACATGACAATTTTCAGACCTGAGGTTAAACTCACCTGGGATAAATAAAATATGTTCTAATTTAAAGTGTTTCAACAATACTGGAAACACATACATAGAGCTCCAGAAGTCTGGAGTATTTTCGGAAAAGCTAGGGAAAAGTAAGTGAATAAATATTGTCTTGAAAGGCCAAACATTAGAAAAAATACTATGCAATATAAGGTGTTATTCAAAAGCTAGAGTACTCAGGGATTGATGCTTTCATTTGAGTGTCAGTCTACATCATATACTTCCATGACAGTCTGAGTGGAAATGCCAAGGGGGACCAAGGCGATGTAGTGCCATTTTCCTTTGCTGTTGGATTTCCCTTCAATACTTATCAAATTGTCTTTCCTATGGTGTTATATGTGGGTTTATTGACACAGATGCTTTTCATTAAATGAAACATTTCCTGCATACACATCTTAGGTTCTGCCAGAGATATAGCCTTAAGCCAAACTGAAATGATATGTGATGATGCTGCTAATAACAATGGTGGTGGTGATGATGGTAGAGGTAGTAATGAAGATGTTTATAATCTTACCATTTATAATTTACTGCATGTTTTTTCTTATTAAAGGCATTGTGCTAACACTTTTGTATAAATAACTGCATCATTACCATCAGTTCCACTCTATTGTGGTTTGCTGAATTTCTGAAAACTTAAATTCCTTTCTTGTGCAGTTGTAGTTCTTGAGTGATGACATGAACCTACCACAAAACCTCAACCTTAGTAAGTCTGGCATTTGTAGATGATAATTTTGTTATGGTAGATAATCCTACACATTGCAAAATATTTAGTAGAATCTCTAGCCTTCAGTGACTTCTAGATGGCAGTAACAACCCCTCTGCTACAAAACCCAAAAATGTTCCCAGTCACCTCTGAGATACAAAAGCCAATATTTTTAGGTGCAGCTAAAAGCATATTTTTCTTAGCCTATGTTTATTGATGTAAAAAAAAATCTGAAACTGAGTACTTTGTGGTGAACATAAATGTAGTGGTTCACAATTCTTGGATCAGGGAAATCTTAGTTCAAGGTGCCAGCAAGATGTGCATAGTTATCAAATTCTCTTTCTCCCAGGAAAGCACAATCATTATATAACAGGAAGAACAAGAAAGATAAAAGAGGCAGGATTATTTCCTCTTTTATAACAATATTAATGAAGTATACATAGTTTAAATACTCCTCAGTGACCCCATCTTTGAAAACTGATAGAATGGTAAACAAGTTGGAACATGAGTCTCAGAAGAACCAGATATTCGAGCTGTACCACCCCTGGTAAGGCACAGAGACTGTACTTAGATTTATGTGAAAATTGTAAAATAGCAGCTGCTCTAGAATATGTGTTGTTGCCATGCACTAAAGACATAACTTCAACTGAAGAATAAAAAATCGGACAAAGACCAGTCAAGGTAATTTCTCTAGCAACTGGACTAAGTCAAGTCAAGGAGCTTGACATCACAAAGATATTAAAGTTGCTTCGTACTTCTAACAACAACGCAACATCTACTGAGGCAAGAAAAAAAGAGTGTGAAGACCCCTGGCCTGATTAGCAGTTCTCATTATCATGTTATAGTAGGAGAGAATACTAGTGCATCTTGGGGAGGAAAAGGCACTGGCTTGTGTGAAAGGCCAGCTAAACACTTGGTTTGTTTGATTTACTACCATCTTGAAAATTAAAGAGCATATGCCCTTTTCACGGCGTTATTATTTCCATTATAAAAAATATAGCCTTGAGGTATAGAAACAAGCTTACTCCAAACTTCCAAGTTCATAGGCCAAATAATACAGATGAGAATCTTCAAGTATTTGAGTTTACGTCCATAGATTCAAGGTCTTACAATGTAAGAGGAAAAAAGCCAGGAAGGTACAGAGAACTTTGTGAAAGGCAACTTATTCCTTCTATGAACAGGTAATAAATTTAACAGGTTTTAATATTTTAGCTGTGCACACAGGATGTAAAATGTGTGTGTTTATGTGGGGTGAATGCATGTCTGTGTAAAGATGCATATGCCCTGTGCATATGTATACAGAGACAAGATTGTGCATCTTCTTTACTGCCCACCCACCTTATTTGCCTAAGACAGAATCTTTCACTAAACCTGGAGCTCTCCTTTTTCAGTTAGTCTGGCTGGCCAGGGAGTCCCAGTGATCACCCTATCTTTGCCCTTTCATGGCACATGTGGCTATGCTTAGCTTTTGAGTGGATGCTGAGATCAACTGCAGTTCCTCCTGCTTGAGCAGCAGTTATCCTTACCTGCTGAGCCATTCCCACAGGATGTTATTTTACACACACACACACACACACATATATATATATATATATCGTAGTTTTAGAAATCATGAAATGAGCCAAAATAACATATTTTCACAAAGAAAGAAGAAAGCCATATTACCTCAGTTGGTCTCTAGCTTGAGAGTTTCGGAAATGTAGTAAAGAGCACAAGCCAATGCTAATCCATGCACATATTTCCACAGCAACTATTAAGCCACCATCCAATGACATGGGTAAGAATGTTATGAATTGGAATCTAGGAGGTGGCTTCTGGGAAAGCAGGATGAGTAGGAAGTAGAACAAGGAATATATCTCACCACCCAAACAATATCAACTCGTGTGGAATTGGCATGAGGTAAAAATTTTGAGGCTCTGGAGTGCTTTAAAGACCTATAAATTCCCAGGAAAGTCTTGGGCCTTGGTCATTTTCAGTTGTTAACTGCACTTGTCGATGCAGCAGCAATCTACTCCCTGCCTGTAAAAGAAAGGTGTGCATGTGACTTCCATGAAGAAGCTACAGAGGAAAAGGTCCCATTCTCTACATTTTGGGTTATGTATCCTGATCTCCATCTAATGCTTCTGTCTGAACATGGAGGAGTGCAGACAAAGAGGTTGGCAGCTGTTGTTGTACCTAAACCTGTAATGACTACATCTCCTTCCAGCTGAAGCAAAGTCTAGGAGATTGAAAGAACTTCCACATTTTTGTTTTTTGTTGTTGTTGTTGTTTGTTTGTTTGTTTGTTTTTAGCATGTACTTTTTTTTTTCCTTTTCTTCCCATTTTCTTAGGTTTAGATCCAGGAATTATCACTAGAATATTCAAAATCTCCTGCATTTATGATAGGATTAAAAATAACTATGAATATCCAAGCAGTATTTCAGAAACACCTGAGAAGATTTTAAACTTTACACCTCAGCACAAAGGCAGCCTGTATTAGACAGAAACAATAAAAAGAAAATAAAACAGTAACTCTTGAAAATGGGGGGTCAGATCCCCAATTGCTAAAGTATTGGATTTAGATGACCACTTTTCAACAATATAAAGCATATAATGGAAGAGGAAAGAAGCCCATGCTAAGGGAAAAATAAAGAAACCAGGATAAACAATCTCTACAAACACCCAATAACAGGTCTATATTGAAGAAAAGCTTTCAACAGTTGCCTAAGAAATACTCAGAGAAGTAATAAAAGAGGAAGAGAAAGTTCAGAAAATAATGGAGAAGAAAGACAGGTAATCAAACACATGACATGAAACAGAAAAAGAAACTCTAGACTTAAAAAAAAATAATAAGTATGATAAAATTATCACAACAGTAATTCAATAACATATTTGAGCAGAAGAGAGGACTGGCAAAATGGAAGAAAATGCAATTGAAATTACCTATTAAGAATCTTAAAAGGGAACAGAGATGAAAGAAAAGTAGAGAGACCCTAGGAGACCTCTGTAAAACACCCATTAGACAAATGCCCACATGTGCTGGAAGTCCTAGAAAATTACAAAAATAGTAGAGAGAATATTTGAAGACAAGTGGCTGAAATTTGCTTAGAGATATGGATATAAACAGCTATAAGGCCAAATAAACACAAGGTAAAATAAACTTAGAGAGTATACTGAGACCATAATCAAACTATTATAGAAAGATAAAGTATAAACAAAAATCGGGACAGTAGCAATAGGAAGCATCTTGTCACATGTAAGGGGTTCTTAATGATGTTTTAACTGGATTTTCATCAGAAAATTTGTAGAATATATGTTATAAAATTTATGTATCTTCAAAACCACCTCATTAGCCAAGAATCCTACCCATCAAAAATTATCCTGTAAAAGTGGAAGGGAAATTAAAGCATTTACAGAAAAACAAAAGCTAAGAGAATTCATTACCATTACACTTATCTTTTGAGAAATGCTAAAGAGAATCTGCACATTCAAATCAAAGGACACAGGACAGTAGCTGTAAGTAGTGAGCTCTATGAAGAAATAATGATTCCAGTAAAGTAAAATACACAGAAATTAGGAAAGCTAATATTATAACTTTGCTTTGGAAATTCCTACATTGTTTTTATATAGCTAAAAACAAACAGAAAAATCAAGTGTGTGATGATATAATATTCCAAAATCAATTCCTGAAAGGGGTAGAGATGGAGATATAGGAACAAAACAGGGCTTTTGCATGTTATTAAAGCGATGATAATATAAGTTCAAATTACAGTGTTATAACTTTAAGATGCTAAATAAAACCATTACGGTAGCCCACAAAGAATGCCAGTATTAAATATATACAGATGGAGATAAAAACAAAATACAAGAACATTTTGCTAACATAAAGATCAACTCAATATAAGGAAAATGGGGAATAAAGAAAACTGGAAGAAGACTGGGTATGGTGGTACATGCCTTCAATCCCAGTACTTGGGAGGCCGAGGTAAGAGGATCTTTGTGAGTTTGAGGTCACTCTAACAAGGCTACATGGTGAATTCCACATCAGCCTAGGCTAGAGTAACACCCTACCTGGAAGAAAAAAAAAAAAAAGAGGAAACTATAAGCATATAGGAAACAAGTGGAGGGAAGGAAGAAGTAGTTATCAGTCATTGTTTTAAATTTTAGATGCTTAAATTTTCCCATGAAAGACAGAGACAAACAAAATATCCCTTTTTAAAAATGATCCCTGGATGGGAAAAGCATGGTCCATTGCAAAGCAAAATACAAATTAACTAATTAATCAGTTGCTCATTCATTCTTATTATTTGAACTTTTTTTTGTATCTGGTCTGGGTTGTACTGAATATATATGAGAAATCATTGAAAAGTTGTAAACCATAAAAATATGAATAAAAAATAACTGAGTTAAGGTGAGTTAAGGTAAGCTAGAAACAAATAACAATATTCTAGAAATATCCCCCACTTGATAATGCCAGGGGGAAAATCACCATCACAAAATAGAAAGACTTATCAGTGCTTTCTTACTGCAGGGAAAAAAATACCTGACAGAAACCAGTTTAATGGATGAAGGGCTTATTTCAGTTAACTGTTCCAGGGTGCAGTTGTCCATTATGAAGGGGAAGGCATGGTGGCAACAGCTGGAGGCAGGTGGTTACATACACTTAGTACAGTGTGAATGCTGAGGAATGGAGGCATTCTCTCCTTTCTGTTCAGTCCAAAACTCCAGCCCAGAATGGGGAAGCCCACAGCTCAAGTGGGTCCATCCCACCTCGATTACCCTATGTAATCACAGACATGCACAGAGGCTATGTTAATACACATACTCCTTCACAGCTGCATCTATGTCCTGTCAAGTTGACAATCCATATAAACCTTCACAAGATAACCCCTTGTCAATTTCAGAACCAACCATATTATGTTTAAGTCTTAATTTTTCCACCCCTTACCTTTATAGCTTAATGACCGCCTCCTAATGTAAAATATGTTCAGTCCAGCTCCAAAATCCTAATAGTCTTTAGTAGTTCCATAATGTATAAAGTCTCACCTAAGACTCAAGGTAGTTTCTTAACTGTCAGTCCTATAAAATTAAATCACAAGTTACATATGATTACATTAAGTAAACATTCCCTTTTCAAAAGGAAGGAGTGAAGGCAATGCAAGGAAAGATTAGAATAATCATGACCAAAACCCAGCAGGGCAAACACCAAATCCTACAGCTGGGTGTCTGGTTCCTGGGACTCATGATAAAGTCACCTGACTTCCATCCAGCCAGGCTGCCTGTAGCCTCTTTCATGGGTCTAGTCTTCCTAGAGCCAGCATCTTTCCTGAGAAGTGACAGAGTTTTATCCACACATAGAGCCTAAGGAGTGCAGGGCATCAAAATCACCTCTGAGGCATATACCCAAACAGTTCCTCTTTCCTGCTCATTGTGTTTTCAGTACCTTGAGGCTTCAATCATGAAAACTCAATGGAACCCTAATAAAGTGATTGTTTCTGTTCTACTGCTATGACCTTCACTTTCCCACTTACCTCTCATGGTCAAAGTTCCTACCTTCTCTATTCAATCCACTAGTTTTCCAAACTATCCCTTCTCAATAACATCATTATATAACCTTGTAAGACCCTCTTCTCTCATAAGGTCATTGTAATTTGGAAAATAAATACTTCACTGAATTGTTAGTCCTTCTATTAGCAAGTTATATGCAAAATGGCATCATTAATATCTGTCTAGGTCTCAGCACATTGATACCCTTTACTTTTCACAATTAGGGTTATCAGTGTTGGGATGATCAGAAAAAGAAATCTAAAATTAGATTAGCTACATGTTAGTAAATTTTCTAGAGCAATGTCTCTGACCATCCAATCCACAACTGCATACATGTCAGGCCCATTTTCTAAGGATACAATTTTATTTTCTGTGGAGCATTTTCCACTATCAAAATGGCTTTAATCATCTATTTTTGTCCATTTTAAACTGATGTCTTTATTTCTGCATGAAGAAGTGGCCCTACCTCTTCCTAGAATGAAATCTCTACAAGAACAGATTTTTACATTGGTATTATTTGTCATTGTATATCTAGCTGGCATAAAATCAATAGAGAAAAAATACACATATACACCTGTTAATGAATGATTGGCTCAAAAGAAAAATATGTTTTGCCTTGACTTATCCCATAAAGAACTGTCAATCATTATAAGTAATGTTCTTTCTTAGAATTTTAACTTAACTGGGTATATAGAATGCTGTGAGAATTATACTCATCAGTAAGAATTGACCCATATTTTTTGATTTAATAAGTAGTGTGTATACAGAGTCACAAATGTAAGCTATTTCATATTATAAAATTCATTATTTGTAAATCTGTACCCTACTTTGGTTAACTAATTTATTTCTCTCCAAGGCATTTCATCCAACTAGAGTTGAATTATACATGATACTAACAACAATTTGAGACTGCATTGATGATTAGATGATAATTAGAATTTTCATTGTAAACATTTTTACATAAATGTATATAATTATACCTAGATTGAGACAGTTTGTCATCTGTGTGGTATCATCTAGCCATCATGGAAGACACACCGCCCTCTCAATGACATTAACATAGTAACTCATAACTCTCCTTGGTGCATTATAGGAGTTCCAATGTAACATGTCCTATATAGGCTAGTTTTGCACTTGGTCCCCAGCCAATGCCATAGCTTTGGGACATTGTGAGTTTTTTCGGAGGCGGGGTCTAGCTAGAAGAAGTAGCTTACTGGCTATGAGAGAGGAGGGCTTGGAGGCTACGGCCTGGCATGCTTTCAGGCCCAGCCTCCCTCAGCTTCCTGGTCCACTTCCCTATCCAATTCACTAAGATGTAAGCAAGTACCTTCCAACATAGCCCCAAGCTTCTTCCATCACCAGGCTTTCCTTGCTAAGATGAACTGTACCACTCTAAGCTATAAACATAATTTTTCCTCCCATACATTTATTTCAGCACAGCTATGAGAAAGAGCAACTAAGGCAAGCTTGTCACCACTTCTGCTGTCGATGGTAATACTGCTGTTTCTGCTGCAGTGAAAAGATCCGGCCATGTAGTAGACAGCTTCAAATCACTGACATGAACTTACAGACCAGGCATAGTTATGGAGAAATGATTTATTGAAGCTTACATATCCAGGGGAAGTTCCATAGTGGCAGAAGAATTTGTCCCCCTCTTAAAGGACCAGGCAGAGAGAGAGAGATGGAAGAGCACCAAGCAAAAAAAAAAGCCACACCACACATAAGCACATTTAGAAATTCCAGGTAGAACTCAGGTACTTTGCATATCTTTAGACTGGAATTCAAAATCAACCACCATATTTTAGGGCTGAGTCATTGTAAATCGCATTTAGTCTAAATTCAAATGTTTCCACAGCTTTAACCAGTTTTGGATAGTCCCAAAGTCCAATGTCTCCTCTGAGATTTAAGATTGTCTCTTAGTTATAAGTCCTGTAAAATCAAATAAGTTATATATTTTCAAGATATAATGGCACAGACTAAACAGTTTCAACTGCTATAAGGCATAGCAAGGAGAGGCTGATACAATGCAAACTCAACAACCTTCAAGCAAACCTAAAACTGCTGAAGTTCAAGTGTGATATAACCAGTGACTGACAGTGTCCAGATTTTCCAATCCCACCCCTCCAGCTCAGCTGAGCAGCCAGGGAAAACTTTCATCACTACCAAATTGCCTCTATGGTAATCCTTGCATAGTTCTGGTATATCCAAAACATCTTTGGGTCTCCATGAAAACCACTGTCAATATTCCAAAGGCTTTGCCAGCCTACCAGGGTCATCACACCCTGCCTCATGCTGCAGCTCAGCAGCAGCTACCAGAATTGGGTCTTTTCTTGACCCGCTCCATGCATTTTGCACGCTTCCAAAGTCAATACCAGGTGTACAGGACACAACCATAATCTTAATTCAGCAAAGAAATAAATTGTAACCTTGAAGAGCAAGTTCCTTCTCCAGTCAACTCTTTTCCAAAACAGTTTGCATTTCTATTATAGTACAATGGTTGGGCCATCTTCCTTAAGATTGCTAATGTGTTTGAGTATAGCAGTTTCAATAGACTAAAACCAGTCTCAATGCCTGTAATTTTAAATTGCTTGAGTTCTCCAACTTAAAATCTTAAAAACACTGTCTAATATCTTTTTTTTTCTCTTTGCACAATTTTTATTAACATTTTCCATAATTATAAAAAAATATCCCATGGTAATACCTCCCCCCCCCGCACTTTCCCCCTTGAAATTCCTCAATGGATATTACTTGATGTTGGCAATTTCTCTCTATGGTTGACTTGTTAGCTGTCAGTATTTTTGTTTGTTTGTTTGTTTTTTGAGACATTTTACTCCACAGACTAAGTTGTTCTGAAACTCACTTGGGTGGTCCAGGATGGCCTTGATTTCATGGTGATCCTCCTGCCTTAGCCACCTAAATGTTGCAATTCCGAGTTGGAGTCATCATACCAGATGAGCAATGAGCTATCACTTTGTTTCTTTTCTTTTCTTTTCTTTTCTTTTTTTTTTTTTTTTTTTTTTTTTTTGAGGTAGTGTCTCACTATAGCCCAGGCTGACCTGGAATTCACTATGTAGTTTCAGGCTGGCCTCAAACTCATGGTGATCCTCCTACCTCTGCCTCCCGAGTGCTGGGATTAAAGGCGTGCAACACCACGTCTGGCTTCAGTTTTAATTTTGTTCTTTCAATGGTTGTTTTGGAGCATGTCATATGTATCTTTAACCTGTCACAGCCTGTTTTTTTTTTTTAATTTTTATTAACATTTTCCATGATTATAAAATATATCCCATGGTAATTCCCTCCCTCCCCACCCCCACACTTTCCCGTTTGAAATTCCATTCTCCATCATATTACCTCCCCATTATGATCATTGTAATTACATATATACAATATCAACCTATTAAGTATCCTCCTCCCTTCCTTTCTCCACCCTTTATGTCTCCTTTTCAACTTACTGGCCTCTGCTACTAAGTATTTTCATTCTCACGCAGAAGCCCAGTCATCTGTAGCTAGGATCCACATATGAGAGAGAACATGTGGCACTTGGCTTTCTGGGCCTGGGTTACCTGACTTAGTATAATACTTTCCAGGTCCATCCATTTTTCTGCAAATTTCATAACTTCATTTTTCTTTACCGCTGAGTAGAACTCCATTGTATAAATGTACCACATCTTCATTATCCACTCATCTGTTGAGGGACATCTAGGCTGGTTCCATTTCCCAGCTATTATAAATTGAGCAGCAATAAACATGGTTGAGCATATACTTCTAAGGAAATGAGATGAGTCCTTTGGATATATGCCTAGGAGCGCAATAGCTGGGTCATATGGTAGATCAATCTCTAGCTGCTTTAGGAACCTCCACACTGTTTTCCACAATGGCTGGAACAGATTGCATTCCCACCAGCAGTTCAGAAGGGTTCCTTTTTTTCCACATCCCCGGCAACATTTATGATCATTTGTTTTCATGATGGTGGCCAATCTGACAGGAGTGAGATGGAATCTCAAGGTAGTTTTAATCTGCATTTCCCTGATGACTAGTGACGTAGAACATTTTTTTAGATGCTTATATGCCATTCGTATTTCTTCCTTTGAGAACTCTCTATTTAGCTCCATAGCCCATTTTTTGATTGGCTTGTTTGGTTCCTTATTAGTTAACTTTTTGAGTTCTTTGTATATCCTAGATATTAATCCTCTATCAGATATATAGCTGGCGAAGATTTTTTCCCATTCTATAGGTTGCCTCTTTGCTCTTTGCACTGTGTCCTTTGCGGTGCAAAATCTTTGTAATTTCATTAGGTCCCAGTGGTTAATCTGTGGTTTTATTGCCTGAGCAATTGGGGTTGTATTCAGAAAGTCTTTGCCAAGACCAATATGTTGAAGGATTTCCCCTACTTTTTCCTCTAGCAGTTTCAAAGTTTCCGGTCTGATGTTAAAGTCTTTAATCCATTTGGACTTAATTCTTGTGCATGGTGAGAGAGAAGAATCTATTTTCATCCTTCTGCAAATATTTATCCAGTTTTCAAAACACCATTTGCTGAAGAGGCTGTCTCTTCTCCAATGAGTATTTTTGGCATTTTTATCGAATATCAGGTGGCTATAGCTACTTGGGCTTACATCTGGGTCCTCTATTCTGTTCCACTGATCTACATGTCTGTTTTTGTGCCAGTACCATGCTGTTTTTGTTACTATGGCTCTGTAGTATAGGTTAAAATCATGTATGGTGATACCACCAGCCTCTTTTTTGTTGCTCAGTATTGTTTTAGATATTCGAGGTTTTTTGTGATTCCAAATGAATTTTTGGATTGTTTTTTCTATTTCCATGAGGAAAGCCTTTGGAATTTTGATAGGGATTGCATTAAATGTGTAGATTGCTTTAGGTAAGATTGCCATTTTCACAATATTGATTCTTCCAACCCAGGAACAAGGGATGTTTCTCCACTTTCTAGTGTCTTTTGCAATTTCTCGCTTGAGTGTTTTAAAGTTCTCATTGTATAGATTCTTTACTTCCTTGGTTAGGTTTATTCCAAGGTATTTTATTTTATTTTTTTTTTCTTTATTTTTTTTTTTAATTTTTATTAACATTTTCCATGATTATAAAATATATCCCATGGTAATTCCCTCCCTCCCGACCCCCACACTTTCCCGTTTGAAATTCCATTCTCAATCATATTACCTCCCCATTACAATCATTGTAATTACATATATACAATATCAACCTATTAAGTATCCCCCTCCCTTCCTTTCTCCACCCTTTATGTCTCCTTTTCAACTTACTGGCCTCTGCTACTGAGTATTTTCATTCTCACACAGAAGCCCAGTCATCTGTAGCTAGGATCCCCATATGAGGGAGAACATGTGGCACTTGGCTTTCTGGGCCTGGGTTACCTGACTTAGTATAATACTTTCCAGGTCCATCCATTTTTCTGCAAATTTCATAACTTCATTTTTCTTTACCGCTGAGTAGAACTCCATTGTATAAATGTACCACATCTTCATTATCCACTCATCTGTTGAGGGACATCTAGGCTGGTTCCATTTCCCAGCTATTATAAATTGAGCAGCAATACACATGGTTGAGCATGTACTTCTAAGGAAATGAGATGAGTCCTTTGGATATATGCCTAGGAGTGCTATAGCTGGATCATATGGCAGATCAATCTCTAGCTGCTTTAGGAACCTCCACACTGTTTTCCACAATGGCTGGACCAGATTGCATTCCCACCAGCAGTGCAGAAGGGTTCCTTTTTTTCCACATCCCCGGCAACATTTATGATCATTTGTTTTCATGATGGTGGCCAATCTGACAGGAGTGAGATGGAATCTCAATGTAGTTTTAATCTGCATTTCCCTGATGACTAGTGACGTAGAACATTTTTTTAGTTGCTTATATGCCATTCGTATTTCTTCCTTTGAGAACTCTCTATTTAGCTCCTTAGCCCATTTTTTGATTGGTTTGTTTGATTCCTTATTAGTTAACTTTTTGAGTTCTTTGTATATCCTAGATATTAATCCTCTATCAGATATATAGCTGGCGAAGATTTTTTCCCATTCTGTAGGTTGCCTCTTTGCTTTTTTCACTGTGTCCTTTGCGGTGCAAAATCTTTGTAATTTCATTAGGTCCCAGTGGTTAATCTGTGGTTTTATTGCCTGAGCAATTGGGGTTGTATTCAGAAAGTCTTTGCCAGGACCAATATGTTGAAGGGTTTCCCCTACTTTTTCCTCTAGCAGTTTCAAAGTTTCCGGTCTGATGTTAAGGTCTTTAATCCATTTGGACTTAATTCTTGTGCATGGCGAGAGAGAAGAATCTATTTTCATCCTTCTGCAGATATTTATCCAGTTTTCAAAACACCATTTCCTGAAGAGGCTGTCTCTTCTCCAATGAGTATTTTTGGCATTTTTATCGAATATCAGGTGGCTATAGCTACTTGGGCTTACATCTGGGTCCTCTATTCTGTTCCACTGATCTACATGTCTGTTTTTGTGCCAGTACCATGCTGTTTTTGTTACTATGGCTCTGTAGTATAGGTTAAAATCAGGTATGGTGATACCACCAGCCTCTTTTTTGTTGCTCAGTATTGTTTTAGATATTCGAGGTTTTTTATGATTCCAAATGAATTTTTGGATTGTTTTTTCTATTTCCATGAAGAAAGCCTTTGGAATTTTGATAGGGATTGCATTAAATGTGTAGATTGCTTTAGGCAAGATTGCCATTTTCACGATATTGATTCTTCCAAGCCAGGAACAAGGGATGTTTCTCCACCTTCTAGTGTCTTCTGCAATTTCTCGCTTGAGTGTCTTAAAGTTCTCATTGTATAGATACTTTACTTCCTTAGTTAGGTTTATTCCAAGGTATTTTATTTTTTTTGATGCAATTGTGAATGGGAGTGATTCTCTGATTTCATCCTCTGTGTGTTTGTTGTTAGCATATACGAAGGCTACTGATTTCTGTGTATTTATTTTGTATCCTGCTACATTGCTGTAGGTTTTGATCAGCTCTAACAGCTTGCTAGTAGAGTCTTTAGAGTCCTTTATGTATAGAATCATGTCATCTGCAAATAATGATAACTTGATTTCTTCCTTTCCAATTTGTATCCCTTTTATGTGTGTCTCTTGCCTTATTGCTATGGCTAAGACTTCCAAAACTATATTAAATAGAAGTGGGGACAGTCGACACCCTTGTCTTGTTCCTGATTTTAGTGGAAAAGCTTCCAGTTTTTCCCCATTTAGTAATATGTTGGCTGTAGGCTTGTCATAAATAGCCTTTATTATATTGAGATATGTTCCTTCTATTCCCAGTCTCTGTAGGACTTTTATCATGAAGGGATGTTGGATTTTGTCAAATGCTTTTTCTGCATCTAGTGAGATGATCATGTGATTTTTGTCCTTCAACCCGTTTATGTAATGTGTTACATTTATAGATTTGTGTATGTTGAACCATCCCGGCATCTCTGGGATAAAGCCTACTTGGTCAGGGTGAATGATCTTTTTGATATACTCTTGTATTCTGTTTGCCAATATTTTGTTGAGAATTTTTGCATCTATGTTCATGAGGGAGATTGGTCTGTAATTTTCTTTTTTTGTTCTTTCTTTGCCTGGTTTTGGTATCAGGGTGATGCTGGCCTCATAGAAGGAGTTTGGTAGAATTCCTTCTTTTTCTATTTCCTGGAAAAGCTTAAGAAGCAATGGTGTTAGCTCTTCCTTAAAAGTCTGGTAAAATTCAGCAGTGAATCCATCCGGGCCTGGGCTTTTTTTAGTTGGGAGATTATTGATAACTGCTCGGATCTCCATGTTTGTTATAGGTCTATTTAAGTGATTAATCTCATTTTGATTTAATTTAGGTAGGTCATATAGATCAAGGAAATCATCCATTTCTTTCAGATTTTCATACTTTGTGGAGTATATGCTTTTATAGTATGTCCCTATAATTTTTTGAATTTCTCTGGAATCTGTTGTGATGTTACCTTGTTCATCTCTGATTTTATTAATTTGTGTCTCTTCTCTCTTTCTTTTGGTCAGATTTGCTAAGGGTTTATCAATCTTGTTTATCCTTTCAAAGAACCAACTCTTTGTTTCATTAATTCTTTGGATTGTTCTTTATGTTTCTATTTCATTAATTTCTGCCCTAATCTTTATTATTTCTTCCCGTCTACTACTTTTTGGTTTTCCTTGTTCTTCTTTTTCCAAGGCTTTAAGGCGAAGCATTAGGTCGTTTACTTGCGACCTTTCTAATTTCTTAATATAGGCACTTAAGGCTATAAATTTACCTCTTAGAACTGCCTTCATTGTGTCCCAGAGATTTTGGTATGTTGTGTTCTCATTATCATTTGACTCTATAAATTTTTTGATTTCCTTTTTGATTTCTTCATTGACCCACTCATCATTTAGTAGTGTATTGTTTAGTTTCCATGATTTTGTGTATGCTCTATAGCCTTTCTTGCTACTGATTTGTAGTTTAATTCCATTGTGGTCAGATAGAATGCAAGGAATTATTTCAATTTTCCTGAATTTGTTAAGATTTGCTTTGTGTCCTAATATATGGTCTATTTTAGAGAATGTTCCATGTGCTGCTGAAAAGAATGTATATTCTGCAGCCTTTGGATGAAATGTCCTGTATATGTCTGTTAGGTCCATTCCTTCTATGACCTCATTTAGTCCAGATGCCTCTCTGTTTATTCTTTCCCTGGATGACCTGTCAATTGATGAGAGTGGGGTGTTAAAGTCACCCACCACCACTGTGTTTGGTGTTATCTGTGACCTTAGTTCTAATAGTGTTTGTTTGACGAATTTGGGAGCCCCCATGTTAGGTGCATATATGTTTAGGATTGTAATGTCCTCCTGTTGGAGTGTGCCCTTAATCAATATAAAGTGTCCTTCCTTATCTTTCTTGACTAACGTCGGACTAAAGTCTACCCTGTCTGATATTAGGATAGCAACCCCTGCTTGTTTTCTAGGCCCATTTGCTTGAAACACCGTCTTCCAACCTTTCACCCTAAGATAATGTCTATCCTTTGTAGAAAGGTGAGTTTCTTGGAGACAACAAATTGTAGGATCCTGCTTTTTAACCCAGTCTGCAAATCTATGTCTTTTCGTTGGGGCATTGAGACCGTTGATATTAAGAGATATTATTGAAAGGTGTGTATTTATGTTTGCCATTTGTGTGCGTGTGTGTGTGTTACTTGTTCTACCTGTGCTCTCTTCTGTTAACTGGTATTTGAGTATGGCTGGTTTTTTCTAGGTTCCTTATATGTGTGCTTTTCCTTTTGTTCAGCATGGAGGATTCTATCAAGTATTTTCTGTAGAGCTGGTTTTGTCTTCAGATATTCCTTTAACCTGCTTTTGTCATGGAATGTCTTTATTTCTCCATCTATTTGGATGGATAACTTTGCAGGATAAAGTAACCTTGGTTGACAGTTGTTATCTTTCAGAACTTGGAATATATCACTCCAGGCCCTTCTGGCTTTAAAATTTTGTGTTGAATAATCTGCTGTAATCCTGATGGGCTTGCTTTTGTAGGTAACTTGATTTTTCTCTCTAACTGCTTTCAATATTTTTTCTTTGGTTTGTGTGTTTGGAAGTTTGAGTATAATGTGGCAAGGAGAGTTTCTTTCTGGGTTTTGTCTGGCTGGGGTTCTAAAGGCTTCCTGTATCTGTATTGGCACCTCTTTCCCAATTTGGGGAAAATTTTCCTCTATGATTTTGTTGAAGACGCCTACTATGCCTCTGGAGTGGAGTTCTTCTCCTTCTACTATGCCCTGAATTCTTATATTGGATCTTTTCATAGTGTCCCGAATATCTTGAAATTCCCACTCATACTTTTCTATAAGTTTGTCTTTCTCTTTGTTGGACTGCATTAGGTCTGCCACCTGGTCTTCTAGCTTAGATATTCTATCCTCTCCCTCATCCATCCTACTGGTGAGATTTTCTACAGAGTTTTTTATTTCATTAACTGTGTTCTTCATTGCTAGTAATTCTGACTGGTTTTTCTTTATTATTTCTATTTCCCTATTTATGTCTTGTATTGCCTTCTTTATTTCATTAAATTGGTGTCCTGCCTCTTCTTTGATTCCTTTGATTTCCTCTTTGATTTCCTCTTTGATTTCTTCTTTGATTGTTTTCATGTGTTCTTTGACCTCTTTGAACATATTTATAATTATTCTTTTGAACTCTTTCTCAGGCATTTCCTCTAACTCTTTCTCACTGGAGGACATTTCTGATGCATTAATACTTTTAGGTGGATTTATATCGTCTTGCTTTTTAGTGTTTCTTGTGTTATAATGTATATATTTTTGCATCTTGGATTAAGTTAATGCTTGGATTTTCTAGCTAGCTGTGTATTCTTAGCTGTATCAATTGATTTGATGTAATATATTTTCAGGGTAGGACCTTAAGGTATTAGGTGTGGCTCTTAAGACTCTCAGAGTATCTACAAAGATGTTCTTAGGGGTTGAGTTTCCCTGCTATAGGAGTATTCAAGCAGGCTGAGTGGAATACTATACTGGTAGATTCTAAAATTTAACTAAACACTGTACCCATTCCATCAAAAACAGCCCCGAGTATGTATGCAAGAGTAGTTATTATAATGACCAGATCCTCTATCAACAAAGAGGTTTAGATTTCTGGTCTGTTGAGGGATCCAAGTCAGCTTGTGACCAAGTGAGACCCTTCTCTGGTGCAATCCCAGTTACCTTGGGTGATTGTGGTCTCAGGCAAGTTGCTGCCTGGGTCGTCAGGCTGCTGTTCTGATTTCTGGAGCTGGGCACTTGCTTTTCCTACGGGGCAAACTGAGCTGCTGCTGCCGCCTCTGCAGCTGTTGTAGCTGCCACCCCCGGAGCCACCACCGCTGCTGAAGCTGCCGTTGCCGTGTCCACCGCTGCTGCTCACCCCGAAGTCGCTGCTGCGGGATCTGCCACCGCTGCCGCTCCTGGGTCCGCTGCTGCTGGGGCCACTGGTACCGGTGCTGGAGCCGCTGAAGTTGCTGCCGAACTCTGCTCCTGCTTGGGTCCCGCCGTCAGCCCAAGTTGGCGTGGCCGGGTCCCGGGCCGCTGCTGTGTTCGCTGGAGCTGGGTTCAGGCGGCGGGGGAGGGGAGGGAGCCGGGGCTGCTCTGGTTGTATCGCTTCTCCACGTGTGCTTTTACCTCGCGGTCTGCTCCTCCCTCCGTTGCTCGCTGCCGCTCTCCCCTCACGTTTCCCGAGTTGCGGAGAGCGCGGTGTGAGGGGAAAATCCCGCACCTGGCTTGTCCTGCGGCTCGAGCCGAGAGTCCGGCGGTTTTCTGCCGCTCCGCAGTTGCGGCGGGTAGCCGAGCCGCCCCGGAACCGCTGTTCCTGCCTGTGCAGGCTCTGGATGCTCAGGAACTCTTCCACTTCTCCGCTGCCGCCTCAACTTCCTATACACCTCACTTTTTAGTAAAAGTGTGTATTTTGCTGAGGTTTTTTTGGTCTTTCCCCCCCCCCCCCCAGGCTGCTTTGGCGTGGTACCTACGCCGCCATCTTAACCGGAGCCTCTCCTATTTTATTTTTTTTGATGCAATTGTGAATGGGAATGATTCTCTGATTTCATCCTCTGTGTGTTTGTTGTTAGCATATATGAAGGCTACTGATTTCTGTGTATTTATTTTGTATCCTGCTACATTGCTGTAGGTTTTGATCAGCTCTAACAGCTTGCTAGTAGAGTCTTTAGAGTCCTTTATGTATAGAATCATGTCATCTGCAAATAATGATAACTTGATTTCTTCCTTTCCAATTTGTATCCCTTTTATGTGTGTCTCTTGCCTTATTGCTATGGCTAAGACTTCCAAAACTATATTAAATAGAAGTGGGGACAGTCGACACCCTTGTCTTGTTCCTGATTTTAGTGGAAAAGCTTCCAGTTTTTCCCCATTTAGTAATATGTTGGCTGTAGGCTTGTCATAAATAGCCTTTATTATATTGAGATATGTTCCTTCTATTCCCAGTCTCTGTAGGACTTTTATCATGAAGGGATGTTGGATTTTGTCAAATGCTTTTTCTGCATCTAATGAGATGATCATGTGATTTTTGTCCTTCAACCCGTTTATGTAATGTGTTACATTTATAGATTTGTGTATGTTGAACCATCCCGGCATCTCTGGGATAAAGCCTACTTGGTCAGGGTGAATGATCTTTTTGATATACTCTTGTATTCTGTTTGCCAATATTTTGTTGAGAATTTTTGCATCTATGTTCATGAGGGAGATTGGTCTGTAATTTTCTTTTTTTGTTCTTTCTTTGCCTGGTTTTGGTATCAGGGTGATGCTGGCCTCATAGAAGGAGTTTGGTAGAATTCCTTCTTTTTCTATTTCCTGGAAAAGCTTAAGAAGCAATGGTGTTAGCTCTTCCTTAAAAGTCTGGTAAAATTCAGCAGTGAATCCATCCGGGCCTGGGCTTTTTTTAGTTGGGAGATTATTGATAACTGCTCGGATCTCCATGTTTGTTATAGGTCTATTTAAGTGATTAATCTCATTTTGATTTAATTTAGGTAGGTCATATAGATCAAGGAAATCATCCATTTCTTTCAGATTTTCATACTTTGTGGAGTATATGCTTTTATAGTATGTCCCTATAATTTTTTGAATTTCTCTGGAATCTGTTGTGATGTTACCTTGTTCATCTCTGATTTTATTAATTTGTGTCTCTTCTCTCTTTCTTTTGGTCAGATTTGCTAAGGGTTTATCAATCTTGTTTATCCTTTCAAAGAACCAACTCTTTGTTTCATTAATTCTTTGGATTGTTCTTTATGTTTCTATTTCATTAATTTCTGCCCTAATCTTTATTATTTCTTCCCGTCTACTACTTTTTGGTTTTCCTTGTTCTTCTTTTTCCAAGGCTTTAAGGCGAAGCATTAGGTCGTTTACTTGCGACCTTTCTAATTTCTTAATATAGGCACTTAAGGCTATAAATTTACCTCTTAGAACTGCCTTCATTGTGTCCCAGAGATTTTGGTATGTTGTGTTCTCATTATCATTTGACTCTATAAATTTTTTGATTTCCTTTTTGATTTCTTCATTGACCCACTCATCATTTAGTAGTGTATTGTTTAGTTTCCATGATTTTGTGTATGCTCTATAGCCTTTCTTGCTACTGATTTGTAGTTTAATTCCATTGTGGTCAGATAGAATGCAAGGAATTATTTCAATTTTCCTGAATTTGTTAAGATTTGCTTTGTGTCCTAATATATGGTCTATTTTAGAGAATGTTCCATGTGCTGCTGAAAAGAATGTATATTCTGCAGCCTTTGGATGAAATGTCCTGTATATGTCTGTTAGGTCCATTCCTTCTATGACCTCATTTAGTCCAGATGCCTCTCTGTTTATTCTTTCCCTGGATGACCTGTCAATTGATGAGAGTGGGGTGTTAAAGTCACCCACCACCACTGTGTTTGGTGTTATCTGTGACCTTAGTTCTAATAGTGTTTGTTTGACGAATTTGGGAGCCCCCATGTTAGGTGCATATATGTTTAGGATTGTAATGTCCTCCTGTTGGAGTGTGCCCTTAATCAATATAAAGTGTCCTTCCTTATCTTTCTTGACTAACGTCGGACTAAAGTCTACCCTGTCTGATATTAGGATAGCAACCCCTGCTTGTTTTCTAGGCCCATTTGCTTGAAACACCGTCTTCCAACCTTTCACCCTAAGATAATGTCTATCCTTTGTAGAAAGGTGAGTTTCTTGGAGACAACAAATTGTAGGATCCTGCTTTTTAACCCAGTCTGCAAATCTATGTCTTTTCGTTGGGGCATTGAGACCGTTGATATTAAGAGATATTATTTAAAGGTGTGCATTTATGTTTGCCATTTGTGTGCGTGTGTGTGTGTTACTGATTCTACCTGTGCTCTCTTCTGTTAACTGGTATTTGAGTATAGCTTGTTTTTTCTAGGTTCCTTATATGTGTGCTTTTCCTTTTGTTCAGCATGGAGGATTCTATCAAGTATTTTCTGTAGAGCTGGTTTTGTCTTCAAATACTCCTTTAACCTGCTTTTGTCATGGAATGTCTTTATTTCTCCATCTATTTGGATGGATAACTTTGCAGGATAAAGTAACCTTGGTTGACAGTTGTTATCTTTCAGAACTTGGAATATATCACTCCAAGCCCTTCTGGCTTTAAAAGTTTGTGTTGAATAATCTGCTGTAGTCCTGATGGGCTTGCTTTTGTAGGTAACTTGATTTTTCTCTCTAACTGCTTTCAATATTTTTTCTTTGGCGTGTGTATTTGGAAGTTTCATTATAATATGGCGAGGAGATGTTCTTTCTGGGTTTTGTCTGGCTGGGGTTCTAAAGGCTTCCTGTATCTGTATTGGCACCTCTTTCCCAATTTGGGGGAAATTTTCCTCTATGATTTTGTTGAAGATGCCTACTATGCCTCTGGAGTGGAGTTCTTCTCCTTCTACTATGCCCTGAATTCTTATATTGGATCTTTTCATAGTGTCCCGAATATCTTGAAATTCCCACTCATACTTTTCTATAAGTTTGTCTTTCTCTTTGTTGGACTGCATTAGGTCTGCCACCTGGTCTTCTAGCTTAGATATTCTATCCTCTCCCTCATCCATCCTACTGGTGAGATTTTCTACAGAGTTTTTTAATTCATTAACTGTGTTCTTCATTGCTAGTAATTCTGACTGGTTTTTCTTTATTATTTCTATTTCCCTATTTATGTCTTGTATTGCCTTCTTTATTTCATTAAATTGGTGTCCTGCCTCTTCTTTGATTCCTTTGATTTCCTCTTTGATTTCCTCTTTGATTTCTTCTTTGATTGTTTTCATGTGTTCTTTGACCTCTTTGAACATATTTATAATTATTCTTTTGAACTCTTTCTCAGGCATTTCCTCTAACTCTTTCTCACTGGAGGACATTTCTGATGCATTAATACTTTTAGGTGGATTTATATCGTCTTGCTTTTTAGTGTTTCTTGTGTTATAATGTATATATTTTTGCATCTTGGATTAAGTTAATGCTTGGATTTTCTAGCTAGCTGTGTATTCTTAGCTGTATCAATTGATTTGATGTAATATATTTTCAGGGTAGGACCTTAAGGTATTAGGTGTGGCTCTTAAGACTCTCAGAGTATCTACAAAGATGTTCTTAGGGGTTGAGATTCCCTGCTATAGGAGTATTCAAGCAGGCTGAGTGGAATAAAATACAGGTAGATTCTAAAATTTAAGTAAACACTGTACACATTCAAGCAAAAACAGCCCCGAGTATGTAGGCAAGATTAGTTATTATAATGACCAGATCCTCTATCAACAAAGAGGTTTAGATTTCTGGTCTGTTGAGGGATCCAAGTCAGCTTGTGACCAAGTGAGACCCTTCCCTGGTGCAATCCCAGTTACCTTGGGTGATTGTCGTCTCAGTCAAGTTGCTGCCTGGGTCGTCGGGCTGCTGTTCTAATTTCTGGAGCTGGGCACTTGCTTTTCCTATGGGGCAAACCGAGCCGCTGCTGCTGCCTCTGCTGCTGCCGTAGCTGCCACCATCGGAGCCACAACCGCTGCTGAAGCTGCCGCTGCCGTGTCCACCGCCGCTGCTCCCCCCGAAGCGGCTGCTGCGGGATCTGCCGCCGCTGCCGCTCCTGGGTCCGCTGCTGCTGGGGCCACTGGTACCGGTGCTGGAGCCGCTGAAGTTGCTGCCGAACTCTGCTCCTGCTTGGGTCCCGCTGTCAGCCCATGTTGGCGTGGCCAGGTCCCGGGCCGCTGCTGTGTTCGTTGGAGCTGGGCTCAGGCGGTGGGGGAGGGGAGGGAGCCGAGGCTGCTCTGGTTCTCTCACTGCTCCACGTGTTCTTCTACCTCGCTGTCTTCTCCTCTGCTGCTCGCGCTCTCCCTTCACGCTTCCCGAGTTGTGGAGAGCGCGGTGTGAGGGGAAAATCCCGCACCTGGCTTTTCCTGCGGTTCGAGCCGAGAGTCTGGCGGCTTTCTGCTGCGTCGCGGCTGCGGCGGTTGGCCAAGCTGCTGGAGCTGCTTTTCCCACCTGTGCAGGCTCTGGATGCTCTATAACTCTTCTACTTCTCCGCTGCCACCTCAATTTCCTATCCACCTCACTTTTTAGTAAAAGTGTGTATTTTGCTGAGTTTTTTTGGTCTTTTTCCCCCCTAGGCTGCTTTGGCGTGGTACCTACACCGCCATCTTAACCGGAAGTCCTGTCTAATATCTTTATCTACACACATCAGTCAGTCCATTACAAATTTTACCTTGATCAAGCTCCCTGGACCTGGGCAGCAGAATGCAGCCAGCCCTTATGCCAGTACCCAGTTCCAACAAAGTCCTCTACAGTCTTTCCTTCCACTTAGAAAGTTCACAAACCAAGCCTCCAAGTTCAATTCTCTCTGCAATTAACATTTTCAAACTGTCACAAGAATAGTCCATAACATTTGACTCACCACTCCAGAAACCATCTTCAGTTGCAAGCACCAGGTCCATCATGACTGTTACTGCACAACAAGTTTCAAAAGACACAAATCACATGGTGTGATTCATCTCATCTTATATTCTGGTACCAATTTCTATAGTAGACAGCTTCATATTTCTTAGATGAACTTCCAGACCAGGCATAGTTTTGAAGGAAGAGATTTATTGAAACTCACATATCCAGGGGAAGTTTCATAATGGTAGAAGAAGATGGACCCCTCTTAAAAGACAAAGCAGAGAGAAGTTCCAAATCAAAAAACAGAAAAGCCACACTACCACAAGCAGAGTTAGTAATTCCTGGCAGAACTCAGGCACTATCCATACCTCTAGACTGGAATTCCAAATCCAGTCTACCACACCTTAAGGTTGGACCCTAAGATCTACCCAGGGACATCTCCTCCAGCCAAGTAGCTAGAAATCTTAGAAGCTGTAATAAAACTCCTGAATCTACTGGGGAACATTTATTCAAACTACCACAGGGCCAATACTCACTTAGGGCCTGAACAGGTGCTAATCTTTAAGATGAATGACTATGTGTTTATGTTGATACCTTTGATAATCATGTGGATATAATCACTTGTCTAATGTACTAATGGTTATACCTTATTTATGATATATATATAAAGAAAATATGAAAAATTTTAAAAATAATAATGTACATTTCATAATATTATTACTAATAATGATAAGTTCTTTATATTCTTATTGTAAGCCGTCCTTCTGATGTGCATGTTCCTGTAAAAAATGTAAAGATGGAGGGAGAGATAGCTTAGCAGTTTGCCTGCAAAGCCAAAGGATACTGGTTTGACTCTCCAGGACCCATGTAAGCCAGATGCAAACATGTAGCTGGTGTTCATCTGCAGTGGCTGGAGACCCTAGTACGTTCATTCTCTCTTGCTCTCTCCCAAATAAATAAATAAAATATATTTAAAAGTGTAAAGAGGAGGATGGAGCAGATGCAAGCTGATAAACTCTCCCTGGCTATCCTGGAAAGCAGCCAATCAAACCACCTTGCCCCAAGAATCAGCATCTTGAAAGCTTTGGATTCCTTGGGGAAGCTTACATGATTATAATCATTTCTTGCTTTGACATCTGAGGGGCATACCTCTTTCAAACACTCCTTTTCCACTGATGCTACAGGAAAGCATTTCCTCTATTGATTTACAAGAGGGACATTGATATGATTGATGTATATGCACATCTCCTTCTGCATGAAAGGTTTGCCAGGATTGGGTCTGTCCTCTCTCTTCTGGCTATATAAACAAACTTTTAGTTTACTTGGTAAGCTGGCTGGGCAGTAACTAATTTTTCAACACTTAGGCTCAATAATTGACTTCTCTCTCCTAGTCCTTTCTTGCCTGTTTTTAGTTGAATGCCCAAGTGAGTAACATGAGGAAAGAAGGAGCCACGGCAGAGAGAGTGGAATGGACATAGCGACAAAGGGGTGGGTTGGCAGCTGGACCTCAAAAGTAGGAGAGTGAGTGCTTGACCACTGAAGAGGCAGAACTGAACAGCTGGCAGGCTGAGCTGCAAAAGCTGAGGAGCCCCCACTTGTAATGATAGCTGGAAAAGGGGTGGAGCTGCAAGAGCTGCAAGAACAGTCTCAGGAAAAGAAGCAGGGGCAAAATGAGCAGCGGGGACTGTCTCCTGACAGTTGTCAACCATGGAAATGGCCATAGCAAGAAGCAGCTGAACATTTTGGGAGAACAGCCAGTGCTGGAAGAGAAAGTATAGTGGAAGTAGAGAGAAGAGGAGAGAGGGTGGAGAGCTGAGGCTGAGAAAGAATAGAAGCCTATGAAGAGCCAGAGAAGAACTGTAGGCCTTGTTCATTGAAAGAACTCCAGAGAGCAGTGAAGCTGTTAGAGCCAAGGATCTCAAAACACCTGGGCCAAATGACATGAATACTGACCAATATCAAGGACTAATTAATACCTAACCGAGGCTGAGCAATGCTGACTTCTTAGATATACACAGGAGCCAGGACCTTGTAGAATCCTCATACATGAGTCCTGAGAAGAATTGTAGCAACAGCCATGGTGGGGAACCAACTGCTCTTGATTTGGCTAACTGATCCTCTCAGTGGTACAGGACCCATAGCTGGAACTGGGAAACAAGTCAGAACCATATCCAAACATAAGCCCTGCCTCCAATATCAAGCTACCTTCAATCATAGGCTACAAGAGGGCCTACACCTACTAAACTCTCTATTAAAAAAAGTAAGGGTTATCTCTTTTGTCCTGAAGCTAACTTACTCTCCGTAGGAGAATCTGCTTCTATTTTTCAGATAGATGCAGATTCTAAAGAGAGAGCCACCCCATCATACCTCAAAAGGGCCCAAGCTGAAACTAAGGAAAATTGGTGTAAACAAGCAAGGGTGCTGTTTTCCTGATGAACTGAATAACAGCACAAGGGGGAAGGAGACCAACACAGAGAAAAATCAACTCCTACCAAATCAGAGAGCCAGGGCCTCAGAGGCCCCCAACACCTCATCACTGAAGCAGAGCAAAAATGAACCCAACATGGCTCAGAGAAATTTTGCTGAAGAGGGGAGGAAAGAATGACAGAGCCACATGTTGGATCAGGATATGCAGAGATATTTATCGTACCAATAACTGTGGGCTAACTCCACAATGCATGACCCATATACCTCAACAAGGAGGACCCAATGGGGAGGGAGTAGGTCACAGATGAGCCTAATAATGGTTCCAAACTGCCTGTATTTGCTGAATAGAAAACTAATTTTAAAAAATGTTATCATACATAATATCCTAAAAAAAAAGAACTGTAGCAAGAGAATGCAGCACCATCTGCTGTTCAAACCTCTCAGCTGGCTACCACTAGTCATTTCTGCAAAACACTGGGCATCAAAGTCCAGCACTGGTGAAGTCTCCCTCCTGACTTGCCTACAACTTCTATTGAGGACAAACTACAAGGCCAAGAGCAGTCAATTGGAAACACTGGTAGACAATCTTACCTATAAGCTTCTATGTACTAACAGGAGACATGGTATTGCACTGAGAACTCCTAACACTGAGAAGTAACCTTGTATATCCTCTTATCAAAAAGCAACTTTAGTTGGGGAAGATCATCTACATGAAAAAAATAAGATAGCAAGAGATGCAGGGTCAAGAATTTCAGTTATATCCAGCAAGTTCCTATAACTGGAAAGATGCTTTAGTTGAGTAGAGAGGTTTAAAACAAACAGCAGGCCTGGAAAGTCAAGAATAGTTATACCAGGCTTTGAAAGAAAACCAGTGATTCTTGGGCTTTCTTTCTACATGGATTTATTAGAAGTTTAATTCACATTATATGAATGTACATGTTACTCATTACATAGAATTCAATAAGGATCTAACTTTAGAGGTTTCTGCCAGTGATATCAGGAAGTAAAGAAAAGACCCACTATTATTTCCAAGAAATCAATTTAATTTGATCCATTTATTCTTTTAAATATTTGAGTTTCTAGGAAATGTCAGGCATTTAGGCCATAGAACAAAAGATTGTCTCTTTCCTTGAAGAGCATATCAACCTCACAGGGGAATAGTCAAGAGAGAAACCCTAGACAAACACAGAGTTCATGCTCACAAGTCCCAAAATGACATTTTAACATCACTTGTGCCAGCTCAATGAAGACATCAGTTCAATAAAAGTCAAATATTGGCAAACTTTTGTCTGTGAAGTTTAAGCTTCTAGACACATTGTTAGAAGAAATTGAATTGTTGGTCTTGTGTTTGAAACAAGATTTCATCACACATGTCCACCTAGTCTTGAACTGAATTCACTATGTAATTCACACTAGCCTGTAAATTACAATAGTCTTCCTGTGTCAACTTTCAAGTGTGGGATTGTAAGCACATGCCCCTATGTCCAGTTCCAACTGAAATTTTAAATTATAGATTCAAATTATTTCTGATACATTAAACAATATTTTAATAACAGATGAGACACTCTTAAGTTCTCTCAATGTATAAACTATTATGACTGCAACTTAAGAAGAAAGGAATAATCTAGAAAAATACTTATTAGCTTTTAGAAGGACTTTTCAGTTTATTGAGTGATAAAAACCATCAAGTAAAAAGGTTTGAATTCTAAAAAAAAATAAATGATGAAGAATCTATTGTTTCTTTTTTAAAATTTTTATTAGCATTTTTCATGATTATAAAAAAAATATCCCATGTTAAGTCCCTCCCCCCACCTATTGTTTCTTTTTTACAATTTTATTTTGACCAACATTTATCAGGCTAACTGATGTTTATAACATATATCACCTTGACTCTAAATGTGAACCTAAGAAAATTGTTATCACTATAAATTACAGTCCCAACTGTTCTACTCTTTCTTCAGGGAGGGATAAAGTGCAACAGGTCTTATATAAATACTCACTAAGTTCCTAACCACATTCCTCAGCATGGAAGTATTGAATTAGTATATTTTTGTGTTGTGTTGTGTCAGAATGCCTGGTTTTAAATATTGCTATTTGGATTGCTGACTAGAGTTGCATAGAAGTCATTAAGTGAATCTTGATTTGGGATTGAGACAGAATTCTAACAATCTCTGAAATGGGGCCAAACATTCTTCAGCCATCTTGTACTATGCATTTATGCATTTTTGTCTGATTTGTCATTGATTATTATAAAATCAAAATCTTGATCAATTCTGAAGAATGATGACAATGCTATATGTCCTGTGGAATCAGATATTCATTCAATACTGAATTCTCTATGTAAAATAATCAAGAATACTCATCATATTAGTATGTGAATTTTCTTTTCCCCTAGTAAATGGTATATATAATAATATACCAAAGAATATTTTTAAAATACTTTTCTTTGTGATCTGTTGTAGTGAATATTTTCTTTGTATAGTTATTCTAAATGCCTATATATCTGGGATCATTCAAACATTTATCAGGCAGAAACAGGTTTAGTAATTTTATGATTTCTAAATGTGCAGGAATATATGTACCAATATGTATAGGAAGAGAATTTAGAAATGAGATTTCATCTAAAAGGATCATGGCATGTATCTCCTATATTTAAGAAAAGAAGCTACTATATAATTCTTTATACCCAAATAACATTCTACCATGGAATTATGCCATGTTTTGTGAATGCATTTATCAATTGATGAGCTTTTAAGTTATTTCTACTTCAGTTATTATAAATAACATCCATTTTAATATTGCTAAATAAGTTTACTTTTGTGTGGGAGCATATGTTTTCACTTTTGTTGAATACACAGATATATCTAAAACTATGCAGTACTCTCTAGTCAATAAGTCAAGGAATAACCACAGTATTTTATGTACCATCTTGCAGTCCTCTGTATAGCTTTCATTTTTTAGTCTATTCATTGACATTAATTTCAATTATAGCCACTCTAGGTAGTATGATGTAATATTTATCATTTGTCAACCATATGTATGGGGATAAAATTTATGTTCTTTTTTTATTGTACATTTTCTAATATAGTCACTCTTCTTTTTAAGTAAGTTATCTTCTCATTTTTCATGTTGTGTTTATGATAACTCCCACCAATAGAAAGCCTTAACATGAAACACTATATACTGTATATTTATATGGATCAGACCCTGCTTTAAATATATATTTTCTCATTAAAACATCACAAAAACCCTGTCCATTCTGAAAAAAAATTACTAACTACATTAATCTATTAGCTGCAACTATTGAATAAATCACAACTAAATAAAACTTTACTTTTAAATCCTGAGTCTTCATCTCTCTTGATTTCCCCAAGAATATAGTAGCATTTTTCATATGACTATTCTTCAAATAGCCTATTACAAAGGGTATTATTTTTCTAGACGCCATATGCACATGGCAGATAAACATTGTAAGTATATGGCAAAAGAATTCCAGATGTAATGTCTAAAAAGCAAGAAGGATTTAATATATTAATGAAGTTTTTAGCTAGCAAGCTTTCTTTAAATAATTCCTAATCACTGGATGCTTCACTAAAAGGTGAGTGAAGGAGGGATGCAGGTGAAAAAAGAGAGAAAGATATAAATAAAAAAGGTTTTACCAATAATCAATTAGAATTGAGGAGGTCAGGATATTTCTCTACTGGAGGCTGGATGTAACACTTTCCCACTGTGTTCTTTTCTACAAATCTTTAAAGCCCAAAATGTGCAAAACCATTTAGCTACCATGGAGTTCATAATTTGTAATTTTTAAAAACAACAATCAAAAGCTGCTGCACCTCATGAATTATGCAACAATAGGTTCTGAACAAGAATGAAAAAATTAGGAGCAAGATCTATACTCCCAGCAGGCAAAATATTGTTTGACATTTTTAATCATAATGAAACGTACAACCTTGTGGGGCAAAACTCAAACACATTTGCATGTCAAAGAATAGGTTCCATTTAATTATTTTAAATTTTGATGTTAGCATTTAGGATGCAAGTTTATAAGGAATACATTAAAATATCTGTGTGGCTGAGAAGGCATTGACTTGGATGAAAATAGATTGCTGATTTACTAGCCAGATTTAAGGTAAGAAAACTACAGGAAGCCATTTCTTCCTGCTGCTTCTGAGTATACCTTTGTTTCATTTTCAGAAGGCAAAAAAGAAAACCAGCAACTCCATGGTCACACTAAGGAGTGTCCTCAGTGGAGTGGGGGCAGGTAGGAGGAGAACGATGGTGCCAACACTTGATGACCATACAAAGTTTCAACTTAATAAAACAAATAAATAAATTAATTAATTAAAAGTGGAGGCTTAGGAAATTTTTTTAAAAGGTTACCAAATATTGAATATTTTACATTAATATTATGCATATTCTTTTTATAATTTTTTTTAAATTTATTTATTTGAGAGTGACAGACACAGAGAGCAAGACAGAGGGAGAGAGAGAGAATGGGTGTGCCAGGGCTTCCAGCCTCTGCAAACGAACTCCAGACGTGTGCGCCCCCTTGTGCATCTGGCTAATGTGGGACCTGGGGAACCGAGCCACGAACCAGGGTCCTTAGGCTTCACAGGCAAGCGCTTAACCGCTAAGCCATCTCTCCAGCCCTATGCATATTCTTAACTGAACATAAATTTAAAGTGTTCCCACTCAATTTCTTTCTCTAACCAGTGAGGGTAGCCTTCATATTTCTCTAGGATTAAATTAGCATGACTGGCTGGGCGCGTGGCACACACCTTTAATCCCAGCACACAGGAGGCAGTGGTAGGAGGATCGCTGAGAGTTTGAGGCCAACCTGAGACTACACAGTAAATTCCTGATCAGCCTGAACTAGAGTGAGACTCTACCTCAAAAAATCAAAAAAGAAAAAAAAAAAAAAAAGGTAAAATAAAAGCAGAAAACTTTGTATATACAACTCAAAAATACTGAATTTCATAAAATGCAACAGGGCTGGAAAGAGTCCCTGTTGTTCAAGCGAGAGTACCTAAGTCACCATGACTTTGATTCTCCAGCACCCCATAAACAGCTGGGCATGACTGCTCCCTCCTAGTACTGAGATCAATGAGAGATTGTGTCAAGGAAACACGAGAACCAGTGAGGAGAAAACTAGTTGTTTTCCTCTGGCCTCAGCATACATCCAATCAGTACACAGCTGAACACATGTATACATACACTACCTACATTCACAACACCATACACACACAAACACACACACACATACACACAGAGAGAGAATAAAACACATACTATACATGCAAGCAAATAGTGAGATAAAAAATAATGAGTGCATAATGTACAATAGTGTTGAATCTTAGTAGAGGTGTGTTCGGGTTACGTGGCATGATGGTGTGTACAGTGCAATGTGTTGTGGGTTGAAAACCGAGGCTGCAATGAAGTCCCACAAAACAACATGGATGAATGTTGCCAGAAACACACTGGGCTCATTCTGCTTTTGCTTCTGAATTGCTTTTTGGTTGTTTGCCTTTAGAAACTATTTAGTGTTGCCAAAGTTTTGTGATCCTCACATTCAGTTGTGTGGGTCATATGGGGTCTTGACTCATAGCTTAAGGAGTTAGGATAGATATTAATGACCTTACAAAGCATTCAAAGTAGCATCATCTGTTTCTGCTTATGGATATAGTTAAATTTTCAGGCCATTATTCAGAGAAGTTACTAGAAACATGGAAGTCAAACCTCAGTGAAGAGGGTGTGTGGTAGTTTGAGTAGATGTCTCAATAGGTCCAAGAGTTTTATTCAAGCTTGCAGCTTGGTGTCACCGTGTGGTGTGGGAAGATCCTGGGTCCAGCCCTAAGGTGCATTTGGGGTGGACCTGGATTTCCAGCCTAAAGGTTTGCAAACTGCTTGAGCTGGCTGGGGTTCCTGAGGTGTGCTTGCTTATGGTGCTCCTGGTGGTTTTTCTCTCTGTGTGGACAGCTTCTTCAGCCCTTATGGAATTTCTCCTGGATGTGTAACCTTCAAGCAGTCCTTTTCTTCCCACAAACTGTGCCTGGTTTGGAATTTCATCCTAGCAATGTGAAGCTGACTACAACAGGGCCTTTAACACTGATGTGCTACAACATGGACGAACCACGGAATGACAATGTAAAAGCAGAATACCACACGTCACATGACTCCATTTCTTTGAAGTACCAGAATAGACAAATTCATGGAGACAGAAGGGATAGGATAAGGAGACAGACTGGCTAAATGGCACTGGCTTTTCTCCAGTGCCAATGTGATTATTCCAAAATTAGATTATGATGATGCCACTTCTATAGCTTGTAAATATATTAAAAGTTAGTGAATTGTAGACTCTAAAGGAGTGAATTTAATTTTGTGTGAATTATATATCAATAAAGCTATAAGATAAAATGTGATAATAATAATAGCTAAACAAGAACTAATTAATCAAAGCTCAAAGTAGGAGACATCAAGAAATGGGAAACAATATCATCTACCATAAAATAAAATGTGATCCCAAAAAGCAATTCTCTTGTCAATGGCAAAATTAGACAGAAATAAAGACTTTTTTTTTTTTTTTTTTTACAATGGTTATAGTCTTATATCCCCTCTGTCCTGGTCCTCATTTCCCTTAGGCCCTCTTCAATGGGGTTGTGTTCGCTGTGGGCCTCAGTCAGTCTCTGTGGGGGTGGGACTATGCCTCAGGATATTTCTTCCCACTCTGTTGCTCTTACAATCTTCTAGTTTCCTCTTCCACAAGAATCTCTGAGCCTTGGCAGGTCTGCTAGCAGTTTGGTTTTGTGTTGAGGTCTCTGTAGCCTCTATATTTCTGTATTGATGTGTTTTCATTAGAGGTGGTTGCCAGGCAAGCATTGGAAGCAGTTAATATTTCTGTTGCTGTTTCCTCTGCAATTTCTCCTTGGCCCCAGTAAATGTGGTAAAGGCGGCATAACTTGTGGTGGGCCGTCAGCTATCACTTCCTAACACACTATTGGATCATGGATGTCCCCAATATTCTCTGCTGTCTGTAAAAGAAAAGATTCTCCAACCAAGAGTGAGAGAAACTTTGATTAAGAGAGATATGTGTATAAATTTGAGTGACATTGTGACTCATATGTCCATTCGACTTATTGAGAGAGCAATGGGGTCTTTTCTCTGGGGCCTGTAAGTATTCTGGCAATAGGATTCTAAATTGTTTGGCAGTAACAGGTATGAATTCCCTCCCAGTGAGCGGACCTCAAATACAATCAAAGGGAAGTTCCACAAAGGCTGTTTGAATTTACTGTGCATACATAAGAACTGGTAAACTGTGATCCAAAATGTGATAAGTAGCAGTTATAGCCCAGTTCATGTAATGCATAAGTGGGGGGATGCATTTTGACCTTTTCTATGATTTGTAATATGCCTGCATTTGTTTTTCTGAAGGCAGAACCATTCAAGCTGTTCGTATATATCTGTCTAAATCATACTGAAAAAGGAATAAAGCTCAAATTTTGTATTTAACTTCTGATGACAGCTGGTGTTTTGGTGCAGTCACTCTGATTTATGTTTTGGCTGTGTGATTATGGGTACTTAGCCTTCAGTATGTCTCAAGTATGCCCTGTTGCCATCAGCTTCGAATTGCTGGTGGAAATCACCCAACCAAGAGCAGCTTCTCGGTTGGGGGGGGGGGGGGGGCTTACTTTGGCTTACAGGTTCAAGGGGAAGCTCCATGATGGCAGGGGAAACAATGGCATGAGCAGAGGGTGGACATCACGCCCTGGCCAACATAAGGTAGCAACAGGAGAGTGTGACAAACACTGGCAAGGGGAAACTGGGTATAACACCCATAAGCTCACCCCCAACAATGCACTGCCTGCAGGTGGTATTAATTCCCAAATCACTATCAGCTGGGAATGTAGCGTTCAGACCACCTAAGTTTATGGGAGACACCTGAATCAAACCACCACAGCCCTCAATTTCAACTTTTCTATAATCTCTCTCTCTCCTTTCTGTCATATACTTTAAAATAGTCTTATTCAACAACCTACCTGGGGAAAAATGTAATGTAGACCTCTTGCATCTGGGCAACACTGGGGCCATGAGGGCTTCCCTGCTCAGCACAGTGCCCCGTGGTACATCAGTGATTGTCAGGCAGAGCTACTGATTTGCAAACCACAGCCAGAGGCCCAAAATCTCATTCACATCCTGTGCTCCTGTGTTCCTTATGCTTCCTGTACTTCCCCCCTTTCTCATTTCAGAATCATGAGAACTTCTCACAAGCAAAATAAAGAAAGGGAGGGAGAGAGAGACGGGGGTAAGGGGAAAATGCCAAAAAGAGGAAATGACTAAATAAGCACTGCTCTAGGCGGGAAGGAACATAAAAACAGTCTTCAATTCAGTGCAGTGTCTTCTGAAACCAAATGAGCTGACGATCCCCACCCGTTAGAAGCTGATATTCTCAGAATGACTTGATTTGTGGTTAGCAACTTCATTGTAGTATTAAATACATTTCAGATGATTTTTAAAATGTCACACAGATCAGATTCCAATGATTTCTGATCACATACAGACTTCCTTTCATTTGCAAGCAGCCTGCTTCTATCCCTAAAAAGGTCTGTGCAAATCTCACAAAGACCAAATGTTCTAAACATAACCCGATGTGCCCACATCAACCTACAGGTTTTCCTTCTGGACATGGTAGAAGGCACAGAAGATGCCAGGTCTGTGCAATAATGTTTGAAATATATGTGGAACTCATAAAACTAAATGTGGCTTTACACAAACTAGAATTGAAAACGTCAGGTGTGCTACAATGGCAGGCTCAAAAACAGCAGCTAGAAGAGTATAAAAGTACAATTGAATCATCAGCAATATTTTCACACAGAGAGAAAGGTCACCATCAGCAGAAACACCATAAAATATAATATCCTCTAAGGAATGATTTACAAGTGTTTGTGAAAGCCAGCTAACAATGATAAAGTCCAGAAAAGAGAAAAATAATAAGCAATACAAGGTCACTACTTATTATCAGTGAGCTGGTCTGCTTAATTAAAGCCATAAATGGCCATTATTAAATTAAAAAATGATTTTTTGTTTTAGTCACTCACTTGTGTATTAATTGAATATACTTGATAGCAGGAACCCAATTAGTTTCTATCTCTATAGTTAATAAAAATAATAGATGATTAAATTAAGTTTCACAATACAGCTAACCAGATTCCTAAGATAGCAATTTATTGAATACTCTTTCTTGCTCAGTATATTAATTTTGTGTGTATTTTTTGTTCTGCAGATATTTATACATTACTGGAGTTTTAGACTTCTTTGCATCATGTGTACTAATAAACTAAGTACTTTCTGAAGTGGAAATTTGTTCAAAACTCAGATTGTCCATCTCCAAAGTTATAAAGTTCCAAAAGAAAACCTGTTTGCACTATAGTCCCAAATACCTTGTTGATAACACACACACACACACACACACACACACACATATGTATGTACATGTGTATATATATATATATATATATATATATATATATAAAACAAAATCAAAAGACAATTACAGAGTGATAGAAAGAAACTAGAAGCTTGGTAAGCCAAATTTATATAAATATCTTAATCTCTTAGTTTTACTCTATTTGGATTTGCAGTATAGAGAATAAATGTATTATGAATAAAAGTGAAATTTCAATTCCAGTCTTTCACAAATTAAACTGAAACTCTCTTTGGCTGAGTTATTTAACTTCTCAAATATTTCCATTCTCTATTTACAAATAGGGGTACATGGCTTCTTAGTGATAAATTTTGAAAATAAATGTAAAAATAAAAACTGTAGCCTTATATAACAATAAGAGTCACTGTGGCAACTTATTTCCAATAGTTTTCTCTCATATTCTGGTGTCAATAGCACTGTTATGCCAGAGATGTCCACACCTGTTGTAGTCAGGTTAATATCGCCCAACCAAGAGCAGCTTCAGGGAAAAAAGAAGTTTATTTTGGCTTATAGGCTCAAAGGGAAGCTCCATGATGGCAGGGGAAAAAGATGGCATGAACAGAGGGTGGACATCACCCCCTGGCCAACATAAGGTGAGTCATAGCAACAAGAGAGTATGCCAAACACTAACATGGGGAAACTGGCTATAATACCAATAAGCCTGCCCCCCAAAATACACTCCCTCCAGGAGGAATTATTTCCCAAATCTCCATCAGCTTGGACTATAGCATTCAGAACACCTAAGTTTATGGGGGACACCTAAATCAAACCACCACATTCCTCCCCTGGCTCCCATAAACTGATAACCATACATGATGTTAAATGCAATTCTTTCATCTATCTTTAAAAGCTCCATAGTTTTTTTTTTATCAATTCCAATGATGTTCATACATCCCCATAGTCCAAGATTTTTTAACTGAGCCATGATACCAAAAAAGAAAAAATCCCCTCCAAAACCATAATGGCACAGAATAAACACACTGCAAAAGATGGCATTGGGCATAGCAAAGAAAAACTCAAGCAATACATGATTTAAACAGGGCAAACACCAAACTCTGTAGCTCAAATCCAACAACTGTAGCCAGTGACAAGTCTCCAAGTCTGATAACTCTAACCAGCAATAAGTCTCAGGAGTTCCAATTCTGCCCCTCTAGCTAGGGTACTCCCAGTCCTGGAAAACTTCTTCGGGGCCGGCAGCTCTCCTTAGCAGCCATCTTGTGGTCCTCACATCTCCACTGGGTCTCCACTGCAATCCATGGTTCACCCTCATTGCTCCATGGTATCTCCACGCAGGCAACCAGCAAACCTGCTTCACACTGCCCATGGCCATTTCCAAAACACAAGATGATATTGCAAACTCAATGACCCTCTTTCCAGAAGTTCTGATACTCCACAATACCAAGTAAGGTGCCAATAATAAAGCAGACTTTGGAGAACAGGACTCCTTGAGCACTCAAGCCCCTTCAAAAGAGTCTACATTCTTCCTGTTGCCCCAGTTCAGGTCAGCTGGCCCAATCTCAAAGGTTGTAATCACTCAATTGCAGCTGAATGGGCAGAAGTTTACCCAAAGATTTTGCTTTCTTTGTCATATTCTTCTGCTCATACCAGTTCATTTCTATGCAAAGCAACCATGCACAACTTCTCAGGACACGGGCATAACAGCAGGCCTCCTACAAACTGCTAGCCCAGTCCAAGAAAAGCTCTTTCTCACCCTCATAAGCCAAACCTCACAGTATATAGTTCTCACTGCATCAGGCCTTTCAACTATGACCAGAATAGTCCATCAAGCTGTACTTACAGCACTGCATGGTATCTCTTAGGCCAAGGTTTCAAATACTTCCACATTCCTCTTTAAAATCAGCTCCAAAAGGCCAAAGCCACATAGTCAGGTGTCTAGCAGCTATCCCACTCCTCACTACCACTTTACTGTTGCAGTCAGGTTAACATCGCTGGTAGAAATCACACAACTAAGAGTAGCTTCTGGGAAAAAGAAGTTAATTTTGGCTTACAGGCTCAAGGGGAAGCGTCATGATGGCAGGGGAAAATGATGGTATGAGCAAAGGGTGGACATCACCTCCTGGCCAACATAAGGTGGACCTTAGCAACAGCAGAGTGTGCCAAACACTGCCATGGGGAAACTGGCTGTAACACCCACCCCCAACAATACACTCCCTCCTGGAGTCATTAATTCCCAAATCTCCATCAGCTGGGAATATAGCATTCAGAACACCTAAGTTTATAGGGGACTTCTGAATCAAACCCCCATGACACCCAACTGAACAGAAATCTTACATCACCACAAGGAAATAAACAGGGAGAAGAAACAACCAATAGTCTATGTCTGCAGTGAGCACCCTTGTGTTAGGTCATACTTCTTTCTCTGAGGGGAATGTTTTAGAAAAACAAATCTGAGCTAAGTATCAATGAAAACTGTGTGCTCAACTTACATGCCAATCTCATGCTTAAACCTCCCTGCTCCCTACGTTATCTGCTTCATAGCTTCCTCCAGATCTCATAAGCCTCTCTTCCTTAGCCCCATTTCTTCTCTATTTCTCAAAGCACTCCATACTCTCAGTTTCACCACCATTTTTCTTCATCAATATTGTCTCAGGTCTTGAATATAAGTGATATATTGACCTAATGACCAACAACCTTGTTAGAAAAAAGGGTGCTTAGTGGTTAGCCCAGCAGAAAACGGATTGTCTACAATCTATGAAGCTTGAATGAAGCTATAGGAAACTTCCTTTACCTTGCTAAGTTTTAGTTACACCACATCTGACATAATAACTTTTCAATATTTCTTTGAGAATAAAATAAGTTATGTAAAAGAATGGCACAGGATAAGTGTGAAACAGGTACCTTCACTTCCCCTGAACTTAGCCTATTGTAGACAAGAAACAAAAAGGATGTAGACCTTAAAAGGTTAGTCCTGAGTTCTATACTATAATGCATTTGTGCCTCAAAAACAAAGGAAGAAGTCAATTGATGTCTAGAACAGGATCCAAGACCGATGCTTTAAAAATCTCAAATATTCTTTAGATGAGAGGTGGTATGCTATTGGTTAAGTTCTCATACTTATTCAAAAAGACAATCTTGACTCAGTTATGATTAGCTGAAATTCTTTGAATAAACTACATATTGTAAGTTATATCTGTAAAACAAAAATGATATACAATCTCATAGGTATGTGTATGAGAAAAAGAGAGAGAGAATTAGGTAATACATATTTACATTCATTTGATTAATGCTGAGTAATATAAACACATATTTTACCTTTTCTCTTTATAATGATGATGAACATAATAATGGTGTTATGAAGTGTAAAAATAATGCCAAGACCTAAAGAAGACTAAAGGTTCTTACAAGCATTGTAATGAAGGAGCTTACTTCTGCATTTGTGAACATTTTGACAAAGCATTCCAAATGAAATATAATGTGCTGTGTGGTACCAGGTATTACTTGTTAACACATTAGTTCCAAATTGAAATGTCAGAGTTATTTGCGGTGGATGTCATGCCCTGAGCTACTCCTCCTTCAGTGCTGCAGAGAGAAAGGGCTTTAGCACAAATTGAGTCATGAGTGACTCCATATATGCTAAGGTCCCACCTGAAATGAAATCTCAGGAAAATGACAGTACAGATGACAGGAAAGATGATTACAATAGCTCTTTTAAAAGTCAGTTCATCTTCTGGGAGGGGATTGCAAAAACTACCAATCATGACTCATAGTTATGAACTTCACATCTTCAGTGGAGTTGTTTTTCTGTCTTGAAGATCTCATGTCACCTTTGTCTACCCAAAAAATTAATAGGTGTGATCAGCTTTTGCCACAGCTCATGATCTCTGTAGGCAACACCCTATCCAACAGGTAAATCACAGCTCATGGTCATGTGTACAAGACCCTATCCAACAGGAAAATATCAGCTCATGTTTTATGTGTGTGAGATCCTACAGCCACACTAACTTATTTTCATGTATGTATGTGTGTGTGGTATGAGTGCCTGTGTGTCTACAAGTTCATATATGTTTGGAACATATGTGTGAGGGAATGTGTATGGAAACCAGAGGACAATATCAGGATAGAACTCCATTCACCTCATTTTAAGAAAGGCTCTCTCTCATTGTCCTGAAGTTTAGCAATTACGCCATCCAGGGAGCTTCAGGGATCCACTGTCTCTGCCCCTCTTTCCCTGTGGTCACAGGCACCTATAGCCCATGATAGCATTCTTATGTGGTTACTGTAAGTCATGCTCAGATCTCCACGTTTATAAGGTAGGCACTTTGTCCACTGAGCTAGCTCTGCAGTCCCAGGGCTTTCTCCTATAAGCGATAAAACAATTCCTAGAACTGAGCAATGTTAACTATAGAACATTGCTATGTTTTCACTAAATATAATGGAAGTATGCTGTAATTTAAGCCATATATATGATCTTGTGAGTGAAGTAAAACAGATATTTCTGACCGGTTTCACAGGTAGAGTATAAAGATGTATTAAATATGCCCAAAGTCAGATTATTAATGGGACATGGCAATAAAATAAAATTCCTTAAAAAGCCAGGCGTGGTGATGCACACCTTTAATCCTAGCATTAGGGAGGCAGAGGTAGGAGGATCTCTGAGGGTTTGAGGCCACCCTGAGACTACATAGTGAATTCCAGGTCAGCCTGAACCAGAGTGAGCCTCTACCTCAAAAAAATGAAAATTCTGGTTTATTTTAAGGGACATGGAGGCATGCCTTGTGGTGTTGAAACTTAATGAGGAGCTAGTAATACAACAGGAAGTTCATGTGTGTGTGAGTTATGTCTAGGCTGAACTACTCCACCAAAGTTATCTCATTAAGATATTTTCTGACCTATTTGAACTGGAAAATGATTTACACAAATACATAGTCTTTTAAAATTTTAATTTCTAATATTCTCCTTATCTGTATTGAAAAGGTAGATAATTGAACTCAAATACCTCTAAGTTGTGCCCCAGAACTCCTGTTTTGTTTTGTTTTTTTCCTCTTGCAATATTGTTTCCACAGAGGGCTACATAAGAAGGAAACTAGTATTTCCTATTTGCATATAACGAGAAGTTCAACTTGTAGCAGCTGACCTTCAATTAAGTCCTTATATAAAGGGTAAAATATTGTTGTCATATTATGCTTTCATCCCATGATAATTATTGTGGTTGAATAGTTCCTTTTATCACTTCATATCAGTTACGCACAGTGCTGAACAAAACTAACGGGGTAGAGAGGAACAACCTGAGGCAAGAAAGAAAGTGAGGTCTAGGTTATATAATGAAAGACAATGGAATGGAATAGAGTTTTGATGTTTCTTTTTTTACTTTGCCAAAATCAGAATAAAATATCAAATATGAAACTTTCTGTTGCAGTCAGGCTCAAATTGCTGGCAGAAAACACTCAACCTAGTGCAGCTTGTGTGAAAAAATGGGTTTATTTTGGCTTACAGACTCAAGGGGAAGCTCCATAATAGAAGCGAAAAATGATGCCCTGGCAAACATCAGATAGACAGCAGCAACAGGACAGTGTGCCAGCCACTGGCAAGAGGAAGCTGGCTATAACACCCATAAACCCACCCCCAACAATACACTGCCTCCAGGAGGTATTAATTCCCAAATCACCACCAGCTGGGAACCTGACATTCAGAATATCTAAGTCGATGGGGGAAGATTGAATCAATCCACCCCACTCTCTAATCTATACTGTAAGCTAATTTTGATGTGATATAATACATGACTAGCCAAAGTACCATGGAAGTACAAACCACTTTAAGTAGAACCTCATGCCAATATTTGATAGCTGGTGACTTACAACCTCTGTTAACTGACATGAATGCAATCAGTAAAAGTTGAACAAATAACACTGCTACCTTAAAAATTCAATTCCATAATAGGCATAGTGAGTTTTATAAATGATAAAAAGAAATTGGGGTACTAATTATTATTCCTGAAATTATCTCATAGTAAATTATATAATGAACTTTAGTTTTAGATGGCAACAGCATTCCCTGAGTAGTTTGATATGAAAAAGAATGCTAACCATTCACTTTTATATTTCCATGATGAGTAGCCAGGCCTCTGTTTTTTTTAGTATGTAGCACATTTGTTCATGTGTATGGCATGTTCAGGATTATGTACTGTCCCAGTAATTAACTTCAGGAACTTAGCATATCTTTAAAGAGTTTTACAAGAGATAGTTCTTAGTTATATCCAGCAATATTTCCCATCTTTGGCTGATTCCACAAAAGCAACAAACTACCTAAAAGTACTTTATCCCCATTCACAGAGAAATAAACTAAGGCTCTGAGTCTAAGTAAAGTCCCAGCAGCTTCACAGATTGTAACTGAATGAAATGCATTTGGTGTAGATTCTGAAAAGGAAACACAATGCATTTGGACCTCATATAACCAAATGTGTCATTTTACAAAGTAATTAACTTTATACTTATAAGGAAAATGTCCAGAAGGAGAATAGAAAGTATAGATTTATGTATATAAAATGATACTCTCTTAGAGATATTTTTATTTACACATAAATTTCATATAACATCAATTGTCTAACAACTTATTTGTCTGAATAAATTATAGTGTGCATTCACTCTGTCATCCATTTGATGGATGCTCCAGTTATTCAAATAACAGTGATTGTCACATACTTAAGTGACAAGAGTTAAAGGACACATAAAAAGTGGGGGAATGTAAGCGAAATTAATTCAATTAGGACTTCATAGATCTAGGTTAAGAAATTATAATTTTCTATTATTAAAAGTAAAATAGAATGATAGCTAAAGATATTAGAAAAATCTATTACTGATTTTGTTTTGAAAACTTATTGAACATTACAATAAAAATCCATAATTTTCCATATCTTTAAATATGTCTGTAAGAACAATTTCTAGACATTAAAATACAAAGTCAAACAATTTGTATATATATATATATATATATATATATATATATATATATATATATATATTTTTTTTTTTTTTTTTTTTTCCCCGAGGTAGGGTCTCACTGTATCCCAGGCTGACCTGGAATTCACTCTGTAGTCTCAGGGTGGCCTCGAACTCACAGCAATCCTCCTACCTCTGCCTCCCGAGTGCCGGGATTAAAGGCGTGTGCCACCACGCCTGGCAAATTTGTATATTTTTAAAGTTAATAGATATTGACAAAATGTGTTACAGAAGTGTCTTGCTATGACATTCACTCAGAATACATGAAAGAACCCGTATACAGTTAACTTATTATCAATGATTTCTAAAATTGTCAATCTTTAGGGTAAAATACAATATGGAATTGCTTATTTATTTGGGGTTAAGTTAAATATTGAGAACATAATACAAAAAGATCATGTTGTCAAAATTATCCTTTAATAGTCTCCTGAGTTAAAATGTGCACATGTGTGTGTGTGTGTGTGTGTGCATGCACTCATATATGCAAATAGAAGAGACTTAACAAGATGAAAAAGAAGGATGAAAAATATGACTCAAAGACTGGAAAGATGGTTTAGTGGTCAAGGTGTTTGCTTGCAAAACCAAAGAACCAAGGTTCAATTCTCTAGTACCCATTTAAAACCAGATGCACAAGATTGCACATGCATCTAGAGTTCCTTTTTAGTGGCTAGAGGCTTAGTATGCCCATTCTCTCTCTCTCTCTGCCTCTGTCTCAAATAAATAAATAAAACATATATATTTTTAATATGTGATTCAATGTTCTAACTGAAATCATTTTGCTTTCAAAATAATTTCAAAATCTTTTTTTTTTTTTTTTCTGGAACAGAGGATGATTATCCAAATGCTAGTCAGTATGTACAGTTGAACAGTGAGTGACATTTTACTTCCACTTGGGCAGTAAAAACTCCTTTATAAATAAAAAGTCTCAGGCTAGAGAGATGGCTTAGTAGTTAAGGCATTTGCCTGAGAAGCCTAAAGACCCAGGTCCAATTGTGTTGTATCCACATAAGCCAGATGCACAAGGTGGTATATGTATATGTATATGTATATGTATATGTATATGTATATGTATATGTATATGTATATGTATATGCACCCATTCTCTCTGTCTCTGCCCACCCTCAAATAGATATATAAAATAAATCTTAAAAATGTTTCCATTAACTTCAGTTGTGTTTGTGTCCCTTGATACCTAAATTATTCATCATGTTAAATCAAACTAATGCTGTCAGTGCATGGGATTATGATAACTTACTAGGAATAACTCCAAACATGAGAAAAGCATAGATTAAGGCTTTTCAGATGGAGACCTATGCCTGTGGAAGGACCATTGATCTTTCAGGTGTTCACCAAGCAGAGCCCTGAAGAGACTGCCACTAGGCAGGGGTCATTTCAGAGAAACGTGAAACTTGAAATGTGGCATCCATTCATGGTGTCCTGACTGCTCCCAGTGATCAAGCATTAGGTTTTAGGGATGAGCTCATATAAGCCAAGGATTTAGATATGTGGTCAGGGCAATAGAGATCTAGAAATGTTCATGTGAAACTTGAATGGTTATGAAGTTAGTTTTTTATCTTAAATTGATCAAGGGCAAACTAGAGAGAGAAAGATGCACCACTCTGCTTGGGTGATAAATGATTGTTCATCTAAAATGTTATTACAATTTCACTGAATCATGAAACATAGATAACACAATTAATCATGAAAACACACTAAACTGCTGAAGAGAGAGAAAGAAAAATATTGTATTCAGCAATATCCAAAACCTAATAAATAAATGGTTATGATGTTGCTTGAACCTCCACTATTTTCAAGTGACTTTATTATCTTATTCAAAATAAGATTTTCAGTGAATGATGATGCACGCCTTTAATCCCATCACTCAGAGGCAGAGCTAGGAGGATCACCTTGAGTTCAAGGCCACCCTGAGACTATATAGTGAACTCCAGTTCAGATTGGGCCAGAGAAAGATGATACCTTGAAAAACCAAAAATAAATAAATTAGTAAATAAATAAAGTAAGAAAGGAAGGAAGAAATGAAGGAGGGAAGGAAGGAAGTTTGTGGGGCTAGAGAGATTGCTCAGTGATTAAGGCCTAACAACCTATAAAGCCTAACAACCTGGGTTTGATTCCTCAGTACCCATGTAGATCTGGATGCAAAAAGTAGTGTATGTATCTGGAGTTCATTTGCAGATGCTAGAGGTCCTTGTTCAGCCATATGTTTATCCTCTTTTTCTCTTCTTTCAAATAAATAAGAAAAATATTTTTTAAAAAGTAAATTTGGTTATACTCCATGATAAAATGATACCAAATTTCCAGAAATTCAGACACAGAAATATATTATTTTCTGAACTATTAAATAATAAAAACCAGTGTACAGATGTCTTCATTCCTGGATACCATGCATCAGAGGGTACATAAGAAGGGCGCAGAGAGAGTAGGCCAGATCATTGTTTCCAGGAACTTCTCCAAGATTCTTGCTCCACGTAAGTCCCCCTGCAGCTGACATGAGGCTGGTTGAACCCAGTGAGCTTGCTGCAAAAGCAGGCCCCTTGTTCTGCCTTCATGATATTAGTGTCCCTGAGCTCCATTCCTGGATACCCTGCATAGGAGGGTGCATGTCGCAGGTACAGAGTGAGTAGGCCAGATCTTTGTTCTCTGGGGCTCTGCCCAGTTTCCTGGTCCTTGTATGTCCCCCTATAGCTCACATGGGGAGGCCTGGTCCCCTGTGGGGGCTGTGGAAACAAGCCTTTTGCTCTGGTATCCTGACTGGCCCGAGTACTGTCATACCCATTCCCCTGAGTCAGAGTGTGCATGGGCCAATGTAGGAGTAGGCCTCTTGCTTCTGGCTACCCCACCCCATGGCACAAGGTTCCCCAACCCATGATTCCCATGTGCAAAAGAGTGCACACAAGTAGAAAGAGTAGGCCAGAGCTCCCAGGTCCCCCGGTATCTTTGATGTACCAGCAATCTCTACAATCCAGCATCTGTGGCTATAAGTCCATCATATACCAGTATGCTGATCCTGTTACCATTTAGAACAGAATACACACTGAAGAAACTATATGGACAAAAACTTGCTTCATTCTCAATGGAATGAAGCGTCTCCCCAAAATGGGTAAACCACAATGCAAAAAAGCCAACAAAAGTCAGAAAACATAGATACCCACTAAGAATACCTAGCCCTACAATGAAAGCCTCCAATTAAATTATAGAGAAATTAACAGAAATTTATTCCCAGAATGAAAATACAATAATTCCAAGCAAATAGATATAAAAAAAGCAGGTGTTGCTATATTAACATCTAATAAAATAGACTTCAAACCAAAAGTAATCAAAAGTGTCAAAGAAAGCCACTTTTTACTCATCAAGGGAATGATCCAACATGAGAACATCACAATCCTAAATCTATATGTGCCAACCACAGGAGCACCACTGTTTATAAAACAAAATCTCTTGACAACAAAACACAAACACCAACATCCTACTTGGAGACTTCAATACTCCACTACCATCAATAGAGAGGTCAACCAAATAGAAAATCAACAGGAAAGTAATAGAACTCAACACCACCATAGATGAACTAGATCTAAAGGCACTGTAAAAACAAGAATAATCCAACCCTAAGAACTAAAGATAGAAAGAAATAATAAATATCAGAGCAGAAATCAATGAATTGGAAACTAAGAAAACACTTTAAAAATAGATGAAACAAAGAGCTTGTTCTTTGAAAAATAAAATAAACAACCTTAATCAAGCCCTGCTCAATTTGATCAAGCAAAAAAAAAAAAAAATGTTTCAAACTAACAAAATCATAAATAAAAAAGGAGAGATCCAAACACACTTTAATAAAATTGGTAGAATCATCAAGACATACTTCCAAAATCTCTACTCCACAAAAATTGGATAATATCCACCTTGATCCAGTAAGCTTCACCCCAGGGAATCAGGGATGGTTCAACACATGGAAAGCAGTCAATGTAATATACCCCATAAGTAAAGTTAACCATGAGAACCACATGATCATCTCAATTGATGCAGAGAAGACCTTTGACAAAATGCAATACCACGTCCTGAACAAAACACTTGAAAGAATAGGCATTGGGGAGGGGGGGTTATCTCCACAAAATAAAGGTGATATATAAAGCAAATAATACTTAATGGGAAAGACTCAAGGCATTCCCACTAAGATTGGGAACAGGACAGGGGTGCCCACTCTCAGCACTGTTCTTCAACATAGTACTAGAAATACCAGCCCAAGCAATAAGACAGAAGAAAGAAATCAAATGGATTCAAATTGGAAAGGAAGAAGCCTGATTAGCCCTATTTGCAGATGACATGATCCTACACATAAGTGACCTGAAATTCTCCATCTGAAAATTTCTAAAGGTGATTAATTTCTTCAGTAAAGTGGCAGGATACAAAATCAATGCACAAAAGTCAGTAGTCTTTCTATATGCAAAGGGCAAATATAAAAAGAAAGAAATCAGTGAGGCTCTCCCATTTTCAATAGCAACAAAAAATTAAATACCTTGGAATAACACTAGCAAAGAATATGAAAGACCTATATAATGAAAACATTTTTAAACAACATCAAGAAACAAATTGAGAAGATAGAAAGACCTTCCATGGTCCTGGATAGGTAAAATTAATAATGTGAAAATGAAAGTTCTACCCAAAGCAATATGCAGATTTAATGTAATACCAATAAAAATCCCAGCATCATTCTTCACAGAGATTGAAAAACTGATCTCAAAATTCATAAGGAATGGAAGAAGGTCTCAGATATCCAAACATATCCTAAGCAAAAACAAACAACAAATTAACTGCTGGAGGTATCACCATACCTGATCAAAAGCTGTATTATAAAGCCATAGTAACAAAAGCAACATGGTATTGACATAAGAACAGAATCACAGACCAATGGAATAGAACCAAAGACTCAGGCCTTAGGTCAAGTAACTACAGCTACTTGATCTTTGACAAAGGAGCCAATAATGTACACTGGCAAAAAGACAGCATCTTCAACAAACGGTGTTGGACAAATTGGATGACCATATGTAGAAAAATAAATCTAGACTCACTCATCTCTCCATACACAAAATCAAGTCCAAATGGATTAAAGACCTCAATATAAGATCTAAAACTCATCCCATACTGGAAGAAAAAATAGGAGACACTATCCACAATATAGAGATGGTGAAAGACTTCCTAAACAAGACCCCAGTAGCCCAGAAAATTAAACAATTGATCAACAAATGGGATCTCATGAAGCTACAAACCTTTTGCACAAACACACCATAAGCAGAGCCAATTGATTACCCACAAAAAGGGAAAAAAAAACTTCACCAGCTCTACCACTGACAGAAGCCTAATATTTAGAATTTACAAAGAACTGACAAAAAAAAACCCTAAACAATAAAAAGTTTAAACCCACTCCATAAGTGGGGCAGATAACTGAACAGAGAGTTATCAGAGGACGAACTATAAATGGCTAATGCACAGTTAAGAAAATTTTCCACTCCCCTCACCATGAGGGAAATGCAAATTAAAGTAACCATGAGATTCTGCCTTACTCCAGTAAGGACTGCAGTCATTAAAAAAAAAATCTAACAGAGACAAGCTATGAGAATTGGCTTAGCAGTTAGGGCATTGGCCTACAAAGCCAGAGGATCCTGGTTTGATTCTCCAGGACCCACAAAAGCCAGATGCACAAAGGAAGACAGCACATACATCTGGAATTTGTTTTCAGTGGCTGGAGGCCCTGGAACACTCATTATATATATATATATGTCTGTGTGTGTGTGTGTGTGTGTGTGTGTGTGTGTATGACAAATATTAGTGAGGATGTGGAGAAAGAGGAACCCCCATCCACTGTTGGTGGGAATGTAAACTTTTACAACCACTATGGAAATCAATATGGAGATATTTGAAAAGGAAAAACATAGAGCTACCAATAGACCCAATTATTCCCTTAGTGGCATTTATCCTAAATATTCTAAGCATCAATATGGAGACATTTGCTCAACTATGTTTATAGCTGCTCAATTCATTATAGCTAAAAACTGGAATCAGCCCACATGCACATAATTGGATGAATGGATAATAAAGTGGCACATTTACACAATAGCATTCTACTCAGCAGTAACAAAAACAAATGGCCAGATGCAAAAGGGGGCACATGCATCTGGAGTTCGTTTGCAGTGGCTGGAAGCCCTGGCAGGCCCATATTCTCTCTCTCTCTTTCTCTCTCTCCCTCCCTCCTTCTCTCTATCACTTTCAAAGAAAGAAATAAAAATATACAAAACAATTTAAAAAATGAAAAAAAACAAAATTTGTGGAAAAATAGATAGACTTGGAACAGACCATACTCAATTAACTCACACAATCACAGAAAGGCAAATGACACATGTCTCTTATCTGTGGTTTCTAGCCTGCTTCTGCTTGAGTTGCTATCATACCTGATAGACAACTCAAGATCCAGATTGGGGGAAAGGGAGGGGAGGGGTAACAGACACAAAATTAAACCCAAAATGAGCTAATACAATAGAAACCTTTATCCTTGGAGATAGTCTAAAAGATACAACCCTCAAAAAGGAGTAAGGGGGTGGGGCAACTGAAAAGTAGGGCTCTGGTGCAGGTGGGATAAATCCTAAGATTAAAAGGATTTTTTTTCTTCTTTTGTCTATGACCTGTAACTCACAGTACCAGGTATTGGTTGCTACCCACAATAAGCTATTGATCGGAGAGACCAACCAGTTTCCCAAAGCAAGACAGCTTTCTGTCAAAGTATCTGATTACCTGCATGAGGCAAAAGGCCAGACCCTGTTGCTAAAGACATCATAGGCTGCTGACACAGGGCATGGAGAGACCTCGCTGCAATTCAGAAGAAAGCCAGTCCCCAGATGGTTAGCCTGTCTTGTGCTGGAAAGTGCTACATGAGATACTGGGGGAAAATGGCCAACAAAGGTCTGAGCACCAGAGGTCTAAGCTACTCAGAAGCAAACACCATGATGCCACATAAACACTACTGCAATAGCGCACACAGCCTCAGTGGGCAACCAATAGCTTTCTGATTGGCTAAGAGATCTGCTCATTGTAAAGGAACCCATATCTGGAATTGGGAACCAGATGATAATCCTATGAAGACAAAGATTATGTTCTCCATTGTCAAGCTTTCACTGGTCCTTGGCTAAACAAGGGGCTACACGCATCAAATTCTCCCTAAATTTATACTGCTTTTAACATTTAAACTATACTGACTTCACTCTCTGTTGAAGAATCTGTTCTTCAGAAGGTAGCAAGACCAGAGGAGATAAACTACCCCACTCATTACAGCCAAGCCACAGCTGACTCCACAGAGAAATGAGGAGAGGAGCAAAAGTGCTGCTTCCATTCTGTTCCTGATAATCAGCATCAGGGTGGAGACAGACCCTGAGGATACTCAACACCTACCAAACCAGAAATCCAGAGGCTCCTAACTGCTCATCACTGAAGTACACTTTAAACTCACCGACCATGGCTCATGGAGTTTTGCTAAATAGGGGGTGGACAGATTATAAGAGCCACAGGTTGAGACATTATGCCCAGAAGCATTCCCTCCCCCAATAAATAAATGACTACAGCTCCCACAATGCAAAAAGTACAACTCCATAGGGAATACCTGCATCCCTGCTGAGGAGCACTCCCATCAGAATGATGGCAGGGAAGAATTAAAAGAGGGTACCAACAGATAATGTATCCACATGAAATACCTTGTTAATAATAGTAATAATAATAAACACTAAAGAAACACTGTACACTGACCTGTTAAGGAAGTTATTCAAATGATTGATGAGCTGAGTTTAAACTTTTGTATACATTCTCAGCAAAATTATTCTATAAAGTCCACAAGAGCTTAGATCTATGGAAAACAAGTGTTTTGCAATAGTCCATCTGTGGAGGAAAATAGCACATTTTTAAAGGATTTTTTAAATTTTACTTATTTGCAAGGTGTGATGGTTTGATTCATGTGTCCCCCATAAAATTAGGAGTTCTGAATGCTAGATTCCCAGCTGATAGAGATTTGGGAATGTGTTGTTGGGGCGGGCTTACAGGTGTTATAGGCAGTTTCCCTATGCCAGTATTTGGCACACTCTCCTGTTGCTATTGTCCACCTTATGTTGGCCAGGGGGTGATGTCCACCCTCTGTTCATGCCATCATTTTCCCTGCCATTGTGGTGCTTCCCCTCAAGCCTATAAGCCAAAATAAACCTCTTTTTCCCAGAAGCTGCTCTTGGTTGGGTGATTTCTACCAGCAATGAGAACCTGACTGCAATACAAGGAGAGGAGGAGAGATATATAGAGAGAATGGACATGTTAGGGCTTCCTTTTTCTGTGACTTCTAGATGCACGCAACACTGGTTTCATATGGTATAAGGGAAATGAACCTAGGCTGTCAGGCTTTGCAAGTAAGTGCTTTAACACTGGGCCATGTCTTCAGCCCAAGAAAATACATTGTAAGATATTTACTCTAAACACAAACAGAAATATAAGTGTCCTGTAACCCAATTCTAATGTGCATAACTTAACTTGAGCAAGCATGATCCCCAGACAAGGTAGGAAAGGAGTATGCATTTCCTTGCTCAGTCATAATTCCTTTTCCCTGAATGATTTTGAGGAAATCATGAATCCAGAATAACAAAGAGTTTACCATGATGGAAACACATTCTGTTTGAAATAAGAAACATCAAACTCAAAATAACGTTGTAAAAAGGAAATGATTTAATGCATAACAAACCTAGGATAAAGAGAAATATGCTGCTGTCAAATCTTTAATCAAATGTAAATTTAAATGCTATTATGCAGGGGTTTTCATTCTGCCCTGCATTGCTTAGATGCATATACTTATTCATAAACAATGTTTCTTTGACAATAGCAACATATGTCCTACAATCTAATAAGAGAAAGAAATCAATTGATTAAGTTATATTTGTAATCTTACACCCTCAATCTCAGACGCTCTAAACATACTGCTACCCAACATGTGAAATATTTAATATTCATAACCTTTGAGACAGACAATTTTATAATTTTTTTGTCATTATTGATACTGGAAAAGTATCTTGGTCATTTTTTTTTCTTTTCTTTTCTTTTTTTTTTTTTTCAAGGTAGGATCTCACTCTGGTCCAGGCTGATCTGGAATTAACTCTGTCATCTCAGGGTGGCCTTGAACTCATGGCACTCCTCCTACCTCTGCCTCCCGAGTGCTGGGATTATAGGTGTGCGCCACCACACCCGGCTATCTTGGTCATTTTTAATGTTCACCTAATATTCAACTAGAGACTCAAGTTATAATTAACATAAGAATGTTTAGGAGGAACCATAAAAATAAAAGCCACATAAAATTTCTACTGCCCATGTGAACTTAGTCAATACCCTAGTTTTATTACCCTCAGTCTTTTTTTACCTGAAAACCAAGGCTATTCTTGCCACCTACTTCAAATAATTGTTGTACTTAATTAAGGGTATGATGCATGTAAACTGCATAGCACTTTCTTTGTTTAAAGGATGAACTCTACTTCTAATCTCTTCCCTAAAGTGTAATCCTAATCTGAAATCTCTCTCTCTCTCTCTTTTTCTCTTTCTCTTGCTCTCTCTCTCTTGCTCACTCTCTTTCTCCCTCTCTCACATGCTTTCTTACATATGCATGTGTGTTATGTGTTGTAGTGTGAATATGCAATATGTGTGGTATGTGTGGTACATGCACACAAGTGCAAAGCTAGTGCCCTGTGCACACATGGATTTTAGTGGAAAATGTCCCATCATCACCCTCCAATTATCTTCCATTCTGGTGGCTTCATAGGGCCCTCAGGTCTTCATTCTTATGAATGAAGCAGGGTTAACCACTAAGCAATCTCTTGTTTATATATTTTTGAGTTGGAGTCTCATATCATATCTCAAGCTAGTCTTAAATTCATGGCAGTCATGCTCCAATTTCTTAAGCTTTTTCTTATAACTGGAGAACAGGGATTGCTCACAAACTCTTTCTATAAAGCTAGCATTACCTAATACCCAAATTAGACAGAGATACAAGAAAAGAAAACTGTAGGCCTATATCCTGAATGAACTTAGATACAAAAGTCCTGAACACAATTCTCACAAACAGAATTCAACAACATATTGGAAGCATCATCCACCTTGACCAAACCGCTACTTCAGGATGCAGGATGGTTCAACATCTGGAAATAAATTAATGTAATTCACCACATAAATAATTTTAAACTGAAGAACCACATGATCATTTCAGTAGATGCAGAGAATGCCATTTATAAAATACAACATCACTTCATAATCAAAACATGGGAGAGAATAGTCAGAGATGGTTTATATTTCAACATCATAAATGCTATATACAAAGCACTTAAAACTCAATTAATACTTAGTGGGGAAAGACTCAAGGAGTTCCCACTTAGATTAGGAACAAGCAGAGGTGCCCACTCTCACCACTGCTCTACACCACAGTGCTAGAAGTCCTAGCCTTAGAAATAAGACTTGAGAAAAATAGAAAAGGCATACAAATTGTAAAGGATAAAGTTAAACTAGCCCTATTTTCAGATGACATGGTCTTATACACAAAACCCATAAAAAACTCTACCATAAAACTGGTAAAGGTGATAAATTCCTTCAGCAAAATGGCAGACTACAAAATCAACACAAAAATCAGAAGCCTTCCTATACACAAAAGACAAATATACACAGAAAGAAATCAGTGAGGCTATCCAGTTTTCAGTAGCTACAAAATAAAATCAAATACCTCAAAATAACACTAAACAAGGATGTGAAAATCCTATATAGTGAAAACATTAAGACACTAAAGTAAGAAATAGAGACCATGAGAATTGGAGAGATTTCCCGTGCTCTTGGATAGGTAGAATTAATGTTGTGAAAATGATAAGTATATCAAAAGCATAATATAGATTCAATGTAATAACAATAAAAGTCCCACATCATTCTTCACAGAGATAGAAAAAATAATCTCAAAATTTGTATGGAGTGGCAGAAGACATTGGATATTCAAAAATATCTTCTGTAAAGGAAACACCTTCTGGAGGTATCACATGCTCAATTTAAAACTATAATACAAAGCCATGGTAACAAAAACAACATGATACTGGCATAAAACAGACAAATAGGCTAATGGAACAGAATTTAAAACTCAACCCTTCGTTCAAACAACTATAACTACTTGATCTTTGACAAAGGTTCCAACAACATAACACTGGAAAAAAGATTGAATCTTTAACAAATGGTGCTGGAAAAATTGGATAACCAAATGCAGAAAAATAAAAGTAGATACACTCCTCTATCCATAAACAAAAATCAACTCCAAATGGGTAAGACACCAATATAAAACCTAAAACTCTCAAACTACTAGATAAAAAAATGGGGGAATTCTTCCTATGTAGAAATGGGGAAAGACTTCCTGAACAATACTCCAATAACCCGGGAAATTAAACAATAACTCAACCAGTGGGATCCCAAGAACATAGCAAACATTTGTACAAACAAAAATACTATGAACAAAGCCAACAGACTACTCCCAGAATGGAAGAAAATATTTGCCAGTTTGCCACTGACAGAAACCTGATATCTAGAATCTACAAAGAACTCAAAAATATAAGCAATAAAAAAATCAAACTGGCTGCAGAGATGACTTAGTGGTTAAGGTGCTTGCCTGTAAAACCTAAGGACCCAGGTTTGATCCCCCAATACCTATGTAAGCCAGATGCACAAGGTGGTGCATGCATCTGGGGTTCATTTATAGTGGCTAAAGGCCTTGGTGAGCTCATTCTCTTTCTATATCTGCATCTTTGTCTCTCACAACAAATAAATAAGTAAATAAAGAAATCAATAAGATATTTTTGAAAGAAACAATCCACTCAAAAAATGGGGTAGAACTGAATAGCGAGTTCTTAAAGAAAGAAATACAAATGGCAGTACCCACCTAAGAAAATGTTCAGCATTCTTAACAATCAGGGAGTTGTGAGTTAAAATGACTATGAGATTCCAACTTTCTCAAGAAATGATGGCAATCATCCAATGGTGAAATGCTAATAAATATTAATGAGGATGTATATAAAGAGGAACCTTCATTCACTGTGGGGGGGAGTGCAGACCTGTATAACCACTATGGAAATCAATATGGAGACTCCTGAAAGAGATGAAAGTAGAGCTACCAACTGACCCAGCCATTCTTCTACTGAGCATCTACCATAAAGGCTCCACTCTTCACTGTGGAGATATTTGCTAAAGCATGTTTATAGTTGCTCAACTCACAATACCTAAGAACTGAAACCAACCCAGATGCTCATCACTTGACAAATGGATAATGAAGATGTGATGCACATACACAATGCAATTCTACTCAGCAGTAAGGAAAAATTATATAATGAAATTTGAGGTAAAACAGCTAGACTTGGAACAGATCATACTAAACAAACACACAAGCACAGAAAGACAAATATCACATGTTTTCCCTCATTTGTGGCTCCTAAGCTT